>NC_137808.1:16662302-17059003 GCF_963383645.1 Muscardinus avellanarius | reverse complement strand
CCTTTTTTTTTTTTTTTTTTAGTACTGGGGCTGGAACCCAGGGGCCGTCTATCTCTGGGTTACACCCCCACCCTATTTTTTTATTTTTATTTTTTTAGTTTATTGTATTATTATTATTATTATTATTATTATTATTATTATTATTATTATTTTGGTGGTAATGGGGTTCCTGAAAACCCTTCTACCTCCAGCTACACTCCCAGACCTATTTTATATTTTTATTTGGAAACAGGTTCTCTTAAGCCTCCTAAGTACTGGGAGGTACAGGTGTGCACCACCGTGCCCAGCTGTGAGTCATCTTTTGACGGGACTCACAAGTTTCTGGAAGGGAGACAGGAAGGCAGTCCCGACCCTTCTAGACTCAGGTCTGGGCTGTAGAGTCTTGCTACAAAAGCAGCAGCCTGTGCGTGGTTTGGGGCGCCTGTGGCAGAGCCGGGGACCCCACTTGGAGCCATGCCTGTTCCACGGGGCCCAGGCCAGCGTGGTCACCTACTTTGTGTCCATCTGGAGATAGGAATCTTTTTCCATCTTGTCTCCCAAGGCCATTGAGGAGAAGATTCCTTCAAGGTCTTCGGATATGGCTTTTTTAGCTGAGTCAAGATCCTCCAGCCTCGGGACAGAGGTAGAGGCACTGGGTTGGGGGAGAAAGGGAAGGGCAGGGCTCAGCAAAAGATGCTGGGGGCCAGGGCGTGCTCCTCACGCCCCTTCAGCCTCTTAGAGAAACAGGCATCAATACTTCTCCTAACAGTGGCCAGGAGCAAATGGACCGCCCTGGCGGCTGGAGGTCGGCTTCCCTGGCTTCTGCTAAGGGCTGCATTAACCCTCGTGTGCTGGCTAGATCTGCACACCCAACACCGACCACGGCCAATGCCTGCAGGTCAACGAAGGTTTCTGTCTGTAGGGCAAAGATGAGGAGACCGGAGGCCGAGGGAGTAATGTCATCATGCGGGCATTGAGGGCCGACTGTGTCCCCCAGAGCACACATGTTGACATCTGAGCCCTCAGCACCCTGGCATGTGACCTTATTGAAAACAGAGTCCCTGCCGATGTAATTAGTTGACACCAGGTCATACTCAGGTAGGGTGGGCCCTAAGCCCCAGTGACTGGTATGAGCCATATCGTAATACTGAAAGGCCCCATTTAGAAGAAAAATCGCAAGCCCTGGCAGCCAGCTAATAGTTAAAACAGCCAGCTAATAGTTAAAAAGAAAAAGTGTATATTACTGCAGCTTGTAGCTTAAGAAGCATAGCGTAAGAATGAAAATTATGCAATAAGCCCACCCTGTTCCAGGAACGTACCTAGCATCTTATCTATACTGACCGGGTCAGCGCGCCCTGTGCTGGGAACCTGCTGAGACTACACCTAGTGTCTTATCTAACACTTGACAACAGAATGTACTTTTTCAAATGATTCTGTAATATTTTGTAAACGCATGTAACTTGGCCCAAACCCCCCCTAACTGGTGGTCTTTTCCCTATAAATACCCTCAATTTCAGTCACTCGGGGCCGAACTCCTCTGCTCTTAAGTGAGATACGAGTTGGCCCCAGTGCACTGGCCCCCTAATAAAAATTCTTACCTTCTGCTTTTGCATCAAGTAGAGTTTCTCGTGGTTCTTGCCGTCGTCGCTTATCCCGAGGTTGATTGAGGGTCTCCCCTCTGCGGGGGTCTTACAATACCAAGTGAAGAGTGCAGTTATGTCAGGATCAGTGGCACACGCTGGTCATCCCAGCATCCGGGAGGCTGAGACGAGAGGATTGCGGTTCGTGGCCAGCCTCAGCTACTTAGTGAGACCCTGTTTCAAACTAAAGAATAAAAAATAGGGCTGGGGTGCAGCTCAGAGGTAGAATGTCCCTGGGTTCCACCCCCAGTACCACAATAAAAAAATGAATGAATGAATGAATAAATAAATAAATAAATAAAATGTAAAACACACTGCAGCCGGGCACACTTGTAATACTAGTATTTGGGAGGCTGAGACAGGAGGATTGCAGGTTCGCAGCTAGCCTCAGCTGCTTAGTGAGGCTATGTTTAAAAACAAAATAGGGTGGGGGGTGCTGCTCAGAGGTTAGAATGCCCCTGGGTTTAATCCTCAGTACCACACACACACACACACACACACACACACACAGAGAGAAGGTCTACAAATTCTTTGGCGTGCGTCTCCTATTGATAGATAGACTCTAATTCCCCTCCGCTGATTGCGGGCTGGGTCTAGGGACTTCGAAGCTGCATGTAGGGCTAGGCCACAGAAGATAATACAGCTTCTCTCTGGCTCGTGGGACCAGGCTACCTGGAGCAGCCACCGGCAGGTGATACAGCTGCAGCCCCCACGGGCCCCCAGGCCTGGGAATGAGCAAGCCTTTGGGGTAACGCAATGCCTCCAACTTCTGACTACAACCGCAAGCGAGACCCCTGCCCAGCCACAACAGCAGATGAGCCCAGGACTCTGAAGAAAATAACGGCAGACCATTGTGTTTTACACCACAAAGCTCGGGGTGGTTTGTTTCACCGGGGGATCACAGGAGCAGCTGTCGTAGCAACGTTTTCTTGTAAAGATTCCGTTCCTTTGATCCCCATGGACGGGCAAGCCATCTACCTACCTAAGAGGCTATTCTGGAAGCCGGTGCAGGTCTACTGGTGCATTCTTTCAGAAATCCGCCCCGTTCCACGTTCAAGAGCCTAGACCATCTGTGTATGCGTCTAGTTCCTATTTATGTCTCTGGTTTTGGGATTCTTTGTCTAGCGTTTCTTGAAAATTATTGAAAATGGTTGTAGCCATAATGTTAAGCCCTTTAGAACCCTTGGAGATAACGAATGAAGGACCAGGACTTATCTGAGTGATGATTCTATTCCTAACAACTATAGCTAGCAATCTCTCAGGGGATAATAGTGAGGGGCACGTGCTGACTTACTTAATCCCTACAACTCGATCCAGTGAAAGGATCCCTAGACTTCTATCCCCAACAGAGACGCTGAGGCAGCGAGAAGGCACATGGCCTTCCCAGGCCACCACTCTACTAGGGACGGCGAAGCCCTTTTCCCCACCCCTTCCCACTGTGGCAGAGGCACAGGCTGCCTTTTCCCCACCCCTTCCCACTGTAGCAGAGGCACGGGCTGCCTTTTCCCACCCCTTCCCACTGTAGCAGAGGCACGGACTGCCTTTTCCCCACCCCTTCCCACTGTGGCAGAGGCACGGGCTGCCTTTTCCCCACCCCTTCCCACTGTGGCAGAGGCACAGGCTGCCTTTTCCCCACCCCTTCCCACTGTAAGCAGAGGCACGGGCTGCCTTTTCCCCACCCCTTCCCACTGTGGCAGAGGCACAGGCTGCCTTTTCCCCACCCCTTCCCACTGTAAGCAGAGGCACGGGCTGCCTTTTCCCCACCCCTTCCCACTGTAGCAGAGGCACGGGCTGCCTTTTCCCCACCCCTCCCCACTGTAGCAGAGGCACAGGCTGCCTTTTCACTACCCCTTCCCACTGTAGGCAGAGACACAGGTTGCCTTTTTTTTCTTCTTCTTCAGTACTGGAGATAAAACCCAGGGGCATTCTACCTTCGACCTACACCCCCAGCTCCATTTTTTATTCTTGATTTAAAATAAAAGGTCTCACTAAGTTGCAGAGGGCTTTATGAAGTAGCTGAGGCTGGCCGCAAACCTGGGATCTTCCTGTCTCAGCCTCCCAAGTACTGGGATGACAAGCGTGCGCCACCACAACTGGCTGTAGGCTGCCTTTCACTATTAAAGAGAAAAAGCGCCGAGCATTCTACCTCTGAGCTCCATCCCCAGCTGGATTTTTTTGTTTTGTTTTGAAACAAGGTCTAAGTTGCAGAAGGCCTAACTATGTAGCTGAAGCTGGCTATAAACCTGCATCGTCCTGTCTCAGCCTCCCAAGTACTGGGATTACAGGTGTGAGCCACCATGTCCAGCTTTAATTAATATATTGAAACAGGGTCTCAGTAAGTTGTGGAGAGCCTTGCTAAGTTGCTAAGGCTGAATCTGAACCTCCAACCATCCTGCCTTGGCCTCCCAAGTACCGGGATTATGAGCATGTGCCACCAGGCCTGGCTACTCCTGTCACAGCCTCCCAAGTACTGGGATGACACGTGTTCCACCATGCCCAACTCATCTGTTGCTTTACCTGAATTTGTAGTCATCTGGCAGAAAGTAGCCCATCTTGCAGTCCTGTTGAGCCCGTGAGATCTGTTTCAACAGATTCTGCTTGCTTAAACCGTATCCATTCAAAACAGGCCCCCCAAAAAGGAGCTTCCCCCCAGCAAACATCTGTAGGCAGACGAGAAGGAGACAGGACAGGGGAGGCCCTCAGCGTACTGTTGGGCCGGTGGGCTGGTGTGAGGTGCAGGCCTTTGGTGGCAGCGGCGGGGGCTGTCCTACCCCATTTGCCTAAGGAGGTGAGGCTGGGCCTGGCCTTGCCCCAGCCCCCAACTTAGAAGACAGCGCCACCAGCCCAGCCTTTGTCCCCCGCTAAGCCAACCTGTTCAAATGTTACATTACCCTAACCCTGCCCGGAAGGCTCCCCTACTCCCTCAGCTGTCTGACCCCCATCTGTTTCTAACCTCTTAGGGGTGCACCCTTCACCGCCTCTCATACAGTGAGGGCCCCAGGAGCCAATGCCTTACTCCTGCCCTCTGGGCATCTGTCCAGCATGCAGATGACTGACCAGAGCCTCTCTGCAGGGCATACAGCACAGTACTATTTGCTAAAGGGGTCAGGGGTGCACAGGGCAAGAAAAGAAAGGAAGGCAGGCCCAAGTATCTAACAAAAATAATATAAAGAGAGAAAATGATGGACTCTTGCCCCGTGGTTAAAAATTAGGTGTTGGAACCAGGTGTGGTGGCGCACACTTGCCATCCCAGCATTTGGGAGGCTGAGACCAGAGGATCCCGGTTCGTGGTCAGCCTCAGCTACTTTGTGAGGCCCTCTGCAACTCAGTGAGACCCTGTTTCAAAAATAAAGAATAAAAAAATAGGGGAGAGGGTGTAGCTCGGAGGTAGAATGCCCCTGGGTTCCATCCCCAGTACTACACACACACACACGTTAGATAAGAGGAAAGCATTTTCTTTCTTTCTTTCTTTCTTTCTTTCTTTCTTTCTTTCTTTCTTTCTTTCTTTCTTTTTTCTATCTTTCTCTCCTTCTTTCCTTCCTTCCTTCTGGGGATGGAACCCAGGAACATTCTATCTCTGAGCTACACCCCCTAGCCCTATTTTTTTATTCTTTATTGTGAAACAAGTTCTCACTAAGTTGCAGAGGGCCTCACTAAGTAGCTAAGGCTGGCCACGAACCTGGATCCTCCTGTCTCAGCTTCCCAAGTACTGGGATTACAAGCATGCGCCACCAAGCCCGGCTTCGGAAAGCACTATTTTCTAAACTGTATTTTCTAAGTTTTCAATAGTAACTAGCCAACCAACCAACCAACCAACCAACCTACCCACCCACCTACCTTCCTTCCTTCCTTCTTCCCTCCCTCCCTCTGTGTGTATATGTGTTACCAGAAACTAAATACAGGGGCACTCAACTACTGAGCTACACGCCCAGTTCTTTTCTTTTCTTTTTTTTTTTTTGGTGGTACTGGGGTTCCCGGAAGCCCTTCTACCTCCGGGCTACACTCCCAGACCTATTTTCTTAATATTTTTATTTGGAAACAGGGTCTCTGAAGCCAGCGCGGCTGGCTTTGAACCTGCACGATCCTCCTGTCTCTGGCCCACAAGCGCGGGGATGACAAGCGTGCACCACCACGCTCGGCCCAGTTCTTAATTTTTTATTCTGAGACAGAGCCTCACTAAGTTGCCCGGGCTGGCCTGCACCTGCGACCCTCTTGTCTCAGCCTCCAGTGCTGGGATCTCAGGCAGGCCCCACTGCCTGGCTGAGCATGTTTCTGCAATGCACCTGTCAGCCGTGGGGGTCAGGCGGAGTTCCAGGCACAGCTCTGCGAGCTGGTGCTGGTTGGAGAGAGAGAGGAGCCCCGGGCCCAGCCCCTCCATCTTCCTGCTCGGGCTCCTCGGGGATGTGGGTGCTGAGACTGCAGCTGCTGGCACCGGGTGGCCAGTCCCTGCTCACCAGAATCATCCCGGGCACCACAGCACACTTCTTCATCACCAGTGGCAGGTCCTTCTGCAGGGGGCCTTCCAGATCGTACCGCAGCAGGCGGTAGGGGTCGTGATGGCACTGCCAGGATGGAGATGCAGGAGTCCTCACCCCACGTCCAGAAGTTGCCCTTGGCTCACCCTCCCCAGGCCCTGCATGCACAATGCCCAAGACCGTCCGCAGCGGGTGTCCCTGGGTCTGCCCAGAGCCCTGGATGGGGAAGGCCCTCACTGGACCGTCAGCACAGGGGACACCCATTAGCCTGGGTCTGAGGCTGCATAACGTGATGCTCCGTGCCATGGGAGGACAGGCAGAAGCCTGAAGACGGGAATCATGTTTCTAGTGCACCTGCTTCTGGATTTAAGAGTTTATATTCTACACAGAGGATTCCTCCACCCCTGGCTCCCCCTGGACCTCTTCCAGTCCTTAAAATCCAGTGCAGGCTGGGGGAGGGGGGCAGGCTGAGACAGGAGGATCGCACAGGTTCGAAGCCAGCCTCAGCTACTGAGTGAGGCTTTCAGCAACTTAGTGAGACCCTGTTCCCAAATAAAATAGAAAATAAGTCTGGGAGTATAGCCTGGAGGTAGAGAGCCCCTGGGTTCCACCCCCAGGACCACCAAAAACAAATCCAGTGCAGGAACCTAAGTTGATCCCATACCTCAAGGTAAGGGCGGGTCAGTTCAGAGTACAGCTGGTCTTTCCCCACCGTGTGTGTGTGTGTGTGTGTGTGTGTGTGTGTGTGTGTGTGTGTGTTGCTGGGAAATGAACCCAGGGATATTCCATGTCTGAGCCCTAAACAGGGTGTCACCAAGTTGTGGAGTTGTTGTTGAGGCTGTCCTTGAACCTGTGATCCTCCTGTCCGAGCCTCCCAAGCACCAGGATTACAAGCATGCGCCCCCACAGAGGGTCTCTTTCCCCTTCTCTCTGGAAGCCACCGAGCCATTAACGTGGCTGCTGAGCTGCCCTTATTATGGTGTTTTTTTTTTTTTTTTTTTTTTTTTTGCGGGTCTGGGGATGCAACCCAGGGGCATTCAACCTCCGAGGTACACCCCCTGCCCTATTTTTTATTTATTTTGAAACCAGGTCTCACTGAGTTGCAGAGGGCCTCACTAAGTAGCTGAGGCTGTCCGCGAACCGTGATCCTCCGGTCTCAGCCTCCCAAATGCTGGGATTACAAGCATTCACCACCACGCCCGGCTTTTATGGTGGTTTTATCTGCTTCTTATTCCCAAGTGTGTCTAGGTATCCTGCTAACTGTTGCAGACATCATGTGCAACGGTTCTGGGGAGGAAAGCACCAGAAGGCAGGTGGCCTCATGGTCAGGTGTTCAGCCACTGCTAGCACTGAGGGTCTGCCTCCTCCCTCCCCCTGGCCTGCAGGGCCTCCTCACTGGGCCCAGGACCAACCTGGATGCAGGGCGAGGCCCGGCCCTGCTGCTGATGGTGATACAGCGTGTCCAGCACCCACTGCAGATATCCGGTGCACATGGGGTTCTGGCCCGAGACGATCCCAAACACCAGCACCTGGCTGGGGTCTCGGGGTGTGGCCAGGAAGCACTCCAGCTCCACGTCAGACACCGTGGGGACCTTCACCACGCACTTGCAGCCCATGCGGATGTCTTCCTTGCATATGAGCTTCCGCAGCACCAGTGGGCAGTCGAAGGGTTAGGGCACCCACCTGGTGGGGCTGCGCATCTCCTGGACCTTCCCTCTGCAAGGAGGAGGATAGTGGCCGGGGTCCTGAGCGGGTGGGTACCCGATGAACAAAGACCCAGGCTGATGCTAGCCCAGCCTCACTAAGAGGTGTAGCCCCGCCCTGGGTAAGATCCCTGTGTCCCCCTGAGCATCTGCGTTCTCAGGTGCTAACAGGGAGTGAGCACCAATGACTCGTTCATCCACCCCTTGGTCAGTGAGCTCGGTAGAGTGGTCCTTATCTTCTTTCTTCCACATCCTGCATCCCTCTATCCACCTGCGAGCCTGTCCAATCACATTCAAGACACGCCCAGAATCGGAACATTGGCCCTGCCCTCCACTGCCAGCGAGTCTGATGCTCCCTCCTCCCAATTTCCCTTTCCTTCTTCCTTCCTTCCTCCCTCCCTTCCTCATCCCTTCCTCTATTATGGATTGAACAACACCGGGCCTCACGCACGCTACGCAGAGGCTGTTCCACTCAGTTATATCCCCAACCCCACTGCAAGTAGTGGGACTCTCATCAACCAAGTGAGACCCTGTTTCCAAATAAAAATAAAACAGGGCTGGGGTAGAGCTCAAAGGTAGAATGTCCCTGGGATCAATCCTTAGTACCACACACACAAAATAGATAGACAGACAGATACATACATACATACATACATACATACATACATAGGGCTGGGGATCTGGCTCGGGAGTAAAATGCCCCTGGATTCATTTCTACTACCACCAGAAAAAGAAATAGAAACAGTAGAAAATAATCAAAGGAAGCCAGGCATGGTGGCGCACGCTTGTAATCCCAGCATTCCGGGAGGCTGAGGCAGGAGGATCGCAGTTCACAGACTGCCTCAGCTACTTAGTGAGGCCCTTTGCAACGCAGTGAGACCCTGTTTCCAAATAAAGAACAAAAATTAGGGCTGGAGGTGTAGCTCAGAGGTAGAATGCTCCTGGGTTCCATCTCCCAGTACCCAAAAAAATTATTAAAAAATATTTAAGTAGAGCCAGGCGTGGTAGTGCACGCCTATAATCTTAGTACTTGGGAGGCTGAGACAGGAGGCTCACAGGCTCAAGGACAGCCTCAGCAACTTAGTGAGGCCCCGTTTCAAAATAATAAAGGGCTGGGGTGTCGCTTAGAGGCGCGGTGCCCCTGGGCTGAGTCCCCCTCAGCAGCACATGTCCCTGGTATTTTTTCTTCCTAGTCCTGACCACAGTCTGAAATGACTTCCTTTGTTACTGTGTTTCCCTCCTGCCTTTCCTGCCCTTAGGACCTCAGCTCCTGGGGTGCAGGGCTTGGTTTTCAGATTCTGACTACGTTATCACAGGAGAAAGAAAGGGGGGGGGGACAGATGAAGCCAACCTGGGCGAGACCGCAGCTTTGACCTGGACTTTGACCTGGACCCTGCTCTTCTCCGGAGCAGGGCTCACGGACACCAGCTCAGTCTCTTCCTCCTTCCCAGACACCTCAAGCAAAGGTTCTGGTCGGGCTGGCTGGGATCGTGAACCGTCTCCCACGTGCGAAGCCTTCTTCGTGGGATAGTCTATGGTGATCAGACCCGCGAACGGAAGACGGGAAGGCGCGGCGTTGCCCTTCCCTCCCAGCTGGGCTCCAACCCAGGAGCCTGTCATGACAGCCTCGCTCCCCCCTCTCCCCCTGCGGAGTCTCCGCTAGGCGGCCAGCCTTCTCCGTGTCCAGCATGCTGCCCCAATCCTGTTACAGTCTGGGGTCAGTAAGTGCAGGCCCCGTGCAAGACCCAGGTCTCATCCAAGACCCAGCTGCGAGCTCACGTTTCCCAGAGGGCTCGCCTTTCTCAGCTTCGGGTTGTCCACAGCACTCAACCTGCATCCCTGGCTCGGCATCCTTCCTTCCTGAGAAGCCATCCATGGCTCCAGGTTGAAGCCACTCACTATCTATCTATCTATCGATTGATCGATCTTTCTTTTTTCTCTTATTTATTTATTTATTTATTTTGGTGGTAATAGGGATGGAACCTTTCTACCTCCGGGCTTTTTTTTTTTTTTTTTTTTTTTAATTTGGAAACAGGGTCTTTTAAGCCAGTGCAGCTGGCTTCGAACCTGCACGATCCTCCTGTCTCAGCCTCCCAAGCACGGGGATTATAAGCGTGCGCCATCTCTCTCTCTCTCTCCCTCCCTCCCTCCCTCTCTCTCCCTCCCTCCCTCCCTCTCTCTCTCTCTCCCTCTCTCTCCCTCCCTCCCTACCTCCCCCCTGTAGTACTAGGGATGGAACCCAGGGGCATTCTACCTCCAGGCTACACACCCATCCCTATTTTTCATTCTTTATTTTTTGGAAATAGGGTCTCATTGAGTTGCAGAGGGCCTCACTAAGTAGCTGAGGCTGGCCTCGAACCGCGATCCTCCTGTCTCAGCCTCCCAAGTACTGGGATCACAAGTGTGCGCCACCACGCCCTGCTTTCTAAACATTTATTGAATGAGCATGCTGGGCATAGACAGACAACCCAAGACAGGGCTCCCTGCCTCTGAGGATCCCTCGCAGAGGGGCAGAGAAGATGGGCAAATAAGAAAATCGTCACAACAGTGTATATAAAGGCTGTGGGAACCCAGCGGAGGACCACTGTACTGTCTCTAGGGATAAGACATAACTCCCCAGAGAGGCCAGGGGTGATAAGGAGTTGGAGTCCCCTTGTTTCCAGACCCACCAGCACTGCAGGAGAGACAAAGACACGGCAGGGCCTGGGGTGTTCTATGGGCCAAGAGCCGAGGCAGGTGACGGGCCGGGGAGGCGACTGCTGTGTTTGTCTTCTATGGGGATGGCGAAGAGCTGAACCTGGGGACAGGCGGCCAGCACTGGGGCCAGCACCGGCGGCGAGCCCTTCACCCGCACCTTTCTGCCTCCTCACCTGCGGCCAACAAGACAGAGTTCCTGAACTGAGTCGCCGTCTTCTGAAAGCGCTTCTTGATCTCCACCAGAGAGCGGCTCATCTTTGTCATGTTCTCGTCCACCCGGCTGATTCTGCGGGTCTGCTGGAGGGAGGCGAGGGCGGCAGTGACCCGCGGGCCCGGGAGCAGCTGGCCGCCCACTCGGCGATGGCGGGGCTCGCTCCGCTTTGAAGGTGTGCGCCTTCCCCCCGGAGCACGTCCCTTGCCCTCTCAGCCCAGTGGCTCAGGCCTGACTCAGCCGTCCCTGCTCGGAGGGTTTTCCCGATTAATAGCCCCCGCCCTCAACTCCCAACACGCTCTCTCTGCAGCTGCAGCACAGAAGTTAGCACTTCAGGCAGGTACCGTGCCTGCGCCCGTCTCCTCCGCTGGACTCCTAGAGAGCGGGGACCATGATACAGTTTGTTTTTATTTTTATTTTTTGGTGGTACTGGGGTTCCTGGAAACCCTTCTACCTCTGGGCTACCCTCCCAGACCTATTTTTATATTTTATTTGGAAACTGGGTCTCTTAAGCCAGTGTAGCTGGCCTCGAACCTGCGCGATCCTCCTGTCTCCTCCTCCCAAGCGCGGGGATGACAAGAGTGGCCACCACGCCCGGCCAGGATATAGTATGGATGCTGCCTGGCCCCCGGTCCTTCAGGTGGCACTACTGGAAGGTGGTCCTTTAGGAAATGGGGCCTTCTGGGGGATTTTTAGGTCATGGGGGCATGCCCTCGAAGGGGATTGTGGGACTCTATCCTTTTCTTCTTCCTCTTTTTTTTTCCTACTGGGAATGAAACCCAGGGGCATTCTGCTTTTGAGCTATACCCCTGGCCATATATAAAATTAAATATATTAAACATTTAACATTTTAATTTATTAATATATAATATAAAAATTAAATATATTAAATATTAAAATTAAATACATATTTAGCCAAGCATGGTGGCCCACGTTTGTAATCACCACGCTTGGAAGACTGAGGCAGGAGGATTGCACAGCTTTGAAGCCAGCCTCAGCTACTTAGTGAGGCTCTCAGCAACTTAGTGACATCTTGTTTCCAAATAAAATACAAAATAGGTCTGGGAGTATAGCCCAGAGGTAGAAAAGCCCCTGGGTTCCACTCCCAGTGCCACCAAAAAAAAAGAAGTAAATATGTATTTATATTTAAATGTAAATATATATTCATGTATAAATATATAAGTATAAATGTATCTATATAATATAAAATATATATCATGTATAATTAAAATGTATTTTTATTTTATTTTGGCAGGTCTGGGATGAAACCCAGGGGCATTTGACCTCCAAGCCATACCCCCTGTCCTATTTTTTATTCTCTATTTTGAAACAGGGTCTCACTAAGTTGTGGAGGGCCTCACTAAGTAGCTAAGGAACCAGCCCCAGATGAGCACACACACAGAGCAGAGTGTGTTAAGGCTGGATGGGCCGGATACCTGTAATCCCAGTACTTGTGAAGACGAGACAGGAGCATCGCCGGTTCAAGACCAGCCTTAGCACCGGGTTGAGACCCTGAGAAACCTAGTAAGACCCTGTTTCAAAACCAAAAAACTTTAAAAAAGACTCCACAGAAGGTGCTGGGATCTCAGTACTTGGAAGGCTGAGAGAGGAGGATCACAGATTTGATGCCAGCTTCAGCGATTTAAGAAGGCCCTGTGCAACTTAGTGAAACCCTGTTTCAAATTAAAAAAAATAAATTAGGAGCCAGGCGTGGTGGCGCACACTTGTCATCCCAGCATTTGGGAGGCTGAGACAGGAGGATCGAGGTTCACGGCCAGCCTCAGCTACTTAGTGAGGCCCTCTGCAACTCAGTGAGACCCTGTTTCCAAATAAAGAATTAAAAATAGGGCTGGAAGTGTCACTCGGAATTAGAATGCTCCTGGGCTCCATCCCCAGTACCACAAAAAATAAATAAATAAAATAAATTAGGTTGTGGGTGTGGTTCAGAGGTAGAGCCACCACTAGGTAATCCCAGTACTTGAGAGGCTTGTAATCCCAGTACTTGAGAGGCTGAGATGGGACGATCATAGGTTCGTGGCCAGCCTCAGCTACTTAGTGAGGCCCTCTGCAACTTAGTGAGACTCTGTTTCAAAATAAAAATAAAAAATAAAAGCCAGACGTGGTGGTGCACGCTTGTAATCCCCGCGCTTGGGAGGCTGAGACAGGAGGATCACACAGGTTCGAAGTCAGCCTCAGCTACTTAGTGAGGCTCTCAGCAACTTGGTGAGACCCTTTTTCCAAATAAAATATAAAGTAGGTCTGGGAGTAGAGCCCGGAGGTAGAAAGCCCCTGGGTTCCACCCTCAGTACCACTAAAAGAAAAGAAAAAGAATAAAAAATGGGGTTAGGTGTGTAGCTCAGAGGTAGAATGTCCCTGGGTTCAATCCTCAGAGACATTCAATCCACAGGGACTGCAAAAAATTTTTCTTAAATAAGGGTGGGCGTGTATCTTGGAGGTAGAATGGCCCTGGGTTCACTGCCAAGTGCCCAAACGAAGTGCACAGAAGAATGTATAAAGGGTCTCTGCAACTACTGCTCCATTTTCTTATTATTTTTTTTTGTTTTGTTTTTTGCAGTACTGGGGATTGACCCAGTGGCATTCTACCTCTGAGCTATACCCTCAGCCCTTTTTTTATTCATTCATTCATTCATTCATTCATTTTGGTGGTACTGGGGTTCCTGGAAGCCCTTCTACCTCCGGACTACATTCCCAGACCTATTTTTATATTTTTATTTGGAAACAGGGCCTCCTAAGCCAGCACGACTGGCTTCGAACCTGCGCGATCATCCTGTCTCTGCCTCCCAAGAGCTGGGATGACAAGCATGTGCCACCACGCCCAGCTTATTCTTTATTTTGAAACAGGGTCCGGCTACATGGGAGAGGGATGTTTAAGCAGGTCTGCTCTGATTTCTGCCACTTACGACTGAAAGGCTCCTAAATGATAATGAAACTTTCACAGAGAAGGTGGCTCTAAGGTCAGACCTTGGCTGAGAGCAGGTGCCGAGCTTGAGCAAAGGCCCTGAGGTAGGAGGGCGAGCCCTGGAGGCCCCGCCCTTGGCTGCGTCTTACCTGCTTCTCATGCGCCATCATGTGGGGACAGTTTTCGGCGGTTACCGTGAGTGTCACGGACTCATTCAGGGACGTGAAGGTAACTGTGATGAAATCCTGGGCCGGCACCGTCAGCCTCATCTGCTCGTTCACCTGCAGGGGAAGAAGGAATCAGCGTCCAGCCGGCCCTGCTTCTGTCTGTCGTCCACCCGCCCCTCCCTGACCCACCATGAAGTATCATACCCTTCTTGGCTTGGGGCTAAAGGTTTGTAAAGAGCTGGGCGCGGTGGAGCACGGTTGTAATCGCAGCATTCGGGAGGCTGAGACAGGAGGATCGCGGTTCAAGGCCAGCCTCAGCTACTTAGTGAGGCCCTCCGCAACTCAGTGAGACCCTGTTTCTTTTTTCTTTTTTCTTTTTTTTTGGGGGGTGGTACTGGGGTTCCTGGAAGCCCTTCTATATCTGGGCTATACTCCCAGACCTATTTTATACTTTTTTTTTTTGGAAACAGGGTCTTTTAAGCCAGCGTGGCTGGCTTCGAACCTGCACGATCCTCCTGTCTCCGCCTCCCAAGCGCGGGGATTACAAGCATGCGCCACCACGCCCGGCCCATGTGAGACCCTGTTTCACAATAAAGAGTAAAAACTAGGGTTGGGGGTGTAGCTCAGAGGTAGAATGCCCTTGGGTTTCATCCCCAGCACCACAAAAGAAAAAGATTTCTAAGATCTTTCTAGCACTTAGACTGAAATTCAGTACAAGACAGAAGAATTTGAGTGTCCTTTTGGGGGGGCAAGTATCTCTAAATTTTTTGCGGGGGGAGTACTAGGGATTGAACCCAGGGGCATTCTACCTCTGAGCGCCACCCTTAGTCCTATTTTTTTATTCTTTCTTTTGAAACAGGGTCTCACTGACTTGCAAAGGGCCTCACTAAGTAGCTGAGGCTGTTCACGAACCACGATCCTCCAGTCTTGGCCTCCTAGGTCCCCCACTTTTCTTTCTTTTTTTCTCCACACGTAAGAAAAACGGCTTAATAACTGCTTCTTTTGTGGTCTTTTATCACCAACTCCTGGGTCCTCGGGCCCTTTCCACCCTCCTGGAAGGATGCAGAAGTGAAGCTTGGCAGGGCACAGGGTTTGGACCCCATGGTACCACTTCCCACACGGGCAACTTTGCGGAAGACGATTAGCTTCTTGGCGCCTGGGGACATAACGGAATCTATCTCCTGGGGTGCTGTGCGCAGGGTGATTTTGGTGATGCTGGGATTAATTCCAGGGCGCATCTGCCTCTGCGCTACATCCCAGCCCCGTTTTAGTTTTGCAACGGGGTCTTGCTAAGTTGCTGAGGCTGGCTGTGAACCTGCCGTTCCCCCGGCTCAGCCTCCCAAACCCTGAAATCACAGGCATGTTATGGGGTAAAACATGCGAATGGCTTAGCACCGTGCAGCTGTGGCCCGTTACCCTCCTCCCGGGGCGGCTTCGTTTCCTCTCCCCTCAGTCTCAGCTTGGAGCATTGCAGAGTCAGCAGTGGCTGGTCATCCACCAGCCAGCCATTGCATCTTAGCCTTTATCCCCAATCTCGTGCCCTTAACAGTCCAGAGAGAGGTGCCACCACTGAGCCCAGTCAGCCCACGGAAGGCCATACGGACCCTGATTCTACCCACACGCCATCATGAAAACATCTACAATTCCCTCCTCCTCTCCTCTATCCTGAGCACCTGTGCCTGAATACCACTGAGTTCTTTTTATTAAAATGGCCTTTCAAAGCCGGGCGTGATGGCGTACGCTTGGAATCCCAGCATTCGGGAGGCTGAGACTGGAGGATCGCGATTCGGGGACAGCCTCAGCTACTTAGTGAGGCCCTTTGCAACTCAGTGAGAGCCGGTTTCAAAATAAAGAATAAAAAAATAGGGCAGGGGGTGTAGCTCGGAGGTCAAATGCCTCTGGGTTCCATCCTCAGACCCACAAAAAAAAAAAAAAAAAAAGGCCTTTCAAAGCCAGTGTGACTGCGCACACTTGGAATCCCAGTGTTTGGGAGGCTAAGGCAGGAGGATCGCAGTTCGAGGATAGCCTCAGCTACTTAGTGAGGCCCTTTGCAACTCAGTGAGAACCTGTTTCAAAATAAAGAATAAGCCAGGTATGATCGTGCACACATGGAACCTAAGCATTTGGGAGGCTGACACAGGAAGGTTGTGGTTTGCAGCCAGGCTCAGCTACCTAGTGAGGCCCTTTGGAACTCAGTGAAAACCTGTTTCAAAATAAAGGATAAAAAATAGGGCTGGGGGTGGAGCTTGGAGGTAGAATGTCCCTGGGTTCCATCCCCAGTACCACACACATACAAAAATGGCCTTTCAAAATATGTATGTTGCTGAGCCGGGCATGGTGGCGCACATTTGTGATCCCCGCGCTTAGGAGATGAGACAGAAGGATCACACAGGTTTGAAGCCAGACTCTGCTGGTTTAAAGAGAACCTGTTTACAAATAAAAAATATAAAATAGGTCTGGGAGTGTAGCCTGGAGGTAGAAGGCCCCTGGGTTCCATCCCCAGCATCACACAAAAAAAGAATAAAAGAAAATAGGGCAGGGGGTATAGCTCAGTGGTCAAATGCCCCTGGGTTCTATCCCCAGACCCGCCAAAAAAAAAAAAAGAAGAAGAGAGAGGGGGGGGGAGAGAGAGAGAGAAGGAGATAGAGAGAGAGAGAGAGAGAGCGCGCGCCCAGAATTCTGTGAGAACTGTCGTCCACCTCTCTAGCTTTCCTGAGCCACGTATGAGCAGCGAACTCCATCTTGGAGAAGGAAGAAAAACAGCGACCCGAGACCGGAGCTGCTGCTCACTGCAGAAGAGATAAAGTCTGTGGCTTGAATCCAAACAAGCTCATCATCCCTTACGAGGAGAGTATCAGTACCCTTCAGGGAAATGCACCAAGATTCAGAGGTGCCACGACAGAGCACCGGCAGTGCTGACTCCCAAATCCAAACTGAGCTCAACAGGTAAAAACTGAGTGAGTAAGAGTGAGCCCTCTTCAAGGACACAGTCCAGAGGCTGAGCACGTGCGGGAGAGTGAACTCGACCCCGAGCTCTCAACCTGCGCAATCTCAACTCGAGATGCGCCCAGACCTAGAAATCAGACTAGAGACTTTGCCATCACTGAAGAAAATGCCGGACCAACTCTGTAACACACAGTCACTGGCAAACTTCCTCAGTAGGAGCCCTAACTCCGAGGAAATAAAACTGAGGACCAATAGATGGGGAAGGCATCAAATGGAACAAAAACTTCCATGCAGCCAGGCGTGGTGGCGCACACTTGTAATCCCAGCATTCAGGAGGCTGAGACAGGAGGATCGTGGTGCGAGGGCAGCCTCAGCTACTTAGTGAGGCCCTCTGCAACTCAGTGAGACCCTGTTTCAAAATAGGGTTTGTTTGTTTATTTCTTTATTCATTTTGGTTGCACTAGGGGTAGACCTCAGAGGCTTTCTACCTCCGGGGTATACTCCCAGGCCTATTTTCTATTTTATTTGGAAACAGGGTCTCACTAAGTTGCTGAGAGCCTCACTCAGTAGCTGAGGCTGGCTTCGAACCTGTGCGATCCTCCTGTCTCAGCCTCCCAAGCACTGGGATTACAAGTGTGCACCTCCACGCCCGGCTTAAAAATAGAGTTTAAAATAGGGCTGGGAGCCAGGTGTGGTGGTGCACTCTTGTAATCCCAGCACTAGGGAGGCTGAGACAGGAGGATCGCGGTTCGAGGACAGCCGCAGCTACTCAGTGAGGCCCTTTGCAACTCAGTGAGACCCTGTTTCAAAATAAAGAATAAAAAGTAGGGCTGGGGGTATAGCTCAGAGGTAGAATATCCTGAGGGTTCAATCCCCAGGTTGAACAAAACAAACAAAGAGAACAAAACTTCTGTACAGCAAAGAAAACAGTCAAGAGTCTAAGGAGAAAGCAAAAAGAATGGGGGGAAAATCTTCGTGTTTTTTTTTTTTTTTTTAGTTTCTTATGTGGACACTAGAGAAAAAATAGGAAACTAAAGGGACTCCAGATAAATGAAGAGATTGACCAGAAACAGTAGAAGGGAATTGGGAGTGGAGGGTGATTCTGAGGGAAGAGTCAGTTCAGGTCATTTCTGCCATGTATGAAGCGATCACTATCAATCTCACCAGCACGTTCAGTGAGGGGCGGGAAGAGCAGGGTCGTATGGAAGGGATGCGCCAAGTTATACGTGCACGTAGGAAGGTATCGTATCACTTCCTTTCTTTCTTGTTCTTAGCTTGTTTTTAAGTGTTTTTTTTTTATTGTTGTTCAGGAACTCAGGACCAAACCGGGTGCTACACTTGCCAAGCAAGCACTAGCCACTGAGCCACATCCCAGCCCTGAATGTATCGCTTCATTCTCCCTGGTATATAATTTATAATGCACTGGTAAAAGTAGAAAACAGCGACGCTATCAACTTCTGTAATGGTCTTTTCAGAAAACCAGACTTTACTTTCGCAGATCGATCTGGGGATGGAAGCCAGGGTGGTCATTCTACCTAGGGTTCCATCCCCAGTAAAACACACACACACACACACACACACACACAGTCAGTATTAGCCGGGCGTGGTGGCGTACGCTTGTCATCCCCGCGCTTGGGAGGCGGAGACAGGAGGATCGCGCAGGTTCGAAGCCAGCCGCGCTGGCTTAAGAGACCCTGCTTCCAAAAATAAAAAAATAGGTCTGGGAGTGTAGCCCAGATATAGAAGGGCTTCCAGGAACCCCAGTACCACTAAAAATAAAAATAAAAATAAAAATAAAATGTCAGTATTAGAAAGTACTTGCTGTATGCTGGCAAAAGAAAGTTCACTCCCGCCAACCCTGGACTACTGCCCACAAACCTGAACCTCCGAATGAGCCCACAAGCCCAGGAACTGCAGGCAGCCCTGTGCCTTTCAATGCCAGGCAGCCCTGTGCCTCTCGATGCCAGGCAGCCCGCGGGAGGCCGCTGCCCAGCCCGTCGGCCTGCCCTACCTGGTACTGCAGGGTCAGCAAAGTCTCCGTCTTCGAGGCCCAGCTCCACTTGTGGACAACATAGCCCTTTTGGTCGTAGGTGGCCCCACCTTCCTCATTCAAGATCAAGACGTAGGGCATCTGGGAGAGACACAGAAGTGAGAGGCTGTGACCAGGCCTCCTCCCTACAGGCACCAGACGCCAGGCAGGAGGAGCGGAGTCCTGGAGACAGCCATGTTTTCCCCAGGAGCAGGGGCTGAGGCCCCGTAACACCTGTTGATGCTACAGGGGGATTCTGCAGGGAACGGCCAATCTGAGGGAAATAACATCACTGTCAGGCCAAATCCAGGGGCTAAAAAAAGGAATTTGGTTTCTACCGCCTAGGAATCTGGGCGCACAAGTATCAGGCACCGAAATGGGTGCTGGACGTTCTATACATGAGAGGAAGTCATTTCCTTTAAAAATAGTTCCTTATAAGACTCCAGACCAAAATCAACCTTCAGCCGGCAAAAATACATGCTTCTCTTTTTTATTTTATATTTATTTATTTATTTATTTATTTATTTATTTGCAGGTCTGAGGATAGAACCCAGGAGCATTCAACCTCCGAGCTACACCCCCAGCCGTATTTTTTATTCTTTATTTTGAAACAGGGTCTCACTGAGTTGCAGAGGGCCTCACTAAGTAGCTGAGGCTGTCTGTGAACCGCTATCCTCCAGTCTCAGCCTCCCAAATGCTGGGATGACAAGCGTGCGCCGCCATGCCCGGCTCGCTTCTCCTTTTTTTTTTTTTTTTTTTTTTTGTGGCACTGGAGATGGAACTCTTCTACCTCCAGGCTACACTCCCAGACCTATTTTATATTTTATTTGGAAACAGGGTCTCTTAAGCCAGTGAGGCTGACTTCGAACCCACGTGATCCTCCTGTCTCCACCTCCCAAACGCAGGGATTACTAGCGTGCGCCGCCACGTTCAGCATGCTTCTCCTTTTTAAAAAGAATTTTTGGTTGGGCATGGTAGCGCACGCTTGTAATCCCAGGACCTGGGAGGCTGAGACAGGAGGATCGCAGGTTTGCAGCCAAGGTTCCACAACTTAGTGAGGGCCTGTTTCTAAATTTAAAAAAAAATTAAAAATAGGGCTGGGAGTGTAGCTCACAGGTAGAATGTCCCTGGGTTTAATCCCTAATACTGAAAAAATAAAAAGAATTTTTATTTGTGGTACTGGAGATTGAACCCAGGGACATTTTATTTATTTATTTATTTATTTATTTATTGCAGTACTGGGGATGAAACCCAGGGACATTCTATCTCCAAGCTACACCCCCAGCCCTATTTTTTATTCTTTACTTTGAAACGGGGTCTGAGTTGCAAAGGACCTCACTAAGTAGCTGAGCCTAGCCTCGAACCAAGATCCTCCTATCTCAGCCTCCCAAATGCTGGGATTCCAATCATGCACCGCCATGCCTAGCTCCTATTTTTATTTTTGAAATAAGGTCTTGCCGAGTTGTCCAGAGTGCACGTGCTTCTCTTCAGAGATGCCTCAGAAGCCGTCCATGCCTCTCAACCACGCACTCCTGGTATAAGATACTTTTCACCACTAAAAAATCCTTCGAGGAAAGCTGGGCGTGGTGGCGCACGCTTGTAATCCCAGCATTTGGGAGGCTGAGACTGGAAGATTGCAGTTTGCGGACAGCCTCAGCTACTTAGTGAGGCCCCCCCTCAACTTAGTGAGACCCTGTCTCAATATAAAGAATAAAAAATAGGGCAGGGGATATAGCTCGGAGGTCAAATGCTGCAGGTTCCATCCCCAGACCCGCAAAAAAAAAAAAAAAAAAAAAAAAGAAATCCTAACAGGAGCCAGGGATGGTGGCGCATGCCTGTAATCCCAGTACTTGGGAGGCTGAAACAGGAGGATCATGGGTTCAAAGCCAGCCTCAGCAACATAGCAAAACTATTATCAACCAAGGGAGACCTTGTTTCACAATTTATAAAAAAAGGGGGTTGTGGTTTGAGGTGAACCCCCTGGAGGCTGAATACCCTGAGTTCAATTCTCAATAACAAAATAATAAAGAATCCTTCCGGGAAACTAACCAAGAACCAAGATTCCCGTGTTCCCGGGTACCAGGCGGAGGACGACTTGGGAGTCGCCCTTCTCACTGGCTGCAGCACGGATCCAGCAGGCAAGGGCTCAAAGTCGCCATGTTGCTGCGAGAACTCCCTGGGGCCTAGACCTCTGAGCGCTGCCTGGCTTCTCCTTCCCCCAGGGACGCAGAGTCAGCACTCCGGTTCCTCCCTGCACTCCAGGGCTACTCCCAGGCCCTGCACGTCCCCCGCCCACTTACTGGGCCTTCAATTGTAGTGAACAGAGCCCTGGCCTTCGGGGTTAAACTGGGCCAGGAAGGAGAAGGTGGGTGAGTCGTTGAAGAGGGAAGTGATGGTCCTCCCTCTGCAGCAGGTGGGGATCTGACACATGGCGATGTTTCCTGAGGGATAGCTGGCAAAAATGGTCAAGGAGAACTACCAGAAAACTCCCCAGCCTCTCCCCTCCGGGGCCCAGGGAAGTCACTTCACCCATCTGTCTGTCCATCTATCTATCTTCCTTTTTCTTTCTTTCTCTTTCTTTCTTTCTTTCTTTCTTTCTTTCTTTCTTTTCTTTTCTTTTCTTTCTCTTTCTTTCTTTTTCTCTCTCCCTCCTCCCCCTCTTTCTCTCTCTCATTTCTTATTTCTTATTTATTTTTATTTGTTTATTTATCACGGTGCTGGAGATAGAACCCAGGGACATTCTACCTCCGAGCCACAACCTCAGCCCTATGTTTTTTGTTTGTTTTTGTCGTTACTAGAGATGGAACCCAGGGGCATTCTACCTCTGAGCGATACCCCCAGCCCGCCCGCTCTTTCTTTTTTTCTTTGTTTTTCTTTCTTTCTTTCTTTCTGTCCTTATTTATTTATTTTGTGGGTCTAGGGATAGAACCCAGGGGCATTCGACCTTAGAGCTATACCTCCTGCCCTATTTTTTATTCTTTTTTTTGAAACCAGGTCTCCTGAATTGCAGAGGGCCTCACTAAGTAGTAGCTGAGGCTGGCTGTGAACCGCGATCCTCCTGTCTCAGCCTCCCGAATGCTGAGATTACAAGCTTGTGTCACCATGCCCGGCTTTATTCTTTATTTTGAAACAGGGTCTCACTGAGTTGCAAAGGGCCTCACTAAGTAGTAGCTGAGGCTGTTTGCAAACAGTGATCCTTCTTGTCTCAGCCTCCCGAATGCTGGGATTACAAGTGTGCACCACCATGCCTGGCTATTTATTTTTTATTTATTTATTTATCACGGTACTGGGGATGAAACCCAGGGACATTCTACCTCCGAGCCACACTCTCAGCCCTATGTTGTTTTTGTGTGTGTGTGTGTTTTTCATTACTGGAGATGGAACCCAGGGGCATTCTACCTCTGAGCGACACCCCCGGCCCTATTTTTTATTTTTTATTTTGAAACCAGGTCTCACTGAGTTGCAGAGGGCCTCACTATGTAGTAGGCTGGCCGCCAACTGTGATTCTTCCCGTCTCAGCCTCCCGAATACTGGGATTACAAGCGTGCACCACCACACCCGGCTCCTATTTTTTCTTCTTTATTTGGAAACAGGGTCTCACTGAGTTGCAGAGGGCCTCACTAAGTAGCTGAGGCTGTCCGCGAACCGCGATCCTCCTGTCTCAGCCTCCCGAGTGCTGGGATTCCAAGTGTTTGCCCGGCTTACTTCGCCCCTCTTTAAAGACCTTTCTGAATTTTGCATACATGTCACAACTGAAGGATGCTGGACCACAGCCACCCCCTCTCGGGGTTTTCCTGTATCTTCTTTCTGTTCTTTTTTTTTTTTTTTTTTTGTGGTTCTGGGGATGGAACCCAGGGGTATTCGACCTCCGAGTTACACCCCCTGCCCTATTTTTGTTGTTGTTGTTGTTGTTTGTTTGTTTGTTTGTTTTGAAACCGGGTCTCACTGAGTTGCAGACGGCCTCACTTAGTAGCTGAGGCTGTCCGCAAACCGCGATCCTCCGGTCTCAGCCTCCCAAATGCTGGGATTGCAAGCTTGCGCCACCATGCCCGGCCTTTCTGTTCTTTATTAGTAGTAGAACTCTACTTCATAGAGAAGGAGGGTTTCTCTCCCCTCCCCCTGGGTTTGATGGATTTGGGGGGATAAAACCCATCAAATCAGGGGTTACTTTCGGTGTTAAAATGAGCCAAGTCCTAGGGAAATCAGGAGGAGTTGGTTACCCTACGGAGGAGGATTCCAAGCCCGTGAAGACATTTTCTGTGTTTCATACCGAGGCTACAGTGGAGACAGAGCCCAGTGGGAAGCGGTGAATGGGTCCCTTTATGGTCAGAATAACAAGGAGACTTCTTTGACAGGGCACTTAAACTCGGAACTCCCACTTCTGTCCAGAGGAGGCAAAAGAGAGTGAGGGTGGGGGCTGTTCCCAGGCAAGCTGGGTTGACAGCTTGGCCCCTGCAAAGGGATCAGAGCGCTTGGGAGCCTGAGACACGATGACTGTAGGTTTGCAGCCGGCCTCAGCAACTCAGTGATGCCCTGTTTCAATATAAAATATAAGCTGGGCAAGGTGGCACATGTTTGTAATCCCAGCATTTGGGAAGCTGAGATAGGAGTATCTCGGTTTGGGCACAGCCTCAGCTACTACTTAGTGAGGCCCTTTGCAACTCAGTGAGACCCTGTTTCAAAGTAAAGAATAAAAAGTAGGGCTGGGGGTGTAGCTTGCAGGTAGAATGCCCCTGGGTTCCATTCCTAGTACTGCAAAATTAAAATACAAAAATAAAAATAAAAATATAACAATAAGCTGGGAATGATGGCCCACGCTTGTAATCCCAGCATTTGAGAAGCTGACACAGGAGGATCTTGATTTGGGGTCAACCTCAGCTACTAGTGAGACTCTCTGCAACTCAATGAGCCCGTTTCAGAAGAAAGAATAAAACCTGGGGGTGTAGCTCAGAGGTAGAATGCCCCCTGGGTTCCATCCCCACGATGGCAATAAATAAGTAAATAAATAAATAAATAAATGCGTATTTCTGGGGAGGGTCTATAGTTTCCATCAAACTCTCAAGGACAGCAATATATCTTCTTCTGCTACTTGCACGGCTCTGAGTGGAACCCAGCCACCTCTGCTCGTGAAACCAGGCAGAACTGGCTCACAGAGCCATCGGGCACTTGGACGGCTCATAGAGGGGAAGGCCCCGTGGCTTAGGTGGGGAAGGACCCCAGGGCTGAGCTACTAAGTCAGGGGTGAGAAGCAAAGACTTCAGAGCATCGAGGGCCTCCCTGCTCCTCCTCTGAGCCGGAGGTGAACCATCCTGTCTGTAACTCTCCCCTGGTACATCCCCCAGTGCAGGTATCTGCACAGACCGGCTTCTCCCAGGTAGGGAGCTGACCGGCTGGGAGATTTCTATTGCTCTGAACTGAACCCACCTCGAAGCTGGAAACTTAGAACCTTTTCCCTGGGACCCTGCTAAGCTCTTAGAGGGCCCAAGCTCCAAGGGGCCCAAGGAAAATACTGGGGCTGAGCTGGGCGTGGAGGTGCAGGCTTGTAATCCCAGCATGTGGGAGGCTGAGACAGGAGGATCGTTGTTCGAGGACAGCCTCAGCTACTTAGTGAGGCCCTTTGCAACTCAGTGAGACCCTGTTTCAAAATAAAGAGTAAAAAATAGGGCTGGGGTGTAGCTTGAAGGTAGAATGCCTCTGGATTCCATCCCCAGACCCCCCCCAAAATATATATATATATATATATATATATATATATATATATATATATATATATATATATATATTGGGACTAGTTCCACCCCAGAACTCTCTGAAGCCGAGTCGCAGGGAGGAAAAGGAAGGACTTAAATCAAAGGATATTAGACGAAGGAGGAGCCATGGTAGAAGGTGTAGTGGAACTTGCTGGCCTTCTTGGACATCTTCCAGTCTTGAGAATGCCGGCTGTGGTGAGGCGTGTGGAGGGCGGACTGGTAAGGGATGGAAGTCTGGGCACAGGCAGGTTGAGAGGCCTGGGCGCCCGGGCCTGGACGTCCCCTTTGGAGGCCGGCGTCGAGTGGCAGGGCAGCTTGGCGCGGTAGTTGCGTAAGAACGCGGGGTAGGAGATACTGGTCCCTTTCCACGAGGCCCTTTCGGCTTCTCTGCAGGGGAGGAGAAGCACACAACTTCTAGCCACTCGCCTCCTGCTCACCAGGCAGGGTCGCCACAGCTCCTCCCGTCACCCAGGACTCCCATCCAGGGAGCAACCCATCTGGATGTCTTGAGTTTTGTGAGCCTTTCAGGTTTTTTTTTCTTTTGGTAGAAGAAAGTTGGACAAATTATGTTAATTAACACAAGTCAGGTGTGGTGGCACATGCTCGGAACCCCAGTATTTGGGAGGCTGAGACAGGAAGGTCACAGTTCCTGGGGAAGCCCCAGCTACTTAGTGAGGCCCTTTTCAACTCAGTGAGACCCCTGTTTCAAAAGAAAGAGTAAGAAATAAGGCTGCGGGTGGAGCTCAGAGGTAGAATGCTCCTGGGTTCCATCTCCAGTACTGCAAATAAATAAATAAATAAACATAGAAACAAATAAATAAATAAATAACAAAACTAACTAAAAAATAGGGCTGGAGGTGTAGCCAGTGGGGTTCCATACCCAGTATCACAAAAAAAGGAAGGAAGGAAGGAAGGAAGGAAGGAAGGAAGGAAGGAAGGGGTTGAAGCTCAGAGGCGGAATGCCCCTGGCTTCAAACCCAGCACCACACACACAAAAAAGGGCGCAAAAAAAAGAATAAAAAATAGGGCCGGGGATGTGGCTTGGAGGTAGAATGCTTCTGGGTTTCCATCCCCAGTGTCGCCTCCCCCCAAAAAATGAACACTCGGGAAAACAGAAGCTGGGCACGAGTCACAGAAAGAGGGACGGGGGAGGCAGCCCACCTGGAGACGGGCGCCACCCTCCTGGGTACCAGGCCTGCGGGGCAGTGGGCGCCGGGCAATCCCCTGCCTCTGTTTCCTTATTTGGAAAATAAACAGGCAGGACCAGTCATGGCCGTGCGTCTCGTGGCTTCCTGGACTCGTGGCCGACGCGGGGCTTTCTGAGAACATGAGAACGTCGCCCCCCAGCCGGCACTCACATGTGGCCACACATCTCTTGTAGTCTCTCCCGGGCTTCGGGGCAGGGGTCGGTCAGCTCCAGGACGGGAGAGGGTCCCTCCCCTTGCTGCAAGGGAGACACGCTGATGTCCTCTACCGCCTTTGATTTGCCTGTAGTTAAAGGCAAAAAGCTTAGGGGAGGTGTCGGGCAGGTTTCTCCCGCATCGAGCTCCGCTGGGAGGAGTGTTTATTCTCCCCTGCGATGGGCATCACCAGCCGCTCCTGTGGCGCAGTGTCCGGCGGGATTGTTAGGGGATGTGAGGCCCTGACAAACACCAAGAGATGGGATGGCTGGGGAGCCGCAGAGCAGAAATAACATTAGCCGGGCGTGCTGGCGCGCGCTTGAAATCCCAGGATTGGGGAGGCTGAGACAGGAGGATGGCGGTTCGTGGACAGCCTCGGCTACTACTTAGTGAGGTCCTTTGCAACTCAGTGAGACCCTGATTCTAAATAAAGAATAAAAATAGGGCTGGGGGCGTTGCTAAGAGGTAGAATGCCCCTGGGTCCCATCCCCAGTATCACATGCACAAAAAAATAGGGCTGAAGGTGTTACTCGGAGGTAAAATGCCCCTGGATTCCATCCCTCGTGCGGGAATGCCTCTGGCCGCCCCAGAACCACCGCCTTCTTACCAAAAAGGGGAAGGCAAGTCACAGCCAGTCAGGGGTGGGGGCAGAAATAAAACCCAAGCTTGACAATTTCCAGCCTTACCTCTAAGCATCCGAGGCAGTCACTGGCAAAGAGAGTTTCTGCACCCCATCATCTCCGACCCTGAACCTCCCGCCTGTCATGACGGCTCAGCAAGGGAAGCTGGGAAGGCTCCAGGCCCGGCCTGCTCCTACAGGCCTCTTGTGTCTTCTCTGAGCTTCACGGCACAACATGGCTGCCTATGGCTTGCCCTCACCCACCACCTGGTCTCTCTCACGCCCCTGTTTCCTGGTGGGTCTTCGCTGACGGGACAGGGGGTCCTTTAGGGCTTTGTTTCCACCTCTGAACACCAGCCTGATTTGGAACAACATCGGCCAACATGCACGGGCAGCTGGAAATCTCATCTTCCAGCCTCATCGCCCACAACTGCCACCACCGCCGCCACCAACGCTCACGGATCTTTCTGGAAGCCCCTTTTTACCTGACTTCTTTTTGATCTCCCTTACTGTCGAGAGAGAGAAACTGAGGCAGGATGTAGACGACTGGCAGGTGAGCTGGTAAGGCGAGTTCACGCCCACGGCAGAGATGTTCGTGAGGGACTCTGGAGAGGGCGACAGCGGGCTCTGCTTTTGCAGTGTTCACTGTTTTTCAATCAAAGTGTAGCCGGCAAAGCCGGGCATGGTGGCTTGAACCCAGTAATCCTAGTACTTGGGAGGGTTCAAGGACAGCCTCCGCCAGTAGTGAGACTCTCATCAACTTGGCGTGACCCTGGGTCCAACTAAAGAATAAAATCCACCGCGCACTCACCACCACCACCAAAAATGTTTAATAAAATAAAAGGAAAAAAACAAAGAATAAAAGTTCCAGGAGTATCACTCAGAGGTAGAATGCCCTTGGGTTTAATCCCTAGTGCCAATTGATAAGTAAAATAAAAAATTAAATGCGAGTAAAATAAAAATAATGTGCATACGGCAGAGTGTGAAAAACACGAGAGAGGTCCGGTACACGTGGCATGTAAAGTTTTAATGGCACGGCTCTCCCGGGGATCAGGGCGAGGCACCGTGGGGCCCGCGCGCCTGTCCGAAGCTTGAGGATGCGGGCTCTCCTTTTAAAGGCATGCATCTCGCGAGAGGAGGGTTTACTCCCGGGAACGCCCAATTCTCGCGGGGGTTTCAGCCCCTCCCTTGCCCTGCAGAGGTCATGTGACACAAAGTCACATGAGTGCAGGACCCAACTTAACACCAATAAAATAAAATGGAAAAAAAAAAAAGAAAAACAAAAGCTTAATATAGACTTCTTGTATTTATTTATTTATTTATTTATTTATTTATTTATTTTGTGGTCCTGGGGGTGGAACCCAGGGGCCTTCTAGCTATGGGCTATACTCCAAGACCTATTTTATACTTTATTTGGAAACACGGTCTCACTAAGTTGCTGAGAGCCTCACTAAGTAGCTGAGGCTGGCTTCGAACCTAGTGATCCTCCTGTCTCAGCCTCCCAAGCGCTGGGATTACAAGCGTGCGCCACCACACTTATTTATTTATTTTATTTATTTATTTTACAGTACTGGGGATGAAACCCAGGGGCATTCTACCTCTGAGTGATACTCCTGGCCCTATTTTTTAGTCTCTATTTTGAAACAGGGTCTCACTGAGTTGCTGAGGGCCTCACAAAGTAACTGAGGGTATCCGCGAACTGCGATTCTCCAGTCTCAGACTCCCACATGCTGGGTGTGCCACCACGCCTGACTTTGCAAATTTTTTTTTTTTTTAGGTACAGGGGATGGAATCCAGGGGCATTCTACCTTTGAGCTACACCTCTCCAGCCCTATTTTTTATTCTTTATTTGGAAACATGGTCTCACTTCATTTCATTGCACAGGGCCTAAATTACTGAGGCTGTCCTTGAACTGCAATCCTCCTGTCTCAGCCTCCCAAATGCTGGGATTACAAAAGCATGCAAGTTTTAAAAACTGGCCCTTCCCTGCAGATAAAAAACAGCTCTAGGATATGACCCAGAAGGAGAGCTGCTAGGCTGTGGGGTGGAGCCATCTCCTGCCCAATACATCGCCCCAGACTATTTTCCCTGGGAAAGGACATCGATTTTTCCGCTCACCTAGAATGTGTGAGAATCGGTTGTTCCACATCCACCTCCACCCTGGAGATGAGGACCTCTCCATCTGCGGTTGCCAATCTCGGTCCCTTCCACCTACGGCTGATGCCCGGGTACCCACCTTTGCCCAAGGGTCCCACACTGTCGCCATTTCTCCCAACGGTGCCGATTAGGAATTTGAAGGCCTTCAAAACAATGAAAACCGGGGTATGGCGCGGAGCATCTCCCATCCTAGGACTTGGGAAGTTGAAACGGGAGGGCTGCAGGGTCAAGGTCAGCCTGGGGCTCGGCTTACAGGAAGCAGCTTCCTCGGGTGACTGGTCCGCTCGGGCGTGGCTGCAGGTGCGTGCCTGAGACCTGCCTACCTGTGAGCAGTGCCTTGGGTACTCCAGGTCACGTGGTGATGGAGATGCAACCCCGGGGCATTGTACCTCTGAGCCCCACCCCCACCCCTATTTTTCAATCTTTTTATTCTTGGAACAAGTCTTTTATTCTTGCAACACTGAGTTGCAAAGGGCCTCGCTAAATAGCTGGGGCTGTCTGCGAACCGCAATTCTCCAGTCTCAGCCTAACGAATGCTGCGATTACAAGCGTGCGCCGCGCGCCCAGCTTGTTACAAGGTTTGTTTGTTTGTTTGTAAGGGTCAACCGTGGTTTGCTTAGCCATCACCCGCACCCCAATTGGTCTGAGGGACGGGCCTGCAGTGCGCTCATCCCACCACCAGAGGCCGCTGCAGCGCCACCCCCGCTCCACTCGCCGGCGCGCGCCGTCCTGGGCGTCTTGAAAGCGCGTGCGCGGAGGGGCGGGGCTCGGCGGAAGCTGCGTGCGTCATCGCCGCGCGCCGGAGCTGCCGGGTCTCCCCTGACAACCGGGCGCCCCAGGCTGTCTCGCTCGGGCCGCTCCCCAGCCCTTGCCCCGCGGCTGTCCCAGGCCCTGCCCCGCCGGGTCCTGTGTCCCGAGCCGCGGCCCTTGGCGCTGCAGGCGCTGCAGAGCTCGGGGGTGGCCTTCCGCAGGATCCTGTCTCGCTTCCCCCAGGAGCTGAGCCTGGCCTTCGCCTACGGCTCCGGGGTGTTCCGCCAGGCGGGCCCCAACGCGGAGAGAAGGTGAGCGGGACCTGGAGAGGCCCTCTGCCTTCCTCCTGCGGAGCCCGAGGGGCCAGTCCGCCCTGCGCACTCCAGGCGCCCGCCAGCGGAATGCAGGTCGTGCGGAAGGGCTCCAGGAGCAGGGCGCGAGCTGAACTGTGAAAAGTGGGCGTCCCCTTCAGTCTGCGGGCAGGAGCTGCAGTTAGGCCCGGGGAAAGCTGTCGCATAGGCAAGCGGGAAGAAGGGATGAAAGACCCCCGAGTGGTCTTTCCCTCAGAAGTGGGGACCCCGAGACCCAGAGATCAGTCCGAGACCACTGGCTGCAAAAGCACGAGGATTTTATTGCGGGACACAGGTACCTGTGGGCGACAGAGTCTGCACAGAGACTTGCGCACCCTAGGTGAGTTTTAGGTAACTTTTATAGGGGGTAGGGGGCAGAAGCGGGGGTACAGAAGCGGAAAAGCATAGTTACAGGAGGTTTATTGGTTCAGGTTAATGAGGAGCTGAATTACCTTTGCTTGCCTCCGGCTTTTCTGGTACGGGCCTGGTGGAAAGTCCCGGAGTTATCTCGTAACTGCCTTCTCTTATCGGTTAAGCCGCAGGTATGCAGTTAACTACCGACCCCATCCTGTTTTACAGGCTTACTGAATTCTGTAACTTTCCCACAGTTACATTTTAACTTCCTGGTACTTGGGGGGGCCAGTAAAACATGGCGTCACTTCGGCTAAGCTGAGTTAGGTCTTTCATTCCCCCATTTTCTTTATCGGAAGTTAAATCCTTAACTTCTATTTTACGGAATTTCAGTCTCCTGTTCCTTTAGTTGCTGATATTGCTGGGTTAACACTAATGTCTGGATTACTGATAGCCTATCTTTCATGAATTGGACCAGCCGGTTTAGGATACAGGGTCTAAGCATAAGGAGTAGGAGGAGAATTATAATTGGCCCCATTAGGGATGATATTAAAGTGGCAAACCAGGGGGATTTGTTTGTCCGCCACTCCCCTTTCTATCGGTACCCCATTTATAATTACGAGTCCCCACGCCAGAGTCTTATCTTTAAGGGGTTTTCTCCACGCTGGATCCTCCATGTTGATGTTTCGTCGGTTGATCTGTTCTCTATTCCATGGGCTGGTTTGACGTGGGAGGCATGGATCCATGCTGCTATTCCGTCAACCTTGATGGCAGTAGGGGTCGTCAACAACACAGTGTAGGGGCCCTTCCAGCGCGGTTCCAGGTTTCGAGTCTGGTGACGGTGGACCCACACGGCGTCCCTGATTTGAAAAGGGTGCGGTATTACAGGGCGGTCCAGCTGGTCCTGATAAGCGGCTGCGAGAGGCTTCCAGACCTCCTCCTGTACAGTCTGCAGCGCCTTAAGATGAGCCTGCAAAGTGGAACTGTTAGCGTGCTCAGAAATATCAGAATCAAAGAATGTAATGCCGGGGGGCGGAGCCCCATACAAGATTTCAAAGGGAGTGAGTCCGTAAGGGCCCGGAGTATTCCTTGCTCTGTACAGGACTAATGGTAAAAGGAGAACCCAGTCTTTAGAGCCAGTTGCAAGCGATAATTTAGATAAAGTCTCCTTAATAGTTCTATTCATTCTTTTAACCTGCCCTGAACTTTGGGGTCTATATGCACAATGTAATTTCCAATTTATCCCCAATAGCTTGGCCACCAACTGACTCACCTGAGATACAAAAGCTGGTCCATTATCAGTGCCCAGGACCTGGGGCATTCCATACCTGGGGAAGATTTCTTCTAGGAGCTTCTTTGTGACCACTTTTGCAGTTTTACCTCTGGTCAAGAAAGCTTCCATCCATCCTGAAAAAGTGTCTATAAAACTAGAAGATATTTGTATCCATACAGTTCAGGTTTTATCTCAGTAAAGTCTATTTCCCAATGCATACCGGGGCGATGTCCTCGCATCCTGGCTCCAGAGGCAAGCTTTGCTTTTCCTGGGTTAACTTGGGCACAAGCCATACAATTATCTGTGACCTGTTGTCAGAGTATGCATTTTTCTCTTTCCCAAATGGGTTAGCCTATGTAATTGTTGGATCAGCCATTCGGTCGACTTGGTAAGCCAAACAACCTTGGTCATATACAGGATCGTAGGTGGCCCCCATTTTCTTTAGGAGGTTCTGGTCCTCCCGACTATAAAGTAAGGGATTCGGTTTTACTTCTCTTATGGAACCCCGTTCATCTCTCAGTTTCAGTTGTTACGGCAGCTCCTGCTCTCCGTTTTCCATTTTCCACAAAACTGCTGCCATAGCGGCAGCAGAGTTGCAGGGTTGAGCGTTACCACGGGTCCAAAGTGTACTCGGTCGGTGTCCAGAGGCATCGCCTGATAGTGAGTCATTCTAGCATTTGATAGCCACCTATCTGAGAGCTGTCTCACAAGGGCCTCTAGGGCATGGGAAGCCAATACAGTCACAGGCTGTCCCATAGTCAGTTTGCTTGCATCCTTAACAAGGATCGCCACAGCGGCGATCATCTTCAAGCGAGATGGCCATCCCGAGGCCACAGGGTCAGGTTTTTTTGACAAATATGCCACGGGCCGCCTCCATGGACCAAGTTTCTGAGTTAGAACTCCTTTGGCATATCCTAATCTTTCATCTACAAACAGTTCGATAGGTTTCGTGATTTCCGGCAGTCCTAAAGCAGGGGAGCTCAACAATGCTCGCTTAATGCTTTCAAAACCTTTTTGATGTTCATGTTCCCATTTGAACATAGCCCCCAGTTTTGTGAGGGGGTATAATGGGGCTGCCTTCTCAGCAAACCCTGGGATCCAGAGGCGGCAGAATCCCGCTGTCCCCAAGAATTCCCGCACCTGTCGGGGATTTTGTGGGGCAGGAATATTCAGTTGGGGGTTCCTGGCCCTGACTTCCCTGTTCGTCCCCTAGAGCCAAGAGGGACACTGGTTGTTTCGTTTTCCTGGGTCCCTTTGGCTTCCTGGGACAGTCCTTGATCCAGTGGCCTTTTTCCTTGCAATAGGCACACTGGTCTTTGTCCACTTTAGCCTTTGTACAGTCCCTCATTTTTGCTCCATCCCTATTAGATCCCTGTACTACGGTGGCCAGTACTCTACTTAGTTCCCTATTTCTTTTTCTGTCCCTATCCTCCTGATCCTTTTTCATTCTCTGCCATAGTCGTTCTCCTTTTTCCTCGGGGGTTTCCCTGCACTACCTGTTTCACCTGTGCCAAATTAGTGGGGTGCCTTGCCGTCCCCCGGAGACCTGCTATGAGCAACTGGCGGTAAAGACGTAGATGTCCCCTACCTTCCTCCGTCGCGAAGTTCCAGTTTGGACGGGTTAACGAAAAATCACCGTCTATGACGTTTGGCAGCTGAGTGGGCTGCCCGTTTTCCCCAGGAACGTTTTTCCGGGCCTCTAGAAATACTCTTTGCTTTTCCTCGGTAGTCAGCAGAACCTGTAAAAGCTGCTGGCCGTCATCCCAAGTGGGCTTAACAAGCTATTTTTTTAGGGTTACCTCTAAGACCAATTTTACATCTCAGCACAATGTGACTGATAGTTTTCCATAACTTTTTACAGTAAACAATCTTAAATCTAGGTTTTAAAGAATTATTATAGACTTTGGGGTCTCCCAATTTTATGGCAAAAAGTAATCCTTTAGCTGTTTTATCAACAGTATTACATGGAAAATTAAGACATTAGATAAATATCACTAGCACCTTAAAACCTTAATTTTGCAAAGGGAGTAATATTAAAGACACTGTATATTTTATTTGATCACACACCTTAAAACTTATAAATTACCACGGAAATCCATGACATCATAAAAACATCCCTAGTACCTTAAAACATTGATTTTGTCAAAGAAAATAACTTTATTTAATCACCTCTCACAGGAGTTTAATTGGACAACTTTCCTGAAGTAACCATTTTAGCTAAGACTAATTGAGATAAAAATATCTTTGAGTAATATCTTTAGTGCAACCAGCAAAAGAAAAAAACACTTTGTTATCAGAGGAGCTGAATTTCCTGGTGTGGCTAAGAAGCAGAATGGAAGGTCATTCTAAACACCTCTGCAGGCTGAGTAAACAGATGGCTCAGGGCTGGTCTGTAAAGACTCCACACCCTGGCTAAGCTTTTGGAACTTGGGCTGGGAAAGAAGGACACTGCCTCCGATCTGGCCTCCGGGATTTCACTACGTGATCGCCTAGGGCTCTTGCTTTTCCACCTCAGACAGACTTGAGCCTAGGCTCTTGCGAGCAGCCAGAATCCTTAAATGGCTTTTGTCCATCTATCTTTCCCTTTCTATAGAAGTTAGTTTGTTCAAGAAGTAATCTAACATCTCTCTAAGTAAGATCATACAATGAACTGAGTAACTTGAATGCCTTGATGTAATGGTCAGGGTCAGTAGTATAACTTTCCCAAGTTCTTTTAAATTTCTTTCAATTCTACTAGCGAGAAAGGCTGGTGGACTCGCTTCGACCCGTTCTTTCCCCCTTTTTCGTTGGACGAGTGAGGAGTGGGATGCTGACAACTTCTCTCTGGGGCTGGAAGAAATCTTCCAGCGGCCGCCCCCAGGGCAGTTTGCTCAGCCTCCCTCCAGCTCACCGTCCAAGGTCCAAGGTCTGATTAAAAAGCAAATTAAACATACAAAATAAATGTACAGTACTGAAAAATCTTTTTCTATGCAATCTAATGCAGAACAGAGGCCGGAAGCTTTCTCCGACCCACACCTCATTTTTTTTTTTTCAACAGTATATTATAACCACCATACAACTAATAACAAACATCACATTTTATTATCATGGGGTAACTATTTCAACACTATCACTTTAAGAAAAACACTATAAGCACCATAGAAGACAAACAGTATCATAAAACTTTCACCATACCAAAAAACATGCCATCTCAAACAGAACATAGAACATCATATTTACCTTCCCCAAGGACAGCTGGGGTTCCTTGCCTTATTGCCAAAATTAAACACAAAAAGAGAAAACGAGAAAACAAACCAAACAAATCCACACTCACACCAACTTTTTGACACTAAAGCTTTGTAGTCTATTAAAGCTGTTTATACAACAGATATCTAACAAACTATTAATTAGTCTTATTAATAATACTATTACTAGGCTGAAAAGAATTATTCACAACCCAGCTGGTACACACATTTTAATAAAAAACACAATGGCCATAACAGTTAAGATTAAACACACACAAAAAATATCACCTAAACAAACCAGACAAAGAGACACAATTGCCCCTTAACCAAACTCAGAATAAAGCCTCACCTCTCACCAAAAAAACTCCCAAAACCAGTCAAAGAAACACAATTAGCACACAAAATGGAGCCCCTCCTCTCTCCGAGAGACTCCTAAGACCAGACACAATTGACCGCCTCTGGCAAGTGGCCCTTCCAAACCCTAGACGGCACCCTTCATGTGGGACTAGAACCCACAATCGCTTGGCACCCAGATGGCTGAGAGTGGGACTCTAACCCACAATCGATCAGGCAAGGAGTTCTGTGTCAGCGGGCACCACTGGCACAGACGACTGCAAATACCAGAAATACCAGAAGGCAGCTGCTCACCATTTTACCAGAAACCAAACCAAAAATTACAGAAATTAACACAGCCGGCAACAGGAGACATACAAGACAAACAGAGACAGACAGGTAAAAGTTTTACTTACACTGACACAAGACAAACGTTGCTGCCGCTACTAAACGAGAATATTCTCTTCAGAAGAGGATTGTTTGGGGTCCTAGGTTCCCCTTCCTCCAATACAGATACAGATGGCCCCGAAGGCCGGGATACTGATCTCCACGGGACGTCTCCCGGGATGTGGGGTGAGGGTTCTGAGTTCGTCAACTCCCCTCCGCACCCACCAGATACAGATTGACCTGATCAAGTCTCAGAAGGTACGGCACACAGAAACAACATTTAACGCTTACACACACATACGTGAGGCCCTTTTCGCTTACCTCCCGGTGGTGGGTCGGTGGTCCCTGGGTAGGGGTCTCCATCCCGGACGAGCCCCCAAATGAAAGACCCCCGAGTGGTCTTTCCCTCAGAAGTGGGGACCCCGAGACCCAGAGATCAGTCCGAGACCACTGGCTGCAAAAGCACGAGGATTTTATTGCGGGACACAGGTACCTGTGGGCGACAGAGTCTGCACAGAGACTTGTGCACCCTAGGTGAGTTTTAGGTAACTTTTATAGGGGGTAGGGGGCAGAAGCGGGGGTACAGAAGCGGAAAAGCATAGTTACAGGAGGTTTATTGGTTCAGGTTAATGAGGAGCTGAATTACCTTTGCTTGCCTCCGGCTTTTCTGGTACGGGCCTGGTGGAAAGTCCCGGAGTTATCTCGTAACTGCCTTCTCTTATCGGTTAAGCCGCAGGTATGCAGTTAACTACCGACCCCATCCTGTTTTACAGGCTTACTGAATTCTGTAACTTTCCCACAGTTACATTTTAACTTCCTGGTACTTGGGGGGGCCAGTAAAACATGGCGTCACTTCGGCTAAGCTGAGTTAGGTCTTTCAGGGAAAGAAATAGTTAAGTACCAGGTCGGTGTTTTCAGCCTTGACTGAGCTTTGGAATGTTCTAGGGAATCTCAAAAAACTAAACAACAACAACAACCCGGACGTGGTGGCGCACGCATGTAATCCCGGCACTTGGGAGGCTGAGACAGGAGGATCTCGCAGGTTCAAAGCCAGCCTCAGCTACTTAGGGAGGCTTTCAGCAACTTAGCGAGACCCTGTTTCCAAATAATGTATAAAATTGGTCTGTGAGTCTAGCCCGGAGGTAGAAAGCCCATGGGTTCCACCTCAGTAACACACACACACACACACACACACACACACACACACACACACAGCAACAACTTGGTTTCCACCTCAAGAGATTCTGATTTAATTGGTTCATGATGGGACTTGGACTTAAGGGATTTCAAGACACCCTAGGTGATTCTAATGCGGAGCCAAGTTGAGAGTCCCTTCTGTTGCTGTAGGAAAAAATGCAAAAGAGTTCTCTGAGTCCAGAACGCTGATAAATTGACCGTAGGCCCAGGGCGGGTGCTTTGAAGGTAAAGGCAGCGGCTAGTGGGCGCCAGTATATTTACTCTTGCTTAGCACATTTAACAAGAGTCTACTTGGGACTCAACATTTTTATTCTTCAGAATTAGCTGGGTACAGCAGCTGTGAAGTTCTCGCTGGTTTGCAGAATCCAGTGGGCAGGTTGCCATTAGGGCCTCACTAAGTAGCTGCGGCTGGCCAGGAACCTGCAAGCCTCCTGTCACAACACCTCAAGTCCTGGGGTCACAAGTGTGCGCCACCACGCCTGGCCCTGCAGGAAAGTTTTTCTAGCATGGCTTACAGCCTGCTTGTCTTGTCTCCTCTCCCACCACGTAAATATGTCCTGTTCTAGTGGTATGCTGCAGGTCCCAGAACTGCCTGGCTCTCCTGTCTATAAGAGCAGCTTCCTCTAACACGACTCCCTACCCTTATCCACACTCCATCAAGCCTTTCTGTCTCCTCCATGTCCATCTCATACATTCCTCAAGACTCATACTTCTCACCTCTAGGAAAAGTTATACTTCCTGAGGCTAACCTTGAACCTGTGCTCTTCCTGTCTTGGCCTCCCAATTACTGAGATTACAGGCATGCGCCAGCCAGCGCTCCTGGCTTGCTTTCTGTTTTATTGATCTGACCCCCACTATTGAGTGAAGCATTCATCCCCCTATGGAGTCAATTTAGTGAAAACTTGTCTGTTATCTCAGTAGACTGAGCTCTTCTTCCATAGTACCTATCAGAACTCATCATAGGTACTTCAGGAAGAATGGGCGAATAACGCATTTCCCTTTACGTACCACTGTATAGAGTTCATTCATGTGATGTTAGTTTGATCCGGTAGAAAAGTGGATATTTACATTTAGCTATTTTTAGTTGAAAGGCAATAGAGCACAGCTCAGCACACAGAATCTGGTAGCACTGCTCAGGTGTGTGCCCGTTAGCTCTGCCCTTGTGCACAGCGCTCTCTGGGCCTTGGCTTCCTTCCTCATAAAATTGGGAGAGTGGCACCCCTGCCATGTGAGATTGTTTTGAAGATAAAATGTGTTACTGTGTGTGATATCTCTAAAGCATTCAGAAGACTGCTGGCACAACACATGTGAAATGTGTGTTTGGCTGCCTCTTTTTTACAGATGAAAATGAATCTCACCTTGTTTCCAGAGACTTGCTTAAGTATCTGATGATAACCATAGATCTTCTGACTATTGATCGTGATAGCATAGTATTTGAGGCCTTTCCACTCCCTCTAGCTGCTTTTCTAGGGATTGAAACTAAACCCATTCTCTCTTCTTGGCTTTCCAGAATGCCATGCTGGACTTTGTGTTCACAGTAGAGGACCCTGTTGCGTGGCATTCAGAAAACCCGAAGAAGAATTGGAGCCACTACTCTTTTCTAAAGGTTTTAGGGCCCAAGACCATCACATCTGTTCAGAATCATTACGGCGCTGGAGTTTACTACAACCCGTTGGTCATGTGTGATGGCAGGGTAAGTGACTTCGGCCCTTGTCTTCGCTGGGTGCTTCTTCCTTGGAACACCTGTGAGATATGTGTGTTCTTGTGGTCAGGAAAGGGTTCCACGCCTGCTGGATATCGTGAGCTCAGAGACGGAGCAGAAACTGGACTCCTCATCTCCCCATGACCGTGACTGCAGTGTGAAAGGGCTAGATGTCATTGATTTGAGTTTTTGGTCTTTGGCCTGGTGATTCTTAGGTTTTAATCTGTTGGACACAGAGATTGTGGGGATCCATCCCCAGAGTTTCTGCTCCAGTAGGTCTGAGGTGAAGCTGGAGAATTTGCTTTTCTAACAGACTCGCTAAGTTGCTGAGGCTGGCCTGGAGCCTGTGATCCTCCTGGCTCAGCTTGCCAAGTCCTTGGATTATAGGCATGCTCCACCACACCTAGCTCATTGTTTTGATTTTGAGGGTTTCTCTATGTTTTTCAGGCTGGCCTTGGACCTCTGGGCTCAAGCAGCCCTCCTGCCTCAGCCTCCCTAATAGCTGGGAGTACAGGCACATGCTACTGTGCCTGCTGTTGGGCATGTCATTTACTCTGATGGGCCTCCATTTCTTACTCCTCGAATAAGGAACACTAATTACATAATCATTTCTTAAACCGTCTGTGGGAATAGACCATTGAGGACCAGTACTAGATGGTGCCCAAGGGCCATTCTCCTTTCACATCACACGGACCTAAGTTAAACTCATGGCTGCTTCACCTCACGCACTGAGGGTCTCACTAAGTCTCACTTACCTGGGGGCCAAGTCAGTCTTGTCCTGAGAGATGTGGGTTTTCACAAGTAGGCATTTTGACTGTCTTAGAAATGAGGGTCCAGCGTGCGTGGCGGCGCACGCTTGTATTTCCCACACTTGGGAGGCTGAAACAGGGGGATCGCACAGGTTCAGAGCTAGCCACGCTGACTTAAGAACCCTGTTTCCAAATAAAAATATAAAAATAGGTCTGGGAGTGTAGCCCTGAGGTAGAAGGGTTTCCAGGAACCCCCAGCCACCAAAAAAAAAAAAAAAAAAAAAAAAGATAAAAAGAAAAGAAATCAGGGCCCCCTCTGCTCAAGAATTTGGTCTGTTTCCTCGTATCTTGACCTTGTAAAGCAACAGCCTGACACTTAGCTCTTTGTGATGCCCACTTCTTCTCTGCTTCAGCTTATCAAACATGGAGTTATTAGCACTAGTGTCCTGATTGAAGATCTCCTCAACTGGAGCAACCTGTACATCGCTGGACACCTCCAAAAGCCGGTGAGGAAGGGCTAGGGGCCTAGCTAGGAGGGTGAATACCCCAATCCCTCCACACACACGTACAAGAACTATGTTGACTGGTCGTAGTTGCTGCTCTCACACCTCTACCAAGGAAAGCTTTATTACTGTAAGAGGTTCTTTGGCTCCAGAGACGCCACATGGGTTGTTCCCAGGTGTCTCCCACAACAGTGACTTTTACTTCTGTAGTGAGTACTATAAAAGTGCTTCTCCTTTTCTAGTCAGCTATGGGGGAAAGTTGGAGATTTATACAATTATATCTCACTTGGTTTGAGCCCGAAAATCTCTATGTATCGATGTATATGGACTATTAACGTGCTCTTCCCTTGCACCTGGGTTTGAAATTCATTAGTGTAAATGGAGTTTTACGCCGGGCGTGGTGGCACACGCTTGTAATCCCCGCGCTTGGGAGGCGGAGACAGGAGGATCGCGCTGGTTCGAAGCCAGCCTCGCTGCCTTAAGAGACTCTGTTTCCACATAAAAGTGTTAAAAAATAGGTCTGGGAGTGTAGCCCGTGGGAGTGTATCCCAGAGGTAGAAGGGCTTCCAGGAACCCCAGTACCACCAAAAAAAAAAAAAAAAAAAATGGAGTTTTACTTAGCCATAAAGAAGAATTAAATTATGTCATTGCAGGAAAATGGAACCGGAGACCACGATTTTGAGCACAGTAAGTCTGATATTCAGAGAAAAGTATCTTCTGATTTCTCTCACCTGTGGAAGCTTAGAGGGGGACAAACAGGGAGACGAAAGGGATGCCGTAAAAGACGGGAGGGGGCGAGCAGGGAGACATCAGGGAGGGAAGCCCATCACATTGCTTTATGTGTGCGTGTGTGTGGTCCTGGGGATTGAACCCAGAGACATTCTACCTTTAGCCTCACTCCAGCCCCATTTTTTTATTTTGAAACAGGATCTACCTGAGTCACAGGAGCCCCTCTAAGTAGCTGGCATTGGCCAGGAACCTGCGATCCTCCTGTCGCAGCCTCCCAAGTACTGGGATTACAAGCATGCACCACCACGCCCGACTCAGCTTGGGGAATTTAGGGAGACTCTCTCTCAAAAATAAAAAGAGCTGGAGGTGTGGCTCAGTGGTAGACCACCCCTCTGTTCCATTCCTAGTACTGCAAGAAAAAAGAAACACTATCTCGAAAAATTTGAAAATAAGTTGGGAGTGGTGATTTACGGGTGAGGCCTGTAATCCTAGTACTTGGGAGATTTAAATAGAAAAATTGTGGGCTCGATTCTAGACTCAGCAACCTATTTGAAAATTAAAAAAAAAAAGGGCTGGAGGTGTAGCTTGTAGGTAGACTGCCTCTAGGTTCAATCCTCAGTATCACCATAAAAATTTTTTTGAAAATGATAAATGAGCTGGGCGTGGTGGCGCACGCTTGTAATCTCCGCGCTTGGGAGGCTGAGACAGGAGGATCGCGCAGGTTCGAAGCCAGCCTCAGCTAGTGAGTGAGGCTCTCAGCAACTGAATGAGACCCTGTTTCCAAATACCATATAAAATAGGTCTGGGAGTATAGCCCAGAGGTAGGAAAGCCCCTGGGCTCCACCCCAGGACCACCAAAAATCAAAGAAAATGATAAATGAGTGCTGTGATGCTCCTTCCCTCTCCTGCCCCCATCTCCCTTTACTGTGGAAATCGCTGTCAACCAGATTTCTTGATGATAAGTTTTAAATGATTTCTTACCTCTAGATGTCAGTATATATTAGTTAAACCAGAAAATCTGATAAAAAGAAAGATGGTAGTATTTTCAACAAGAAAATTGGTAAAAAGCTTAAAGAATTATGACAATATAAATATGAATTCTTTGTTTTCATTTTTTATATTTATTTATTTATTTATTTATTTATTTGGTGGTACCGGGGTTCCTAGAAACCCTTCTTCCTCCGGGCTACACTCCCAGACCCCTATTTTATACTAATACTTTAGTAGACTCTGGCCAAAAAAAGCCTAAGTAGAATGGCCACCAGGTGTCCCAAAGAGGCAGGTACCAAGTCATGGGAGGCACAGCACTCCTGGCGGCTTTCCACGCTGAGGGACTGTCGACTGTATTGAAGTTGCATAACCATGACGCTCGCTTGTATATCCTGTTAGTGTTGTTCTCGGGTATCCCTGGTGTGTTCATGGAGGTGCAGTAGGTTTTGTTTAAGGTTGCACATATACCACCTCTGTCTGCAAGCAGATAATCAATAGCCATTCAGTTGTCAGATGCGACTCCTACTAAAGGTGCATGTTCCATTTGAGACCTTGTAAGGCGTCGCCAGTGCTGACCATGAAGTTTTCAAGGGGACGGGTTAGATTTGTAATCGTGGCCTCCTGATAGGCAAACCTTCCCCAAGAGGCCAGTCGTCCAGTGTTAATGTGCCCTGCCATTAAGAGCCGCACGGTGGCGCCCTTGCTGTACTTACCTATATTGTTATCTCATAAAAATGGCAGGTGACCTGACCAGAGGACAGTGGCCTCAGAAAGATTTGTTGTTGATGCAGGAATATGTCAAGGCTGTGGAGGGGACTGGAAAGAGCCTGCTGGAGAGTCAGAGTCAGGGAGTTCTTTCTGTGGGTGGCCACACAGGATGAGATATCTGGTAGGGGGTATAGGCTTTTTGACAGGTAGAACTATCAAACTTCTGATAACAGTTACTGAGCCAGAGGAGTTGTTGGTACAATTGGGGGGCAACAACTACCTCTGGAAGTGTGGTCCAGTCTTTCCTATATAGGAGTAGTTATCGCGATGGCATGAACCAGCGAGGTATTTCTGTTCCCATCCCCCTTTCCTAGAGGTCCTGCCCATATACTGCGGTGTGACGTAGGAGTAGGCCTTAGGACCAAATGAGTTAGATTAGCTCAGCAATGCCCCAGTGGGTTCAGCAGAGGACCCTCAGCGAGACGGTGAAAGCAGGTGCATCAGTTGTGCCCATTTGGACAGGGACAGCAAGGAATGTTGCTAGGACAGTAGTACTCCCCCACTGTAATATGATTCTGCAGAGGTTTGCTTGTGGCATCAAATCAAAACGGGTTAGATTTGAAGTGTTGTCATTAGTTAGGAAGACAAGCTGAGGATGGCTCAGATCCAAGGAAACATTGTTTAAGTAGACAGGCTCAGAAGGGTCTACAGTGCGCCCCTGTGGTTTAGCTTTGACACTTACCTCTGGGGAATACATAGGCCTCGTGCCAGGTCACAGTGACCCTCCCCACAAGATCGGACAGACACTTGTTAGGTCTGTGCAGGTGGCAGCCTCTCGGGCTGCCCTGTTGGCCAGGTAATTACCCTGACAAGGTCTGTTCCCTTTTGATACTCCCTGCAGTGAACTACAGCTACTTGTTTTGGTTGCAGGATAGCTGTGAATAAGCCCGTAATCTGGGACTTGTGCTAATAGAGGATCCAGATGAAGTAAAAAGCCCCCTTTCCTTCCATGTAGCCCCATGGGCATGAATGACCAGGACGGCATATTTGGAATGTGTATAGCTATCAACCATTTTTCCAGCAGCCCTATTAAGGGCCTTGGTAGCACTATTGCTTGGCTAATTGGGCACTAGTGGTGGGTGGCAGTGGTCCTGCCTCTCACTTCAAAAGGTGTAGTGATGGCATAACAAGCACACCGTAGTCCCTCCTTCACAAAGAAGCTGCCATCAGTGAATAAGTAGTTGTCAGAGTTCAGCAGAGGCTGATCTGTCGGGTCTTGTTGGGGCATCCGAAGGTGTGTTAATGTCTCTTTGCATGAATGGATGGGCCTTCAATGTCTCCAGGCAGGAAGGTGGATGGGTTGAGGACCGTACATTTCTTGAAGGATATATCAGACTCATCCATAAAGATGGCCTGATATTAAGGATGCAGCTGTCTGAGAGCCACAGGTGTCCTTTTGATTCTTTATTTTTAAATTTTTTTTGTGGTACTGTGGGGTGGAACCCAGGGCCTTTCTACCTCCGGGCTATACTCCCAGCTCTGTTTTATACTTTATTTGGAAACAGGGTCTCAGTAAGTTGCTGAGAGCCTCACTAAGTAGCTGAGGCTGGCTTTGAATCTGCGCCATCCTCCTGTCTCAGCCTCCCAAGCGCTGGGATTACAAGTGTGTGTCACCACGCCCAGCATACAGATGTCCTTTTGATTCTAATGGGCTCCAGAGACCATGGGGAGTTTTTTTTTGTAAGGCATCTCCCTATTGTTTTGGGGCCTCGGGGATTAGGGTACCCATTGCAGCCATTGCCCGCAGGAGGCTGGCCAGCCATGAGCAACAGGCTGGATTTCTTTGCAGAGATCAGCTACTGGCTGCAGAGTCTGTCCCTTAGCTTGTGCCAGCTCTCCCAACGCTACCCCCGCTTTTCAGAGGTACATCCATTGAAGTCTTCGTGTGTCAGCCATCCAAGATCCCTGCCTCGGTCGGGCCTGTTTTAACCTTTCAAATGCCTTTGCTTGCTCGTGGAGGGGAGGATAGGGCACTCTGGAAGTTCAGGGCACTCTTGGCATTCTTTAAGGAATCTGTACAAGGGGCTCTCTCAGCATAAGCCAGGAGCCATATGCAGCAGTGACCTGCAGCTCCACGCTGCCTCATCCTCAGACACCCTGGTTATTGCTGAAATGGGTCACTGACAATGAGGAGATTGAAAGTGGCTCACAGAAAGGGTGGTTCCTGCCGGGCACGCTGGTGCACGCTTGTCATCCTTGTACTTGGGAGGCTGAAACAGGAGGATCTTGGGTTCACGGCCAGCCTCAGCTACTCAGTGAGACCCTGTTTCAAAATAAAGAATCAAAAATAGGGCTGGGGGTGTAGGTCAGAGGTAGAATGCCCTGGGTTTCATCCCCATTACCACAAAAAAGAAAGAAAGAAAGAAAGAAAGAAAGAAAGAAAGAAAGAAAGAAAAGCAAGCAAAGAAAGAACCACACACACAAAAGAACAGAAGAAAGGGCAGAGCCTTCTAGATGTGAAACTGATACTGATTCCCTTGTGGAATTGTTTCTGACTTTGTGGGGCTGTTGATGACCTGTGGGACTGGAGAAATGGTTAAGTGTGAATTCCTGCTTGACACTTGAGTAGTGCAAAGTGTGGGGAGAGTGCGTCCATCGCCGAGCTAACTCATTTGGCTCTGTTTTCTCCTGGTTAGCTCACGGCATTCGACAGAATCAACACCGAGTCTGCCAAGATTCGAGGTAACTAGAACTTTGTTCACGTTCTTTCTGTTCTTACCTTTCTCCTTAACCAAATCTCTTTTTAAAATGGTGTGTTCTGTTTTTGTTTTTTGTTTTGTTTTTTGCATTGTTCCTCCCAAAGCAATAGAAAAGTCTGTGGTGCCTTGGGTCAATGACCAGGATGTCCCTTTCTGTCCAGACTGTGGGAATAAGTTCAGCCTCCGTAGCCGCCGCCACCACTGCCGCCTCTGTGGATCCATCATGTGCAAGAAATGCATGGAGCTCATCAGCCTGGCCCTGGCAAGTAGGTGCCGAGCAAGGGGGCCGTGGCACTGATCTCTGGTCCGCACTGGCACATTACTAATGGACACGGGGCCGGGAGCCTTTGGCTTTAATGGCTGTGGGCTCCTCATTCCTTCATGTCGTGAGTCCTTGAAGCCTGCCACAGCCTGGCTCTGTGCTAGGGCAGGGATACAGTGGTCTACAATAGGGGTTGGCCAACATATTATTAAAAGGATCAGACAAAGCCAGGTGTGGTGGCGCATGCTTGTCATCCCAGCATTCAGGAGGCTGAGACCGGAGGATCGCGGTTCGCGGACAGCCTCAGCTACTTAGTGAGGCCCTCTGCAACTCAGTGAGACCCTGTTTCAAAATAAAGAATAAAAAATAGGGTGGGGGGGTGTAGCTCGGAGGTCAAATGCCCCTGGATTCCATCCCCAGACCCGCAAGAGAGAAGAAAAAAAAAAAGGAGCCGGGCGTGGTGGCGCACGCTTGTAATCCCAGCATTCGGGAGGCTGAGACCTGGAGGATCGCGGTTCGAGGACAGCCTCAGCTACTTAGTGAGGCCCTCTGCAACTCAGTGAGACCCGGTTTCAAAATAAAGAATAAAAAACAGGGAAGGGGGTGTAGCTCGGAGGTCAAATGCCCCTGGGTTCCATCCCCAGACCCACAAAAAAAAAAAAAAAAAAAAAAAAAAGGATCAGACAGTAAATAATTTAGATTTTGGGGTCATACATGTTTTTTGTCCTATTTCTTCTTATTTTTCTTTTTTAACAACTTTTTAAAATATAAACCACACATAGCTTGAGGGCTGTACAAAAATAGACTTCAGGTTGGACTGGGCTTAAAGTTCATCTCCACTTCTCTCTTTCTCAAAGGAGGATTCAGCATTTATCGGGATCCAGACTTACAAATGCATGGTCACTTTATAAAGAGATACATACAGTGGGCAGAGTTGTGTCTGGTACCCAGGAAAGGCCAAGGAGCTCTTTGTTAGCTCTGCTTAGAAGTGACAGGTGAGGCTTTGGGAAGGAGACCTTGAAAAATGAGCAGTGGGCTTGTCCCTTCTCTTGGGATGAAAGTCACAAACAGCTCCCGTCATATAGGAAAGGCTTTAACGTCCTAATATGGGACATGCCAAGTACCCTGGAGGCTGGGGGAAGGCGGTGTTCGAGAAGCACCTTGAGAGACGAGAGGTTATAGCACTGTGGACAGAGTGCAGAGCAGGAGCTGAGGCCTGCACCAGTCTCCAGGGCAGGTTCGTAGGTGAGCAAGAGGGTTGAGGGGAGCGTGCAGGACAGGTGTGAGGATTGTGGGAACGAGGCTGTGGAGCTTGGGTGAAGAGAAGCTCCGGGACTTGGCTTCTCAGCTGCTTAGAAGTTGCTGAAGAAAGGGTGGGCGTGTGGCTCAGTGGTAGAGCACTGGCCTGCCAGGCCCGGCTTCCCTCTCCAGCACCTCATGCACAGTTGCTGAAAGCGACCTCGCTGGCTTCTGGATGTTTGGGTGGACTTGCAGCAGTGGAGAGGGCCGCCAGGTGTGTCCCCTGCTGGTCCTGGGGCTTCTGGAGGGGTGAGAGCGGAGCTTCCTCCGTCCAGCCCTCCACCCACCAGGCCCACTTCACCTTGCCGCCTTCCCTTTCCCTGAGACCAGCTCCTCGTCACAGCTGATACCTCAGGCTGCATTTTCGGGACACTTGATCTTTGTCTCCTGGGCTCATGACCAACGTGTGCTCTGCGGCTCCTGCAGAGCAGCCTTGCTGGCTTTGTGAGGGGTGCGCGTGGAAGACAGTGTCCCGCACCAAAGAGTTAGTTCTAGGGCAGCTGCAGGGTGGACGTGGAGCTGTCGCACTGGGGAGAGCGGAAGGTGTTCCCCAGCCGACGAGGTGTTAGGACGGAAAGGAAGGGCAGAGAGATTCTGACTCTGGGTATTTGCTAGGAGAAAGGCTTTCCAGCAAATATGCCATGTGGACTGAGTTTTGGAAATGGTAGGTGGCCTGCGTGAGAAAGTGTCGGGAGATTGCAGGCTGTGTCCGGGGCTAGGGCAAGCGGGCGGAGGGAGGGCCCTGCCAGCCGTGAGGACAGCGAGCTGCGTTGTTCGGATCTCGCTCGCTTGATGGCAGTATGGCTCCCCTCCCACCTCAGAGGCTAACCAGGAAGGCAGAGGGCTGTGCGCTGATCCCAAGTCAAACACCTGTGGGCTGACACGCGCGGGGATGGGCAGAGGGATGAGATGGCCGCGAGGATCATCAGTGCTTGTCTGTGGCGGTTTACAGACAAGCTCACCAGCGCCAGCGAGGACTCCCTGAGCGCCCACACCAGCCCCAGCCAGTCTCCTAGCAGCGTCCACGGCTCCCGCCGGGGCAGCATCAGCAGCGTGAGCAGCGTGAGCTCTGTCCTGGACGAGAAGGAGGATGACCGCATCCGCTGCTGCACACACTGCGCGGCCACACTGCGCAAGCGGGAGCAGCAGATGGACGAGAAGGAGCACAAGCCCCACGTCGTGGCGCTCTGTTCTAGGAGGTGACGCGGTGTGCGGCTCTGGGGCGCAGCTCAGGCAGGCCAGCTGCAGTGCGCATGTCTGAGGACTCGGGGCAGGCCGGCTGCAGTGCACATGCCTGCAGACTCTACCGGCCGCTTGGGGAGTGGCTCCCTTGAGTCCTTTGAGTTCCTGCTGAAGGGCCAGGGTTTCCCAGCCAGGGCCGGGCTGAGCCACGGGCAGCCTGGGTGTGGGGCCGACTCGCTCCCCAACCTTTCTCGGCCCATTCAAAAGCAGGAGCAAGGAGGAAGGGCAGATGCTTGCAGGGTGGACAGGTTCTGCGGGAAGGCAGAAGCTGGAGATGTCATCAACAGTGGGTCAGAAGAGTCCGGGGAGACTCGTTTGGGGAGGGTCAGACTTCACAGGTTTGAGGAAGCGTTGCAGGGTTTCAGGCTTTACACACTCACTGCCCATGGCTGAGAGCCTCCCATCCTAAGTCTCAGCTCAAGTGCCTCTGCTCTGGTTACCTCCAGCGACCCCAGAGCACTCTTAGTGGCCCAAAAATGAGCATTTTACATCCATCTTCCTGTCACCTGGCTTTTCTGTGTTGGCATTTCTGTATCTGGAGAGAAGCACTCACTTCTTCTTTGTTCATAGAAATTACGACTTTGCATGGAAAAAGTTGACCAGAAAGCACCTGAATACATCAAGATGGCCGCATCCCTGAAGTAAGCCATTCATCTCTGTGTTTCTTGTTCGGTGGTAACTGTCTTCTGGAAGCTTAAATCAGTTCTTCAGGAGCTGAAATAGAAATCTTTTTCTTGTATCTTTTGGGTTTTTGGTGCTGGGGATTGAGCCCAGGGCTTCACGTATGCCAAGCACCCACTCTACCACTGAACCATCCCCCAGCCCCTAAAAGTAAAGTCTGCAGCTCTTCTGAGCCGTGCCGTGTCATGCCTTCATGTCTGTGTGTCAGTGGGGTCCACCTCACGTGCGCTCTGTGAGGAGCTCCTTGGTGGAGCAGGCTCGGGGAGCCCTGGGTGACAGGCAGCTCCGTGCCCAGGCCTGGCTGGATGCCTCTTGACAGTGGCCAGGCCATGACAGGGCTTCATGCAGAAGTTTCCTTTTGAGCAGGGGTTGGCAAGCTTCAGCCCAGCAGCCAAAGGAAGCCTGCCATCTGTTCTGTTGTGTTTTGTTGTAGTTTTTTTTTTTTTTTTTTTTTTTAGCGGTACTGGAGATAGAACCCAGGGGCATTCTACCTCCAAGCTACACACCCAGCCCTGTTTTTTATTCTTTGTTTTGAAATAGGGTCTCACTGAGTTGCAAAGGGCCTTGCTCAGGAGCTGAGGATTCTTCACGATCCTCCTGTCTCAGCCTCCCAAGTGCTGGGATTACAAGCGTGCATCACCACGACCACGCATGGCTTTTTGTTTATTATTTATTTTTATTACAGGACACAGCAGTATTTTTTCAGCTAGAACTGCTGGCAGGTAGTAAGCTAGGTAAAGGCAGCAGTCCTTTCTGCTTGCTTGCTTACTTATTTATTTATTTATTTATTTTTAAATCTTTTATTTTTGGTGGTACTGGGGTTACTGGAAACCCTTCTACCTCCGGGCTACACTTCCAGACCTATTTTTTTTATATTTTTATTTGGAAACAGGGTGTCTTAAACCAGTGAGGCTGGCTTGGAACCTGCGCGATCCTGTCTCTGCCTCCCAAGCGCGGGGATTACAAGTGTGCGCCACCACGCCCAGCCTTTCTGCTTATTTAATTAGATTGCTGCTGCCTCCTGTGGAAGGTTCATAAGCCATTGCTAAGGCTCAGTTAGCAGCAAAGAGTTTCTGAACTGTTGCCTCTAGCCCAAGGGTCATCCCTAAGCCTGCAGAGGTGAAAAGTCGGAACCCTCACACCAGGATTCAGCAGTGCAGGGAGGGAGGGAAGGCTTGTGAATGAGCAACCATAACTGTCTTCATACTGCTGCCTCCCAAGAGGAGGCAGGCCACTCTGGCCTTTGCTGATTCTCCACTCCATCCCGGCATCTTGAGTCATAGTGCTTTCAGAGCCGGGCGTGGTGGCACACCCTTGTAATCCCAGTCCTTGGGAGGCTGAGACAGGAGGGTCACAGGTTCACAGCCAGCCTCAGCAACTTATGTGCTCCACAACTTAGTGAGACCCTGTTTCAAAATAAAACATAAAATAGAGCTGGGGGTATAGTTCAGAAGTAGAATGCCCCTGAGTTCAATCCCTAATACCACACACACACACACACACACACACACACACACACACACATCAGAACAACAATAAAAGAATGCTCTCCCAAAAGCAAGGGCCATTGGTGTGTGCCTATGAGGGTTCCTTAGTCAGCTCCCCAGTGGCTCCTTCTTTCCCTGGACAGTGGGAAAAGCCGAGGAGCTTTCTACTGCAGTGTAGTATGACCAGTTCATTTAGTAAACACTTCACACGTTTTATTTATTTATTTATTTATTTATTTATTTATTTATTTATTTATTTTTGTCGTGCTGAGCATGGAGCCCCAGAGTATCCTACCTCTGAACTACAGCCCTAGCCCTATTTTACTCTTTTTTATTTTGGGGTCTCACTGAGTTGCAGAGGGCCTAAGTTGCTGAAGCTGGCCTTGAACCTGTGATCCTCTTGTCTCAGCCTCCCAAGGACTGAGATCATACGTGTGCACCACCACGCCTGGCTCCACTTTACACATTTTATTAGATGGAGAACAATTGCTCAGGAAAAGTGAGCAGGAGTGGATTCAGTGGCATTTATTCCAGCGATGCATGTAAGAGCGAGTCCTCAGAGGCCCAGCACTTGTGCTCTCTGCACAAAGAATAGCAGCTTCCGGCTGATTAGTGCAGGCCAAGCACTGAACACACATTTCTCCATGAGTCTGAAGTGTCCTTTTGAAAAAATTGACCACGTCTGTCTCTGTGAGGCCTTACACCTTGAGAGTCGCTCTCTCATCTGCACGATGATACATTGATCAAATGTTCTGTGATGAGCCGGGTGTGGTGCTGCACATTTGTAATCCCAGGACTTGCGGGTTCATGGGTAGCCTCAGCTACTTAATGAGGCCCCTGCAACTTAGTGAGGCCCTGCTTCAAAATGAAGAATAAAAAATAGCCAGGCGTAGTGGCACACACTTGTAATTCCAGCACTTAGGAGACTGAAACAGGAGGATCGCATAGGTTTGAAGCCAGCCTCAGCTACTTAGTCAGGTTCTCAGCAACTTATTGAGACCGTTTCCAAATAAAATAGGTCAAGGGCATAGCCTGGAGGTAGAGGCCCCTGGGTTCTGTCCCCAGGACCAAAAATAAAATAAAATAAAATAAAATAAAATAAAATAAAATAAAATATAGGGCTGAGGGTGGAGTTCGGAGGTAGAATGTCCCCGGGTTCAATCCCTAGTAATTCTCCCCCGCAAAAAATGTTCTTTGATTTCTCCTTAGTGCCGGGGAGACAACCTACAGTCTGGAACATGCCCAGGACCTGCGAGTAGAGGTGCAGAAAGTGTACGAGCTCATAGACTCTTTAAGGTAAGGTCCGTCAGGTGATGTCCTGCTGGCTGGATGTCAAGGAGACAGGAGTTGTTATTATTTGGGGGGGGACTGGGGATGAACCCAGGGGCATTCTACTTCCGAGTTACACCCTCAGCCTCATTTTTTATTCTTTATTTTGAAACAGGGTCTCACTAAGTTGTGGAGGGCCATGCTAAGTTTCCTACCTGGCTGTGAGCTTCTTCTCCTCCTGTCTCAACCTCCCAAGTATTGGGGTTTCTGGTGTGGTGGCTTTTGCACTCATATACATGTATCTTGTACGTACATGTCAGTACATGTGTCTTGGAGGTAGATGACCCCTAGGTTCAATTCCCAGCTCCAGAAAAGGAAAAGAAATAGGAGCCGGTGTTCCTCCCTGCTGTGTGCCCATCCCTGGCTGGTCCTCGTGGAGCAGCTATTCACTGTACCCAAGTTTTCCTGTGGGGCCAAGAGCAGCACCCCCATATGTTTGGTGAGGAAATGTGCCGCAGCTAAGAGCAGCTGAGACGAAAGCCAGGCTCTGTTTTTACATCTGTGCTCGCTCCTCAAATCTCGAGCTGCAGTCTGTCTGTCTGTCTGTCTGTCTATTTATTGCAGTACTAGGGATTGAACCCAGGAACATTCTCAGCTCTACCCCTAGTCCTTTTTTGTTGATGTTGTTTTTAAACAGTCTCACTAGGTCGCTGGGAGTCTCACTACGTGCTCAGGCTGGCCTCAAACCTGTGACTTTCCTGTCTCAGTCTTCCAAGTGCTGGGATTACAAGCATGACTTCCATGCCTGACCTGCAGCTGCATTTTAACCATGAACAGGCTCTTGGGCTGAAATCAGCCCTTAGGGTAGAGGAAGTACAGGGACCCATGGGCACCAGTGAGATGAGGAGTCATTGTCCATCCAACATACAGGACTTACCACATAACTCATGGGACCTGATGCAGAATGAAAATGCTGTCCCTTACTAAAACATTCATAAAGATTTTAAGAGCGTGGTGCGGTGGTACATGCCTGTAATCCTAGTACATGGAAGGCTGAAACGGGAGGTTCACAGGTTTGCGACCAGCCTCAGCATCCTTATGAGACCCTCAGCAGGACTCTGTTTCAAAATAAAAAATAAAATAGGGCTGGGGATATCCCTCAGGGGCCCCTGGATCCACACACACACAAAAATAATAATAATAAAAGCATTTTAAGATGGTGACGGTAGGCAGACCCGCAGTTGCACAGGCTGTGCCCTGCGAAGCTCGTTCTACCTATACAGTCAGTCTGTCAGTGACTGAGCGTTTACCTCATACGTGCGCCATGTTGGGAGCCTGGGCTCTGGCCAGAGGAGAGCAAAGGAGACTTGAGTAGAGTGGCTCACTGGGCTCCTCGCACCTGCCGACAAGAGAGCCTGGCCGCTCCAGACACGCCCTTTTGTTTCTGAGGCTGCGCCGCCTGTTACGATGGTGTGTTTCTGCTCATTCAGTAAGAAGATCTTAACCTTGGGCGTGAACCAGGACCCTCCTCCACATCCAGACTCTTTGCGGCTGCTGAGGATGATCAGATGCTCGGCCACGCTTTTCCTGCAGGTAAAGCCTTCCTGGGTGGCGGGCGGCGTGCTCGGCCCGTCCTGCTCTTCTCAAAAGGCAGATCTCTGCCAGCAGCAGGTCGATTTTGTTTATACATTTGCCATTTCTAAAGAGCATGAATGCGTTATGCCACATTTTGAGAGAAGTATGGATTTCAGAGAGAAGTAAAACATTTTTCATCCTCTATCACTTATTCTGGTGTACACTTTTCCTGTTTGCACGTTTTATGGATGCTAGTGCATATTTGCATCCTGTTTTAATCACTGCATATGTCCTGAGCTTTTTTACATAGTGATTAAACAGCTATCATTCGAATAGCTACAGAATAATGGTTTGACTTTATATGCCATGCTTTATTTAACCCTTCCACTTCAGAATGGCCAGTACCAAAAAATAGATATAAATACGTGCAATAAAAAATGGTGTGTTAGGGTGAACGGTGCCATGGAGAGACCTGAGGGTGGTCTCAGGAGGTGGTCAAGAGGACCCGAGGGCGCAACGCCACGGCAGGCAGGGTGTTAGGGCAAAGCGTGGAGCTGGCTGGGCGAGCCTCGGCTCTGGTGTGCCCTTTCCTAAGGAGAAGGCAGGCTGTGTGGCAGTGTTTCCTTTCCTGCTGCTCAGGGACTGTCACTCCCCAGGGGTGGAGTGTCTTAGCTTCAGCAGACAGAGCTAAGGCTTTTTCTTTTTTTTTTTGAATGGGCTTACACGTAAAATTCGGTGACTCCCTACAGGAAAAGTTGCTGGGTTTGATGTCACTGCCGACCACGGAACAGTTTGAGGAACTGAAAAAGAAAAGGAAGCAGGACATGGAGAGGAAGAGGACCATGGAGAGGCAGGTGTGTGAGCCCAGGCCCTGCGGCCGCAGCCTCCTGTCACCACCTGGCGCCCAGGACACCCACGAAGCCGCGTTGCCTCGCGGCCACTCACTGGCTCGAGTCTGTGTGTCTTCCGGCCTGTTCTGGCTCCTTGCTCCTCTGTGGAGACCAGCACAGTCTTTGTGTTTCTTGCCAGGCCATGGTTTCCTTTAAGAAGTTCTGTTGATTCTTTCATGCCTAGACCATCCAAGAGATTGGCGGCTCTTCTTCCAGTAGGGCTTCCAGGGCCGAGACACTAGGAAGTTCCCACGCATTGGAATGGGCACAATTTGTGGTACTTAGGATTGAACCCCAGGGCATTCTATCTCTGAGCTAAACCCCAGCCCTTTTTATTTTCAAGCAGCGTCTTGCTAAGTTGCTGAGGCTGGCCTCAAACCTGTGGTTCTCCTTTGTGAGCCTCCCAAGTATTGGGATTAGAAGTGTGCACCACCACACCCAGTTTAGAATATGTTCTTTTTTAATTTTTTTTTTTTTTGTACTGGAGATAGAACCCAGGGGCATTCTACCTCCAAGTAACACCCCCCAGCCCTGTTTTTTATTCTTTACTTTTTGAAACAGGGTCTCACTGAGTTGCAAAGAGCCTCACCAAGTAGCTGAGGCTGGCTTCGAACCTATGTGATCCTCCTGTCTCATCCTCCCAAATGCTGGGATTCCAAGCATGTGCCACCACACCTGGCTCTTTTTTAAATTTTTTATTTATTTGACCGTGCCATTTCAGATGAGCTAGTACACACACACACACACACACACACACACACACACACACACACACACACATATTGCTGAGGATAGCCTTGAGCCTGAAATCCTCCTGTCTCATTCTTCCAAGTATAGGGATTACAGGGGTGTGCCACCACTCTTGGCAGAATGTGCATTATTAGAATAGAAAATAGCTGGGCACAGCGGTGACACCTGGTCTCATAGCTATTCATGAGACTGAGGCAGGAAGAGCGTAACTTTGGGGTCATTCTGGTTCAGTTAGTGACATCCTGTCTGAAAAATCAACATGAAAGGGGCCGGGGATATTTAAGTGTATCTAGAGCTCTTAATTAGCATGTTCAAGACTCAGGATTCCACCTCCAGCACTGCAAAAAACAAAATCTGAGCATGGTGGCACACACCTGTAATCCCAGTACTTGGGAGGCTAAGAAAGAGGATTGCAGGTTCAAAGCCAGCCTCACAAATTCATGAGATCCTGATACCAAGCAAAAAAATTAAAGTAGGGCTGAGGATGTAGCTTGGAGGTAGGATGCCTCTGGGTTCGATTCCCACTACCACAAAACAAAACCAAACAAAGCCAGGCATGGTGGGCCATGCCTGTGATCCCAGTACTTAGGAGGCTGAGACAGGAAGATTGCATATTGAGGACAGCCTCAGCAATGTAGTGAGACTCAGCAACCTAGTGAGACCCTGTTTCAAAACACAAAAATAAAAAGGTCTTGAGCCGGGCGTTTTGGCACACACTTGTAATCCCAAAGCTTGGGAGGCGGAGACAGGAGGATCGCGTAGGTTCGAATGTGTTCAGATAAAATGTAAAATAGGTCTCGGAGCGTAGCCTGGTAGAAGGACCCTGGGTTTCATCCCCAGTACCACAAAAAAAAAATTATATATATATATAAAAGGGGCTGGGGGTAGCCAGCCTCCATAACTTAGTGAGGCCCTCTGCAACTTAGAACCTGTTTCCAAATAAGAAATAAAATTGGGCTGGAGGTGTAGAATGTCTCTGGGTTCAGGCCCCAGTGCCAGGGGGATTGGATTCCTAGGGGTAACTGACACTGTGAGCTGCTGTTGGCCGCTGACCTGTGCTTTGGTGTCCCCCAGGCCGCCCTGGAGTCCCAGCGAAGGCTTGAGGAGAGGCAGAGTGGCTTGGGGTCTCATGCGGCCCGCGGGGAGGTGGCGTCTGTGCGCAGGGGCCCTGCCCCCTTGAGGAAGGCTGAGGGCTGGCTCCCGCTGTCAGAAGGCCAGGGACAGGGGGAAGACCCCGACCCCTTCTCCAGCAGATCCACAACATCACGTCATTCATCAGACAGGCCGAGGCCGCGGGCCGCGGGGATGAGGTACGCGCGCTGCAGGAGAACCTGCGGCAGCTGCAGGATGAGTACGACCAGCAGCAGACGGAGAAGGCCGTCGAGCTGTCCCGGAAGCAGGCTGAGGAGGAGGGCCTGCAGCGGGAGCAGCTGCGGATGCTGTGTGAGCGGGAGTGGGAGCGGGAACAGGAGCAGTTCCGGGTGGCCTCCCTGCACATGCGGACTCCGTCCCTGGACTTCCGAGAAATCGCACCCTTCCAGCTGGAGCCCGGCCGCGGAGCACGCAGCCACCCTGCTTATGCTTTGGATCTGGGTTCCTCCCCGGTACACGGCAGCACAGCTCCTGAGACTCCTTCACCCGGCTCAGCTCCAGCCCCTGTCCAGGGATGGTCTGGGCCCATGGCCGTTGACCAGGAAATCCTCCCCCAGAGCACCATGTCACAGCAGAATGACGTGGCCTCCCTAAACCCCTTTGAGGAGGAGGACCTCTCCAGCCCCATGGAGGAGTGTGCTGTCAGCCCTGTCGCTGCACAGGCTCCCCTTGGCGCTTCGACCCTCCCCAAGGAATACAACCCCTTTGAGGAGGATGAGGAAGAGGAAGCCACTGCAGGAAATCCCTTCACTGACCCAGACAGTCCAGCGCCCAACCCCTTTGACGAATAAGATGAGCAGCCCCACCCAAGGCCCTCGAGCCCTGCTGCCCCTGGAAACCCCTTCGAGGAGCCACCTGCACCAATCCCTTTGAGGTGGACGGTGACGGTGGCCCGGAGGCAGCGGAGCCCATCGAGGGGAGCTGCTGCTCCAGCAGATCGACAACATCAAGGCCTACATCTTCCATGCCAAGCAGTGTGGCCGCCTGGATGAGGTGGAGGTGCTGACGGAGAACCTGCGGGAGCTGAAGTGCACCCTGGCCAAGCAGAAGGGCGGCCTCGACTGAGCCGTGGTGGGCAGGGGCCAGGAGGAGGGCTGGGGGTGTGGGCACGGGCGAGGGGCGGGCCTGCTCATCCATGTCGTGCACTTTGAGGTCTGTCCACTCCAGTTGGATACACAGTGGGAACCAGAATAGGAAGAGCCAACGTCCACCTGTTGGTTTCTTGCCTTTTTAAGTTGGGAGCTTTCCCCTCTCAGAAGGTCTTTATATTTTTACTACTGAGGTATAACTCAGTGCAGCTCTGTTGGCCAGAGCGGAAGTGGCTGCCATGACCACCTTGGTCCCCGAGCTCCTGTCCTCTCTCGGTCATGACGCAGGCTGTAGAGCAGCCTTGTGCAGGGCCCTCCCTTCAGCCAACACAGGACGGATTCCGCTGGGCTGTCCTCTGCCCTCACAGAAAGCTGTCCCCATTAGGCTGTGGTTCCCCCTTCACCTGCAGCTTCCTGTGCCCTGCCCAGAGCCTCCTGCCCCTGCGCTGGAGGGGAGCCCAGCACCACCTATGATGGGGAGGTGGCAGGGGATGTTTTGCCTGTATCTTCTTCCTGCACAGTTTAACCCATTTAGTCCCATTTTATGTCATATACAGAATTCCTATAAGAACCTATTCCATTTTATAGAAGAGGGCTGGACACGGAGGTGCATTCCTAATCACAGTACTTGGGTGGTTGAGACAGGAGGGTTGCAGGTTCCAGGCCAGCTTCAGCAACTTAGTGAGACCCTGTTTCAGCATAAAAAATAAAAAGGGCCGGGGTGTAGAACACCTATAAATTGCTCTTTACGTTTTTATAGGTGTCCTATATTAGGACAATGGGACATATTGGGTTAAGGAAGTAAAGCTCCCAATGCTGAGATGCATTGATGAGGATGGTCCCTAGGGAGACCTCCTTCTGGAACCTTGGGGAGTTACTCTGATGTGGGCTCAGTGTATAATTCAGGAATTAGTCTGGAACCTTCTGTGGAACATCGTCAGAAGAAGGGAAGGTTTTCTAAGAGGAGAAGTTAAAGTAACTTCCAAGGATGTTTGATCAGCCTACTCCCTTTTGGTTCATCTTTCCCTGGGGGCTCTGGTGAGATAATTTCTTACCAATTTTAGTATTAAGACATTGAAATGAACCGGGTGTGGTGCACACACCTGTAATCCCAGTACTTGAGAGGCTGAGACAAGAGAATTGCAAGTTTGATGCTAGCCTCAGCAGCTGAGTGAGGCTTACATTAACTTAGCAAGACCCTGTTTCCAAATAAAAATAAAAGAGGGCTGGGGTATAGCTCGGAGGTTTTGAAACCAGTGTCCCTAGTTTCAATCCCCAGCATAACACACACACACACACACACACACACACACACACACACACACACACTTGAAATGTTTAAAGAGGCACAGCCTAGGATCATTCCAGTATCACCATGGTATTTCATTGAGGGCAGAAAGGGAATTTCATTTCGCTCTGGTGCTTGGTTACAGGGACATTATCCTTGAACAACATCAACATCATGCTATCTAAGTGTACTCAGCTCTATGTAGAGTTTCTGCCATTTTGCTCGCTAACTGATGAACATTAACTGACCACTAGTCACTTTATATCCTTCACTAACGCTTTCATTACCACACTCCCATTGCTTACTGAAATAGACCGAAACCCCTCCTTATATTCTGGAAAAGACCCCTCTCCTTAGTGGGAGTGGCTGAGCTTTTGAGAAGTGTGAAGATCTACATACTGAACCTACTCACATTTCCTTAGTACCTGCTGAACGCAATGTCCTGTAGATGGAGCGGGAGTGGGACGCGAGCAAGAGGACCGCTCTGCGCATCTGGACTGCACTCAGTGTCAGCCAGTCACCTGCCCTGCACATCACGGCTGTGTGGGAGGTGGGCTGCTGGCATGGAAGATGCTGTCTGCTGCAGACCTCTTTTCTTCCCCAGGCCTAGACCTTGATGCTGTTACCGTGGGACTTCAGAGATGGCCAGCCACTCCCCTGCTTCATCTGTCATTTCTCTGTTTTCCTTATGCGAACATTCTCTTAATTAGCTGATGATTTCAGGTAAAACTGATTCGCTCAGTGTACTCCTTCCCAGAAATCAACCCACGGAGCAGTCTGAAAGTTATAAGAGCATCAAGAAACACATGAGAAATGTTCTTAAAGACTTTTAAAACCCTACTAAATATACTACACCAAACTCAAGTCAGATCCTTCAGGTTGCACTGGATTCTCCCATTGGCTGTATTCTTCCATTCACTTCTCCCACGGTCATCTTCTGTAAAAGAGAGATGACAGGAGATAGAACTCCACCCTCTCAGCTTGGCCATCTTCCAGGACCTAAGGTTGGATTTCAGAGACAGGTTGACGGCAGAGAAAAGTTGGACCATGAATTATAACCACCACTCAAGTTCTTACCTCACGTGAGTATGCCTTTCCCACAGTCCTTGAGGGCAAAACTCCGGCTCACCCATGAACCAGCAAGCTCTTGATGTGGCACTGGCGGATCTCCCATCGCAGGTCATGGTTGTATGTGTAGGAGATGCTGGAGACTGGTGCATCAAAGGGAGCTGGCTTCCCCCATGCCTGTATGTTTCCCTGTCTAACACACTAAGGACACTCTCATACTTTCCTCTCAATGTGTCTTTGCTGTTCAGACACTAACACATATTTCTGAGTCACCACAAGCCGTGGAGTAGGCTGGACATTGGCAGTTGTGTGCTGAGACTCCAAGTGAGAGGCTGGTCGCTTTACCAGGTCACAGACGAGTAGCAAGTTGTGCTTTGTCATATGACGACTTCCAATTCGAGGGTCATTGATGTGCATGCGCTACTCTGGGTCTTGTATCAGAAAAAAAAATTTTTTTTAAATAAAATGATGTTATCCATTGGTGTGAATATGTATGTGCATGGGGACCCCAAGTGAGAATCAGAACAGAACATCCCTCTCTCTTTCTTGACAGTGACCATCTGATCTTCACAAGATAGTCCTGGTGCCAGCGGCCCCGATGTTAAGAAGGTCTCCAAAGTCAAGGTCACTGGGTCCTACACAGTGGGTAAATACAGCGCTGGTTCGACCTTACCCCATTATCCCTGCAATGTTGGGGCCATTGTGCACAAAAACGGAAACCCTCCACAGTCATCCCTGCACCACGCGGGGAGAGACAGGTTCAGCCTATGGCTGCCGTTTGTGCTAGGCACTGTGCTACACCTCACCCTTCCTCGGTTGGCCCTGCCAGAGGCCTGTGGTGTTGATATGCCAAAGGAACCCATTACGAGTGGTTACCTGACTCAGTCACAGCCAGCTCATGGTGGGAATAAAGTTGAAACTCAGAGCTCCCTGGCTCACTCTGCCCTCAGTCAAGAAGGGATTGAGCTGGCTCAGATAGGGTTGGTGGGGGAATGCTCAGATACTGTGTCCAGCTCAAAACAGAAATGGGTAGTGTGGAGAGAGGTTGGGTATAGCTGAGCAGGTTCCTGATGGTGGCTTGGCTTGGCTGGGCCTTGAAGCCGAAACCTTCAGGGACTGATGGGCCACATGAACCCTGAGCGTCACACCTGGACCTCCTCACTCCATCTTCCTGACCACCCCAATTAGCAGAGGAATAAGTGAATGCTGAGGTTAAACCTGCCCAGGGTTACACCACTGGGATTCCAGCCCAGTCTAACTCCAAAGCCCAAGCTGCCTGTGCCTGCTTCATACAGCCACACTCAGGTCTCTTCATGTGAGATCAAGTGTTTAATCCATTGTAAAAAGCCTCGTGTGGACTTTATGTCTTTGTGGTGGTGGGAATTGAGCCTAAGCACCTTGTACATGCCAGGTGCTTAAACGCTCTACTAAATAACCCACATCCTCAATCTTTTATTTGTTGAGACAGAGTCTCAGTAACTTGCCAAGGCTGGTCATGAACTCTGGATCCTCATACCTCAGTCTCCCAAGGAGTTGGCATTTCCACGAGTGTGCCACTATGCCCAGCTTGAAGAAGAGATATTTGAAGTGGCCAAGTACTTTCCAAAATTAGCGATAGACATCAAACCTCAGAGAATACCAAGCAGGACAAATGCCAAAAATCTACACGTCTGGATGTCATGGAAAATAGAAACCAAAGACAAAATCTTGAAGCCAGAAGGGGGAAAATATTGCACCTATAAACAATGGTAAGAATTACAGTTGACTACTTTTTACAAGCCATGCAAGCAAGTGTGGAATTAAGTATTTTCCAATATTTATTATTAAAAGAAAGAAGCACCCCCAACCTCACCAACCTAGAATTCTATGTCTGGTTTGCCATAGAATAATAATAAGACATAGAATAATAAGAATTATTATTCTTAAGTAAAGGAGAAATAACACGTTCTCAGATCAGGAAGAGTGCTTCAGAAACACATCTCATCCATGATGGAAAACTTGAGGGCCTGAGTTGTCATGGAAAGAATTGGGTAGATCACAAGCCATTCTTTTTTTCTCCTCTGACCGAGCAGATTGGTTTTAGTCAATGCTGGGAATGGCACTGTTCAAACCCTTCATTTCAAAATAAAATGAGAGAAAATAACCTGACATGAGGCTGAACAGCAAGTGATCAGCTGACTGTACCTAGGTATCTTGATTTATTTTGTATTGTAAAGGTCAATCCTGTTTAAAACCCTTTTCTGTGGGCAGGTGGGGAATGACTAATTTACAGAATGTGAAAGCTCCTAGGAAATGTTTTTTTGGTCATAACTGGAATTGAACCCGGAGCACTCCACCTCTGAGCTACACCCAGCCCTATTCTATTTTTTTATTTTGAAACAGGCCTCACTTAAGTCATTTCCCTCCTGTGCTGTCATACGTGTGGCTATGCACATATTACTATAGTATTCTAACTTGAATTCTTTGGAAAGATACCGAGGACTGACTGGTATAGCTGGATCATATGGTGGTTCCATTCCTAGTCTTTTGAGGGAAGCTCCATACCAGTCTCCATAATGATTTTATTAATTACAGTCCCACAAATAGCATGTAAGAGTTCTCACTACCCTACATCCTTGCCAGCATGTGTGCTTATTTGTGTGTGTGTGTGTGTGTGTGTGTGTGTGTGTGTGTGTGTGTGTGTTGCTGGGGCTTGAACCCAGGGGCATTCTACCTCTAAGCTACAACTCCAGCCCTATTTTTATTCTTTATGTTGAAACGGGGTCTCACTGAGTTACAAAGGGCCTCACTAAGTAGCTGACGCTGTCCTCGAACCACAATCTTCCTGTCTCAGCCTCCCAAATGCTGGGATTACAAGTGTACACTTTAAAATGGGGTCTCACTGAGTTGCAAAGGGCCTCACTAAGCAGAGGCTGTCTACAAACCCAGATCCTCCTGTCTCAGCCTCCCAAAAGCTGATATTACAGTGTGCACCAACATGCCTGGCTTACAGTTATTTCAAAATATTTTTTTTGTAGTACTGGTGATTGAACCTAGGAGCACTCTACCTCTGAGCTACACTCCCAGCCCTATTTTTTTATTATTATTTTTTAGTTTGAAGCAGGGTCTCACTAAGTTGCAGAGGGCCTAAGTTACTGAGGCTGCCTGTGAACCTGCGATCCTCCTATCTCAGCCTACCCACTACTAGGATCACAAGCGTGTGCCACCATGCCCAGCTGAAAATAACTTTTCAAATTACTTTTTGTCACTGGGCATGGTGACTCATGCCTATAATCCTAGTTCTTGGGAGGCTTAGACAGGAGGCTCACAAGTACAAGGCCAGCCACAGCACCTTAGCAAGGCCCTGTTTCCAAATTTAAAAAAATAGGACTGGCGTATAGCTCAGAAGTAGAACATCCCTGGGTTCAATCCCTAGTATCATAATAAGTTAATTAATTAATTAATTAATTAGTAAGGATGGGGTCTTACCTCAGAGGTAAAATGCCCTTGGGTTCAATCCCTAGTACCACACAAAAAGTTCTTTTCAGTCTGGCATTGGTTGGATTTGTGAGTGGAGAGTCCACACATAGTGAAGGCCAACTGGACCGCTATGTTCTAATGTCAAGCAGAAAATAAGACTTTGATTTTAGGATAATATACAAGTGCCTCGGGCTTTGGGGTTGGGCCCCTCTGCCCAGGGTTATTTCCTTCCCCCTTTGCCAGCTCCTCTCCTTCTTACCCTGTTGGGCTGAGCATCACTCTTGAGGGGGTTGCTCTCTGACCTCCGGAACTGGCCGCCCCTGCACACCACATCTCTTTCCATTCCTACTGACCACTGCAGGGATTTCGCAGTCAATTGTGATGATTTCACCAGTGTCTCTCCCCCTTCAACCAGGCTATAAATTCTATGGTGACCAAGGCCACTTCGGCTTCTGCCCACAGTAGTGATGGCCACTTAGAGATGAGGTCGAGACCACTGTGCTAAGACGTGTTGGCCAAATTTGAGGGAAACGGCTGGTACTTGGCTTCCTAAGGGATCAGAAAGAACACGGCCATAGACACACTTGGTTGAAGTCGGCTCCGCATCCAGAGCGGGTCTGTGTCTAGTCAGAGGTCAGCACACATTTCCCAAGGATGACATTGAGCCCAGAAGTCAGGAGTTGGAGTCTGGTCTCTAAAACACCAGGCTCAGCACCCTGTACAGGAGGCAGCTGTACACTAGGATGAGGGCAGCTCCAGAGGTCAGCTTCACCAGGCCCAACCTCCACTTACCACACATTTGCCAAGACGCCTCCCAGCACATGCACAAAACTGCTGACATACGAAAGTGTGCATCATGGCCCAACTCCCAGGATAATCAAATCTCACGAGAGCCACTGTTCATGGCCGCATAACACGGCACGCGTTAGGCATCATCAAATATGCACCATGGTCCTTTTCCCTCTCTGTGTAATTTGACTCTTATAACGTGGGGTAACTTTACCTGCTTCAGAATCTCTGCATCCCAAGGTCCCTGTTGCTTCTGCACCCAAAAGAAAAACAGGTGCAGAATCAGCAACGGCCGCAAGGTAGCGCTGGGTAACACCTGTGATTTCAGGGTGGGTTTTTGTTTTCAGTTTATTTTTTGTTTCATTTTTTAGTATTGGGGTCTGAGTCAAACCCTTCAGCCCATTTTTGAAAAAAAAAATTTGTATTTGTTTTTGGTACTGGGGATTGAACCCAGAGGTCTTCTATTTCCAAGCTAGGCCCAGGCCTGACATTATTTCTTTATTTGGAAACAGGGTCTCACTAGGTTTCTGAGAGCCTTTCTATGTGTTGCTTCTAAACTGCTGAAGGCCTTGCCAAGTTGCTCATGCTGGCCTTGAACATTTGGGATGGAAAAAAAAACACCTGAGGGACTCTGAGAAGCCCACCAAGCCACGACATGACAGGGACACAGCCCTGTGAGAGACTGAACCAGTGCACTCAGAGAAGCCAGGCGTAGGTCCTGACCACAGACACTAATATTTTATAATGGATAATATTTTTTAATGGATAATATTTGCTGTTTCAAACTGCTAAGTTTGTGTTTGTTTATTTGTGGTACTGGGGGTTGACCAGGGGCATTCTACCTCTGAGCTACATCCCCAGCCCTATTATATATATTTTTTGTTTTGAAACAGTCTCAATAGGTTGTTGAGAGACTCACTACTTGTTAAACCTGTCCTCAAACCTATGGTCCTCCTTTCTCCACTTCCCAAGTATTGGGATTATAGGCATGCACCACCATGCCTGGCTTCAAGCTGCTAAATTTTAAGGTAATTTTTTTACACAGTAACACAAATAAACTTGTGTCATATGTAGTATTATATCTACCACAGCCTGAAAACAGCTGTTACCTGAACAAAGGGCTTCATCAGTTCTTTTCTTCAAATGGGAAGAACCTTCCCCACCTCGCAGTGAATCTGCAATGTCTCTAAGCAGGTATCTGTTCACAAAGAAAAATGACCTTGCTTTGAACTCAACCCAGAAAATATTAACAGATGCAAACTGATGTACCAAGATCTTGAAAGAGGAATTTCCATGAAATTTCTCATAACTTTAAATTTTCCTTATATCGAGTGCATTTCAAACTTGTAAAAACAAAAGACACATTCAAATCAGGTAGAAATCACACATTTTTATTGAGAACTTCATTCACACTGTTTCCTCTCTTGGCTGCAGCTCTGGCAATGCAGGTTGCAACCTCTGGAGAACATGACATTGGACCAGACATGAGAGCCAGAGTGAATGCGGCCCCAAACCCGGGCTTTCAGAATTCCTACACCTTCCAGGAACTGGACAGTCCAGTCTCCACCTTCTCAGTGTAGACAACCTGGAGCCCAGTTAGAACCTGGGAACAAGATGCATCAGAATGGGCTACGGTGCCCCTCTTCTGCGCAGGGCAAGATGGCCTCGGCAAACCCAGATCTGACCACTGGCCTCCTCTGTTAGGAATGGCCCCACACCAGCGCTTCAGAAGGAAGAGGCTTTGCTTCTGTTTACCAAAGAGGAATCGAGTCTGCTAAAAGGGACACAATATATCAGAATAAATCATCTCACTCACAAGAAACATTTCTGGATGATTTCTGGTTGCTGAGAATATCCAGCACAGTGTGTCAAAGTGGCAAAGTTTCAGACAATCTAATAAAAGAAAATTCACAGGTGGCAGCTGCGTTCACTGGTAGGTTCATGTAGGACATGATTCCTACCAACCCCCATTTTTTCAGTGTATATGGAAAGGGCCAAGACCCCGATCATCAGAATAAGTTATTTGGTACATTACAGTGCACAGAATGATAGAAGGATAGACACTTTCTCGAAGGTGATTTAAAGGCTCTCTACCAAAGGTCCACATCGCTCTTTGTGGAAGGACTGCAGCCCAGGGCACAGGCCCTCATCAGCTTGGCCTCTCCTCCTCTTTGGTGATGGTGCCCTCCGTGGGCACGGCTTCCTCTGCATGTTCTGCTGGCTTCTTCTCCTCGTCCTGCTCGTCGTCTTGGGGATAGAGGTCCAGGTATTTCTGCATGCATTCCTGCATGGCCCAGAACTGGTCGACACAGTCTGAGCCCTTGATTTCCTCTGCGCTATAGTGGAAGCAGGAAAAGGCCGACTTGAATTGTTCCCCACAGGGGCTGCTGGCCATCGCCAAGGCACGGGCTGTTCCAGTTAATGTCTCCAATTGGCAGTACCAACCCTGGAACAGGAAGATGGGCAAGGGAATGGAAGAGAGGTTTTCTAAACCCGGTGTGGTGGCACAGGCCTGTCATCCTAGTCCTCAGAACATGGGGAAACAGTCCAGTTCCCACAGAGCCTGGCAAGTCCTCCCCCATGGACTTACCTCTGGATCTGGATCCAGATCAGGCTCAAGCACCTGGTACACAGGCAGCATTCCTTGGCCCAGCTGGATAGAAGTGGCCATTGGCATTCTTCTCCATGTGGTACACTAATATATATTGTAAGCCACCTTGGAACCACAAAAATAAAATAAATGCCATTCACATCACACATGGTCCTTCACTCCAAGCCTGACACTCTACACTGGTATCTAAAGCCCTCGGCTGAATTCCTCTTAATTCCAGTGTAGAAAACTTCACTAATTCACAATCTTCTGTTTCTACCCTCATTTACTTTCTATTTGTTTTTATTTTTGTGGTACTAGAGACTGAATCCAGGGGCATTCTAACTCCTAGTTACACCCCTAACCCTATTTTTAAATTTTTATTTTGAAACAGAGTCTTACTAGGTTGCTGAGAGTCCCATTACTTGCTGAAGCTGTCCTTGACCTGCGATCCTTCTGTCTCAGCCTTGGATGTACTGAGATTTCAGGCATGCATCAACACACTGAGCTGCTGACCTGGCATTTTAAAAATGAAATACAGAGGAGTGTTGGCAGCTCACTACCAACACCTTCAACAGCTGCAGGGCAAGCTCTTATGCATTCAGCTTCACCTGGGACTTGAGAAATCCCCCTTTTTTTTTTCTTTTTGTGGTACCAGAGATTAAACCTAGGGGCATTTTATCTGCAAGATACACCACCAGCTCTGGTTTTATTTATTTATTTTTATTTTAAAACAGGGTATCACTAAGATTTGGAGGGCCTCACCAAGTAGCTAAGGCTGGCCACAAACCTGGGATCCTCTTGTCTCAGCCTCCCAAGTATGAGAAATCCTTTTACAGGATTAGGCTTCATGGCCTAACTCCATGATGCATGCAATTTCTGGGCTTCGTGGGGTCCAGGTCAGGCTCCCAGCCAGGGCCCACAGATTCCCAGAGCCCAAGCCCTTTCCCCACTTCTCACTGCATCTCCCTCTTCCAGTGCTGCCCAAGGAAGTCTGCCAACAGTCCTGAGCAAACAGTTGTCCAAGGAAACACTGCTGCCATGTGAAGATCATAACTCAGTCTGCAGAAGTTCTTCTTGAGAGCTGGGAGGAGAAAGTGCTGACAGTGGTGGTACCAATTAGCATCTCAGGGACACAATGTAAATCAACAAAGATGGTAGTTTCAGCAGTTCAATTAATGTACACAGAAGTTGTTTGTTTGTTTGTTTGTTTGTTTGTTTGTAGTACTAGAGATCGACCAAAGGGGAATTCTCCCTCTGAGCTGCAACCCCAGCTCTACTTATTTTGAAAGTTGCTGAAGACTGGCTTCAAACCTATGATCCTCTGTCTCAGCCTCCCAAGTACTAGGATTTCAGATGTGTACCACTATGCACAGCTAGATGTAAAAATATTTATTGATTGATTTATTGATTGATTGATTGTCTTGGAATTGAATCCAGGGGCATTCTACCTCTGAGCTAGACCTCAAGTCCTATTTCATTTTTTATTTTGAAACAGTCACATTAAGTTTTAAAGGACCCTGCTAAGTTACTGAGAATGTTTCTGAACCTGTGATCCTCTTGTGTCTGCCTCCCATGTACTTGGGGTTATGAGCACCACTGTGCCCAGCTGGAATATATAGTGTTTGAAAATTTCTAAGCATGAAGAAGACTTCACTCCAGTGGCAGCTACTTCAAGCTCTTCTACCATATTTATGACCAATTTGTACCCAAAATCTTGTCAGTTATCATCATAGGCATTGGAAGTGGGTTTTGACAGTAATCCCAGTACCTTGGAGGCTGAGAAAGGAGGATCATGGGTTTGCAGCCAGCCTCAGCTACAGAGTGAGGCTCTCCACAACTTAATGAGACCCTATTTCAAAATAAAGAATAAAAAATAGGGCTGGGGGTATATAGCTCAGAGGTAGAATGTCCCTGAGTTTAATCCCAAGTACCGCAAAAGAAGGGGGGGAGGCTTGGGGTGTAGCTTGAGGAATAATGGCCCTGGGTTCAGTCCACAGTACAAAAAAGTTTTTAATTGATAAACTGAGTGTCTGCTGACTCTAGCAGTCTCTAGAGTGACATCTTAGGCTCAAGTGACCATCACTCTATTGGGCTGTGAACCAACAAGTGTGCAACAGTTTTGACTAAGTGAGCAGAATCCTGCTGCTAAGAAAACAGCCTGTGTTGAGTTTCCTTTTGGTGCCAGGTGATTGTAGAGCCAGCGCCTCATAGGACAATCCTCACGATGGCGCCTGTGCCTCCCTGCTGGAGACCTTGTAGATGCTGCAGGATTCAGTCTCATAACCTGACTGAGCAGACGCATCCCTGTCGCCCTAACCTACCTGTAACTGCCGGAGGCCACCGCATCCACCCTTCACACTTCATCATTGTGAAGCATCCAGCTGCTTAGGTCAGTGCAGAAACTCAGGAGAGAAGAGGCAGGAGGGTTTCAGTAGGAGAAACTGCCCTGCCCTAAGGCTCAGCACAGCCTCAGTACTTTGGAAGAAATGATACTCACCACATACAGAGTGGGCCATACAGAGTGGACCTTCAGTCCACACAGCTGAAGCAGTAAATGGTCTTCCAGGAGCAGAAGATGTCCTGTGGGAAAGGCCCTGGCCACCTGCCCCTGAGAGGCTGTCACCCAGCCTCCTGAGAATGCCCCTGGGCTTAGACCCCTCTAGGACTCTTGGCCAGGAGGAGGAAGGCCCATGGCAGTGGGAGACACTACAACATCTCCCCAGGACCTGGGGCATTTCCAACCTGTGCAATGTTGGAAGGCAAGGGAGGTTTTCCCTAAAGGCTGATGTTTTTACCTTTGGTCAGCAGCACCCAGAGTCAGGGCCTGATCCCCGCACTCAGCCCTCCAGAGAAACAGATGCCAGAGCCAGATGCACTGTATACTAGAGGCTTCTCCTGAGGAAAGGCTGGGTGAGCACAGAAAAGGGAGTCAACACTGACCAGATCTGGGTGGGGACATCCAATGTCTGGTTCCATTTCTAATTTACATTGATGAAATAAAGTACAGCATTATTATCACCCTAATGGAGTAAAGCAAAGCCCAGAGTGGTTACTCAAGATCAGGCAGACCCAGATCACGATCAATATCCAGCAGAGGGGTCCTGGTGTCCAGGAGGCTTCAGATGGCCTTGTGTGTCTCTCCAATATCTGTTGGAGTCCACTGTGGTCAAAGCCAGGGTCCAGGGAACTGAGAGACATGTTAGTTAGGAAGAGTTAATAATCTCACAGTCTAGAGACTTAGCTAACCATCACACTAAACCTCAAAACAGCCATAATTGTGATTTATCAACTGAAAATGATAAAGTCAACCATATATATAAGAAAACACTGCAGTGTGTTACCTGTTGGTGTTTTCACACTCAGCAGCCTGTGTTCACAGGAGACACCTTCTAAGCAAATAGTAAAAAAAACTTCTGCTCCCCTTTCACTGGAGCTACGTGGGTAGATCCAAGTTGAATCTTTGGGGCCAGCAGGATCAGCAAGAGGTCCTTATGATCTGGGTGGATTTCTCCAGGTGACCTGCTTCCAGCCCTGATTGTTGGTGGTGGTGGTGGCCACAGGTTCACAACAGGGTTTCCTGGTGGAGAGAGAGCCTTTTGTGCCACTAGCTCTTTGGAAGACAACTGGCTTTCAGGCCTCAAGGCCATACTGGGGCCTCACAAAGGAACAGCAGGCAGGCTCTGTCTACTCTATTTGGAGCTGCCCAGGAGAATGACAGACTTTCTGCAGTCTCCTCTGGGTGGGGCTGGAGAGAGGAGGGGCCTGGCTGTGTCTTTGCTCCCAAAGTCTCCCATCTGGAATAGTAGTCAGGTTCTCTCTACTGTTCTCCAGGCTGGGCAGGGGAGTGGAAGGTGGGCTGTCTCTACCCTCCTGTAGACTGCACAGGGGGATAGTAGGCAGGCTGTGTCTCCTGCCCCATTCTGCCCTGACTCTGTGCCCTCCATGGCCAGGGAATGTCAGAGAGCAGGAACAGGGAGGCAGCAAGGGAATTTTCACTGGCTCTCCAATTTGGAGACAGTGAAGGCAGAAGTATCTGTGGGTTTGGAGGTGGCCCAACCCCTGATGCTCCCACCCAACCTGGAGTGCATCTCGGTCACCCCATTGGCAACATCTGGTAAGTAGCCATTGTGAGGTCAAATATTCATTGGACATAGAGCCAGGTCCAACGTGGGTTATGTATGACCCTCAAGATCCTGGGGTTCAGGTGTATCAAAGCAGCTCATGAGAACTTAATGAATACTCACCCTGGCTCAGCCACAGGTGAGCAGGATGGGTTTAGCTGATGGCCTCTGGTTTGAGTGTACAGTGAACATCTGTAGATGATGTTTAGTGCAAAGGGAAATGCGAGTGGGCACCTTGTATCTCCCTGCAGGGCCTGTTCCTTCAGCGCCTTGGAATTTGTGAGCAAACAGTGGAGAGTCCCAGAATCCAGATGTCCATCCCAGAGCCTTTGTTGGTCTTGGTAGAACTCAGGTTACAAAGTGGAGAGCACCACAGGAGGACTGCAGCTGCTGCCCAGCGGTGATCTTGTGACTCAGCCCAAAGTCCATGAGCTGGAGAATCTCATTCTAGCTGCTATTTGTCGGAGTCCACTGTGGTCAAAGGTAGGGTCCAGGGAACTGAGAAATTTAATGTTGGAGTGCAGTACCTGCTTGGTGTCCATCTCAGCGGCCTTCTTTCACTGAGATACCTTGTAAGTATGGAATACTTAATATTCACCTCAGATGGGTTTGGCTGATGGCTTCTGGGTCTGGTCTACAGTGAACATGCGATCAGTGATGTTTTGTGCATTGGTGGAGAGGCGAAAGAGCACCCAATAGCCCCCTGCAGAGCCTGCTCCTTCAGCAGGGAGGGAGTTTGTGAGCAAACATTGGAGGAGGAAGCCCAGGACCCAGAAGTCCATCTTGGAGCATTATGCTTGGTCCTGGTAGAACTCAGGGAGCACAGTGGAGAGCGCCACATGAGGACTGCAGATGCTTCCCAGCCGTGATCTTGCAGCTCAGGCCAAAGTGATGTGTTGGAGCTTCTCACTCTAGCTGGTATCTATCAAGTCCACTGTAGTCTAAGTTAGGGCCCAAGGAGCTGAGAGATATGATAATTAGGAGAAGTTAGTCATCCCACAGTGTACAGAGTTATCTATCCATCACAAACCCACAGATGCATCCAATTGTGATTTATCAATTGAAACAACATAATACAGACATGAATGAAAGAAAATGCTGGAGTGCATTACCTGTTGGTGTCCATCTCAGTGGCCTGCTTTTGCTGGAGATAACTTGTATGTATAAAATACAGGGCACTTCTGTTTCCTTTTCAATGGATCCAAGGCAAATCTTTAGGGCCAGCACATAACATCAGGTCCCTATGATCTGGGTCACAATTCTCCGAGTTTCCTGCTTCCAACCCTGAATGTTGTCCATTGTGGTGGCCACAGGTGCACAACAGGGTTGCCTGGTGGAGGGGAAATCTTTATGTGCAAATAGCACCTGGAAGGACAAGCTGGATTTGGGACTCATGGCCATGCTGATAATGGGGTGCTCTCACTAGGGCCTCACAGAGGAACAGAGGCAGGCTCTGTCTACTTTCCTCAGAACTCTGCAGGAGAGGCAGTCAGGCTCTCTACAGTCTCCTCTGGATAGGGCTGGAGGAAAAGGGGGGCCTGGATGTATCTTTGTTCTCAAAGTCTCTCCTGGGGAACAGCAGGCAGGTTCTCTGTACTCTACTTCAGGGTTGGTAAGGTAGTGGCAGGCAGGCTGTCTCTACCCTCCTACAGACTGTTCAGGGAATGGAAGGCAGGCTGTGTCCTCTGTCCCCCTTCTTCCCTGATTCTTTGACCTCCTTGGTAGGGGAATGGTCAGAGAGAAGGAATGGGATTCAAGAAGGGAGTGCTCACTGGCTCTCCACATTGGAGGGAGAGTGAAGGCAGAAGTATCTGTGGGGATGGAGATGGCCAGATGCCAGGATGCTCCTGTCTAACCTGCAGTGCACCCTGGCTCACCGGGTTTCACACTCTGGTAGGTGGCCAGTGGGTAGTCACTCATTCTTTTGGACATAGGTAGCCATTGTGGTGTGGCTTGTACCCCAGGCAATGCATGACCCTCAATATCCTGAGGTTCATATGTTTAGGGAGTGGCTCGTGAAGAATTGGAGTATACTCACTCAGGCTAAGCCAGGGATGCCCCAGGTGGGTTTGGACGATGGCCTCTGAATCTAGTCTACAATGAACATTTGATCAATGAAGTTTTCTGCATCAGTGGAAAGGTGAGCTGACACCTTGTAGCTCCCTGCAGGGCCTGATCCTTCAGCTCCTCAGAGGTGGTATCTTGAGGAGAGGGAGGGAGCAAATAGTGGAGGAGGATGCTCAGGTCCTCGATGTCCACATCGGAGGTTTATGCTTGGTCCTGGTAGAACTCAGGGTGCAGAGTGGAGAGCGCCACAGGAGGACGGCAGCTGCTGCTCAGCGGTGATCGTGTAGCTCAGCCCAGTCATGAGCTGGCGCAGCTCACTCTAGCTGCTGTCAGAGTCCACTGTGGTCAAAGTCAGGGTCCAAGGAGCTGAAAGACATGTTGGTTTGGAGAAGTTAGTCATCCCACAGTGTATAGAGTTATCTAGCCATGACACTACAAGATGCATCCAATTGTGATTATTTGAAAATGACATAATACCAGCATAATATGAAGAAAATGCTGGAGTGTGTTACCTGCTTGCTGTGTGTATCTCAGCAGCCTATTTTGGCTGGAGACACCTTATAAGTATATAACACAGGGCACTTCTGGTCCCCTTGCACTCCAGCTACTTGGATGGATCCAGGGTGAATCCCTAGGGCCAGCAGGCAACAGTGGCAGATTCTTATAATCGGGGTCACAATTCTGTGAGTTACCTACTTCCAGCCCTGATCATTGTCCATGGTCGTGGCCACAGGTGCACAATAGGGTTGCCTGTACAGGGGGAGTCTTTTTTTAACATTAGCTCCTGGGAGGACAAGCTAAACTTGAGGCCTGAGACCATGCTGCAGGGGCGTGCTGGGAGTGGCGTCTCTCACTGGAGCTTAACAGAAAAACTGCAGGCAGGCTCTGTCTACTCTCCTCATAACTGCGCAGGAGAATGACAATCAGGCTCTCTGCAGTCTCCTCTGGGAGGGGCTGGAGAAAGAGTCTTTGCTCCCAAAGTCTCCACTGGGAACAGCAGGCAGGTTCTCTGTATTCTATCCCAGTCTGGGCAGGGGAGTGGCAGGTGGGCTGTCTCTACCCTCCTGCAGACTGCACAGGGGAGTGGCAGGCAGGCTGGGTTTCTTGACCCCTTCTCCCCTGATTCTGTGCCCTCCTGGCCAGGGAATGCTCAGAGAAGAAAGGGGAGGCAGGAAGGGAATGCTCACTGGCTCTCCACTTTGAGGGGAGAGTGAAGGCAGAAGTATCTGTGGAGTTGGAGGAAGTCCAATGCTCTGATGCGCCTGCCTAACCTGGAGTGCACCCCAACTCACACAGTTTTCAATCTCTGGTAGGTTGCCAGGGTGTTGGACATAGGTAGCCATTCTGGTATGGCTTGTAGCCCTGACCATGCATGACCGTCAACATCCTGAGGTTCAGGTGTTTGGGGAGTGGCTCAAGAAGAATCGGTGGATACTCAGCCAGGCTCAGCTAGGCTTGCCACAGATGGGTCTGCCCAACAGCCTCTAGGTCTGGTATACAGGGAAACTTGGATCAATGATGTTTTGTGCATCAGAGGAAAGGCGAGTGAGCACCTTGTAGCTCCCTGCAGGGCCAGCTCCTCAGCTCCTCAAAATGGTGTCTTGAGGAGAGGGAGTTTGTAAACAAATAGTAGGGGAAGACTCCCAGGCCCCAGATGTCCATCTTGGAGCGTATGGTTGGTCCTGGTAGAACTCAGGGAGCAGAGTGGAGAGCGCCACAGGAGGACGGCAGCTGCTGCCCAGCGACAATCTTGTGGCTCAGCCCAGTCATGAGTCGCAGCTTCTCACTCTAGCTGCTGTCTGAGTCCACTGTGGTCAAAGTCAGGGCCAGGGAGCTGAGAGATATCAGTAGGAGAAGTGAGTCATTCCACATTGTAGAGAGTTATCTAACCATCACACTACAACCCACAGATGCATCCACCGTGAGTTATCAATTGAGAGCAACACAAGACAGGCATACATGAAAGAAAACTCTGGAGTCTGTTACCTGGTGGTGTCTATTTCAGTGGCCTGCTTTTGCTGAAGACACCTTGTAAGTATATAAAACAGGGCACTTCTGTTTTCTTTTTACCGGATCTACTTGGATGGATCCAGGTCGAATCTTTGGGGCCAGCAGGCAACAGCAACCGGCCCTTATGATCTAGGTCACAATTCTCCGGGTTACCTTCTTCCAGCCCTGATTGATGTCCATGGTGGCAGCCACAGGTGCATGACATGGTTGCGTGGTGGAGGTTGAGTCTTTTTCCGTCAATGTCTCCTCAGAGGACAAGCTGGTCTGGGGACCTCAAGGCCATGTTGGTGGGCCATGCTGAGAGTGGAGGTGTTCTCACTGGGGCCTCCTAGAGGAACAGCAGACAGGCTCTGTCTACTCAGGGGAATGACAGGCAGGCTCTCTGTAGTCTCCTTTGAGTGGGGCTGGAGAAAGGATGGGGCCTGGCTGTGGCTTTGCTCCCAAAGTCTCCTCTGGAGAACAGCAGATGGGTTCTCTCTACTCTTCTCCAGGCTGGGCTGGGGGTGGCAGGCAGGCTCTCTTTACCTGCCTGCAGACTGCACAGGGGAATGGCAGGCAGGCTGTGTCTTCTGCCCCCTTTTTCCCTGTGTGGTCTTTTGACCAGGTAATGCTCAGAGAGCAAGACTGGGAGAAGAAAAGAGAACCCTTAGATGGTCTCCACATAGGGGAAGAATAAATGCAGAAGGATCTGCTGGGGATGGAGATGGCCTGATGGTTCCCCTAAACTGGAGTGCACCCAGGCTCACAAAGTTTGCACTATCTGGCAGGCGTGGCCTAATAGTCTGAGTGTCCTGATATTCTGGTGGACACAGACAGCCAGGTTCTATGTGTGATATACCCCAAGCAAGGTGTGACTCTCATCATCGTGGGGTTTGGTTCTTGGGGAGCGGCTCTGAGGAATTCATGAATGCTCACCTGGGTTCGTCCCCTCAGGAGCCTCAGGACTGGTTTGTCTGATGACTTCTGTGTCATGTAGATGATGGCTTGCACATCTGCAGAAGGTCGAGCAGGCACCTCACAGCTACCTGCAGGGCCTGCTCCTTTAGCTCCTCCCAGCTGGTATCTTGAGGAGACAGTGTTTTTTAGCAAAAGTGGGGGAGGACCCCAGACCCTCCATGTCCATCTCGGAGCCTTATGCTTGGTCCTGGTAGAGTTCAGGGTGCAGAGTGGAGAGTGCCACAGGAGGACTGCATCTGCTGCCCAGTGGTGATCTTGCGGCTCAGCTCAAAGTCATGAGTTGGAGCATCTCACTCTAGCTGCTGCTGTCAGAGTCCTCTGTGGTCAAAGTCAGGGTCCAGGGAGCTGAGAAATATGTTAATTAGAAGAAGTTAGCTATCTTAGTGTGCAGAGTTATCTAATCATCACACTATAGCCCATAAATGCATCCGTTTGTGATTTATCAATTGGAAGCAAAAAAAAAAAAAAAAACAGGCATCATAAAATAAAACTCTGGAGTGAATTACCTGTTGGTGTCTATTTCAGTGGCCTGCTTTTGCTGAAGATACCTGGTAAGTATATAAAATAGGGCACTTCTTTTTCCTTTTTACTGGATCTACTTGGGGGGATCCAGGTCAAATCTTTGGGGCCAGAAAGCAACAGCAACCAGATCATGAGGACCATTCTCCAGGTTACCTGCTTGCAGCCCTGATTGTTGTCCGTGGTGGTGGCCACAGGTGCACGATATGGTTGCCTGGTGGAAGGTGAGTCTTTTTCTGCAATTTCTCCTCAGAGGCCTCAAGGTCATGCTGGAGGGCCATGCGAGGATTGGGGTGCTCTCACTGGGGCCTCACAGAGGGATAGCAGGCAGGCTCTGTCTACTTGCTCGATGCGTTGGAGCTGCACAGGAGAATGACAGGCAGGCTCTCTGCAGTCTCCTCTGGGTCAGGCTGGAAAAATAGGGAGCCTGACTGTGTCTATGTTCCCGAGGTCTCCACTGGGGAACAGTAAACAGGTTCTACTTTCCTCCAGGCTGGGCAGGAGAGTAGCCGATGGGCACTGTCTACTGTTCCCCTTTAGCCCTGATTCTGTGTCCACCCTGACCAGGGAATGCTCAGAGAGCAAAGAGGAGGCAGGAAGTGAATGCTCACTGGCTCTCCACTTTGGGGGAGAGAGAAGGCAGAGGTATCTATGGGCATGGAGGTTGCTCGACGCCTTGATGCTCCTGCCTCACCTGGACTGCACCCTGGCTCACCCTGTTGTACTCTCTGGTAGGTGGCCATTGTGAGGTCAGATATTCTGGTGGACACAGCCAGGTGGGGTTTGGGTCATACTCTAGGCGACACATGACTCTCATGATCAAGGTGTTTGGTTTTGGGGAGTGGCATATGAGAAATTGGTGAATACTCATGCTGGCTCAACCACGGGTGACCCAGTCTACAGTGAACATGTGGTGTATGATGTTCTGCACATCTGTGGAAAGGTGAGGGGGCATCTCATAGCTCCCTGCAGGGCCTGCTCCTTCAGCTCCTCAAGGTGGTGTCTTGAGGAGAGGGAGCTCATGACCAAAGAGTGGAAGATGATGCCCAGGTCCCGATGTCTGTCTCAGAGCCATATCATGGTCCTGGGAGAAGTCAGGGTGCAGAGATGGAGAACGCCACAGGAGGACTGCAGCTGCTGCCCGGTAGAGATCTTGCTGCTCAGCCCAACATCAATGAGTTGGAGCATCTCAGTGTAGCTGCTGTCAGGGTCCACTGTGGTCCAAGTCAGGGTCCATGAGCTGAGAGGTATGTTATGTTAATCATGATGAGTTAGTCATCTGTAACACTAACACTCTTGTCTTACCAGCCCAGCACACTAAAACCCACAAATGCATATAATTGTGATTTACTAATTAAAATGACAAAATACAAACATAAGCAAAAGAAAACGCTGTAGTGTGTCACCTCCTTGTTGGGGTCCATCGCAGCAGCTGCTTTCACTGGAGACACCTCGTAAGTCTATACTACAGGGCACTTCTGCTCCCCTTTGGCTAGATCTACTTGGGTGGACCCAGGGCAAATCTTTGGGGCCAGCAGGCAACCGCAACATGTCCTTGTGATCTGGGTCACTATTCTCTGGGTTACCTGTTTCCAGCTGTGACTGTTGTCCATGGTGGTGGCCACAGGTTCCCAACAGGGTTGCTGTATGCAGTGGATGTCTTGTTCTGTCAGTCGCTCCTGAGAGGACAAGCCGGCTTGGTGGACCTCAAGGCCATGGTGCTGGGAGTGGGGTGCTCTCACTGGGGCCTCACAGAGGAACAGCAGGCAGGCTGTGTCTCCTCTCCTCTGAGCTGTGAGGAAGAATGGCAGGCCTGCTCTCTGCATCTCCTCTGGGTGGGGTGGGGACAGCAGGAACCTGGCTGTGTCTTTGCTCCCAGAGTCCCTCCCCTCCTCCCGGCTTGGCTGGGGAGGGGCAGACGGGCTGCCCAGGGGAATGGCAAGCAGCCTGTGCCCCCTGCCCCCTTCTGCCCTGACTCCATGCCCTACATGCTTGGTGGTTTCCACCTGCTTTCGCTGGAGACACCTTATTACCAAGCAGTCCAGGGCACTTCTGCTCGCCTTTCTCTTCAGCTCCTTGGGTGCATCCAGGCTGGACCTTTGGGCCATCAGGAAACTGCAGAGGCTCTCGTGATCCTGGTCCCAATTCTGCAGCTCACTCACCGCACGTGTGGTGAGAGGTGGTGGCTGCAGACTCAACAGGGTTGCCAGGTTGGGGCAGAGTCAGCCTCTGCCAATAGTTCCTGGGAGCACAAGCTGGGCTGGGGCAGCTCAAGTCTGTGTTGGGTGCCATGATGGGATTAGGCGTCCTCTCACTGGGTCTGAACAGAGGAACAGCTTCTGGACTCTGTCCACTCTGCTGCACGGGGCTTAGGTTAATCAACACACAGAGGAACAGCAGCCGGGCTCTGTCCACTCTGCTGCAGGGGGCTCAGGTAAATCACCGCACAGAGGAACAGCAGCCGGGCTCTGTCCACTCTGCTGAAGGGTGCACAGGTAAATCAACGCACAGAGGAACAGCAGCCGGGCTCTGTCCATTCTGCTGCAGGTATGCAAGTAAACACCGCACAGAGGAACAGCAGCCGGGCTCTGTCCACTCTGCTGGTGGGGGCACAGGTAAATCAACACACAGAGGAACAGCAGCCGGGCTCTGTCTACTTTGCTGTAGGTATGCAAGTAAAGCACCAGAGGAACAGCAGCCGGGCTCTGTCCACTCTGCTGAAGGGTGCACAGGTAAATCACCGCACAGAGGAACAGCAGGCGGGCTCTGTCCATTCTGCTGCAGGTATGCAAGTAAACACCGCACAGAGGAACAGCAGCCAGGCTCTGTCCACTCTGCTGGTGGGGGCACAGGTAAATCAACACACAGAGGAACAGCAGCCGGGCTCTGTCTACTCTGCTGTGGGTATGCAAGTAAAGCACCAGAGGAACAGCAGCCGGGCTCTGTCCACTCTGCTGGTGGGGGCTCAGGTAAATCACCGCACAGAGGAACAGCAGCTGGGCTCTGTCCACTCTGCTGTGGGTATGCAAGTAAAGCACCAGAGGAACAGCAGCCGGGCTCTGTCCACTCTGCTGCAGGGTGCACAGGTAAATCACCGCACAGAGGAACAGCAGCCAGGCTCTGTCCACTCTGCTGTGGGGGACTCAGGTAAATCACCACAGAGAAGAACAGTGGCCGGGCTCTGTCCACTCTGCTGCAGGGGCCTCAGGTAAATCACCACACAGAGGAACAGCAGCCGGGCTCTGTCCACTCTGCTGCGGGCACGCAAGTAAAGCACCAGAGGAACAGCAGCTGGGCTCTGTCCACTCTGCCTGGGGGGGGGCACAGGTAAATCACTGCACAGAGGAACAGCAGACCGGCTCTGTCCACTCTGCTTGGGGGGTTCAGGTAAGTCACCACAAAGAGGAAGAGCAGCCTGGCTCTGTCCACTCTGCTTGGGGGGACACAGGTAAATCACCACACAGAGGAACAGCAGCGGGGCTCTGTCCACTCTGCTGTGGGGTGAGTAGGTAAATCACTGCACAGAGGAACAGCAGCCGGGCTCTGTCCACTCTGCTGGGTGGGGTGGGGGGGCTCAGGTAAGTCACCACACAGAGGAACAGCAGCCGGGCTCTGTCCACTCTGCTGGGTGGGGTGGGGGGGCTCAGGTAAGTCACCACACAGAGGAAAAGCAGCCAGGCTCTGTCTACTCTGCTGTGGGGTGTGTAGGTAAATCACCACAGAGGAACAGCAGCTGGGCTCTGTGCACTCTGCTGTGGGTGCGCAGGTAAATCACCACAGAGGAACAGCAGCCGGGCTCTGTCCACTCTCCTGCGGGTATGTAAGTAAAGCACCAGAGAAACAGCAGCCGGGCTCTGTCCACTCTGCTGGGGGGGGGTCACAGGTAAATAACCACACAGAGGAACAGCAGCTGGGCTCTGTGCACTCTGCTGTGGGGTGCGCAGGTAAATCTCCACAGAGGAACAGCAGCCGGGCTCTGTCCACTCTGCTGGGGCGGGGGGGACTCAGGTAAGTCACCACACAGAGGACGAGCAGCCGGGCTCTGTCCACTCTGCTGTGGGGTGCGCAGGTAAATCACCAGCAGGTTCTTCACACTCTTCTCTGCTATGGTCGGCAGAAGGGGGACAAGGCTGTGTCTTTGCTCCCTATGTCTGATGTGGGCAGCAGGTGGGCTTTGCTGGACAAGCTCTCACTGGGCAGGCTCTGGCTGGGCAGGCTCTTGCTGGGCTGGTGTTGCTGGGCAGCTCTTGCTGGGCAGGCTCTGGCTGGGCAGGCTCTTGCTGGGCAGGCTCTCGCTGGGCATGGTGTTGCTGGGCTGGTGTTGCTGGGCCTGCTGTTGGACTCTCCTCCACGCTGGGCAGTGGGGTGGCAGGTGGGCTGTAATACTCAGGGGAACGGCTGGCCAGCTGTGTCTTCTGCACCCCTAGATGTTGCTCACTGGCTTGCTTTAGATGGAGACACCTTAGTTCTGATTCTCTTAGGGCACCTCTTTGCTTCTTGGCTGGATCCAGGCTGAATCTTCTTGGCCACCAGGCAGCAGCAGCAGGCTCTCATGATGCTGCCCAGAAATCTCTTGCCAGCCTGCCTCCAGCCCCGGGTGACGTCAGGGGCTGCAGCCTCAAGGTCGTGCGGGGTTGCCATGCTGGGAGCGGGAGTCTTCTCACTGGAGCTGCACTGGCTCTGGTCACTCTGCTCAGGGGTGCGCACCTCAGGCACTGGCACGTTCTCCTCTCCCTCTGCGATGGTCGGCAGAGAGGGGCTTTGCAGGCTCTGTTCACTCTGCTCAGTTTTGCAGACCTCAGGCACTGGCACGTCCTCTCTCTCTGCGATGGTCGGCAGAGAGGGACTGGGCAGGCTCTGGTCACTCTGCTCTGGGATGCAGTCCTCAGGCACTGGCACGTCCTCCTCTCTCTCTGCGATGGTTGGCAGAGAGGGGATTTGCAGGCTCTGGTCACTCTGCTCAGGGGTGCGCACCTCAGGCACTTGCACATCTTCCACTCTCTCTGCGATGGTTGGCAGAGAGGGGCTTGGCAGGCTCTGGTCACTCTGCTCAGGTGTGCGCACCTCAGGCACTGGCATGTCCTCCTCTTTCTCTGCGATGGTTGGCAGAGAGGGGCTTTGCAGGCTCTGGTCACTCTGCTCAGGTGTGCGCACCTCAGGCACTGGCACATCCTCCTCTCTCTCTGCGATGGTCTGCAGAGAGGGGGCCCAGCTGTCTTTTACTTCTTTCAGGTGCCTGTGCTGAATTCTAAAGAGCTTGTGACTTTTCTTCAGGCTCAGCTGGTGAACGTTGAGCAGACTTTCTGTGCGCAGAATCTCTCCTCTCCCCTTCGGGCTGAGCTGGCTCTTGCTTGGCAAGCTCTCTTCTCTCCCCTCCGGGCTGAGCTGGCTTTCGCTGGGCAAGTTGTTGGCACTGTCCATCAGGATGGCACTACTCCCTCCCACGCTGCCCAGGGCAATGTGTGGCAGGCTGTGTCCTCTGTCCCCCTTCTGCCCTGACTGTGAATCCTCCTGGTCCAGGGAATGCCCAGAGAGCAATGGGCTGGTGGGACGGGCTGGCTCGCTAGCTCTCAGTACTGGCGGGAGAGTAGAAGGGTGTGCTGGTGTTGGAGGCGGCGCCCTGCTGTGATGTTTCTGCCTCACCTGGACTGCACCCTGGCTCATCCTCCATTGTACAATGAGGTAGGTGGCACTGAGATGGTCAAATCGTCTGTCTGACACAGACATCCAGGTGAGGTTTGGGTCATAACCCAGGCAATGCATCACCCTTAAAACCAAGGCATTGGGCTCCTTGGGGAGAGGCTTGGGAGGAGGTGGTATGTCTTCGCCCTGGACCAGCCACGGGTGCCCTAGAATCTCAGCAGCTGTCGGCCTCTGGGCTGGGTCTACTGTTAGCAGCTGCCTGATGATATCCCGAGCCTCGGGTGAAAGGTGAGTGGGCTCCTTGTATTGTCCCCGCACGACCCGCTCTCTCATCTCCTTAAAGCTGGTACTTTGGAAGGGGAGAGTCTCGGTTAAAATAAAGTGGAGGAGGATCCCCAGGCCCCAGATGTCTACCTCGGAGCCGTACGGCTGCTGCTCGTACATCTCAGGAGCGCAGAATGCGAGAGTGCCACAAAATGCTGTCAGCTGCTGCCCAGACTTGATTTTGCGGCTCAGCCCGAAATCAATGAGCTTCACATTCCCCTCCCGGTCCAGCAGGATGTTGCTTGGCTTCAGGTCCCTGTGGACGATGCCTTCTTGATGGCAATAGCGTACCGCCCACAGGATCTGCCTGAACAGCCTCCGGGCCTCCTCCTCCCCCAGGCCGATGGGCAGCTGGCCCCCGCTCACCAACTCCATGATGATAAAGAGTGAGTTCGGTGTCTCCACAATCTCAAAGAGCTGGACCACATGTTGATGTTCGGCCGTCCTCATGATCTCTACCTCCATCATGAAGGGGAGCCCATGCCTTGATTTGTCTCTAACTTTTATCGCCACCTCCGTCCCAGTGAGGCTATGGCGGGCCAGGTGGATGCTGCCAAAGGCGCCACTGCTGATTTCCCTCTCGATGGTATACTGGCCCTTGAGGTCCTCCTCCCAGCGATTGCCGGTGGAGACGCCTGGACTCGCCTCCCTCCTTTCTTCCTTACCAGCCATAGTAAAGACAAAGCCAAAGTCCGAAGTCCAAAGTCCTGAGTCTAAATTCAATCCTAAAGTCAAAAGTCCAAAGTCAAAGAGAAGCCGAATCCAAATCCACACAAGCACCAAGACGCAGTCCTACAGGTCACCACACACGAGCTCCCTGTATCAACGGACAAATGCCCAGTAACTGCCAGGCCCTTATATAGCCTGTGCCTGACGCCTCACAGAGGCTCTTTGTGATGTCACGGCTAGCATGGGCCAATCAGGGCGAGGCACGGCCTGCCTGACCTGTCTTACCTTTGGCCTCCAAGACCATTCCCTTTTTAATATAGACTGGTGATTGGAGTCTTTTCTACATTAGTCTCCTAAATCTTGTAGAAACAAAAGTCGCACTAACTTTCCTGTCATGAAATTGGCTTTATCAGAGCTTTTTCTGTATTCACCCAGCTAGGAGTTCCTATCTAACGTCCTGCAGTTCCACCTGAAGGACTTCCCTCACTCAGGACAGGTCTAGTGAATCAACTCCCTCGGCTCTTGCTTATCTGCTGCTGTGTTTTGAGTGTGTGTGTCCCAAAGCATTCCAGTTGAGGACTCAACCCCGGTGCACCAGTGTTGAGAGGGGCCTTCAGGGGGGGGGGGTTAGGCTATGAAGATCCATTTCCAGGACAGGAGGTGTATGTTTAGAAAAGAGTGAACGTGTGCAAGGCCCTGGGTTGAACCCCAGGATCACACACACACACACACACACACACACACACGCACACACTCACACTTATTTATTAAACTGGCATGGTGACACAAACCTGTCATCCAAGCTAGTCAGGAGGTTGCAAGTTTGAGGCTCATTGGAAGGATGGGTAGAATCCCAATTACTGCCAAAAAAGAAAAATAAAATAGAAAGAAAGGAAAAGAAAGGGCTTGATGTAGTGAGTTCAAGCCACCTACTCTCTCCAATGTGGAATATTCTTGGACTTACCTCTGGAGCTTCAAGAAATCGACTTTTGTTTTTAATCAGTTACCCAGCCTACGGTATTTTGTTACAGTGGCATGAGGAATACCTCTGTTCCTCTTTGTATGGGAAAAATGCTTTAGCTGGCCAAAGGATTTATCATTTTAAATATATCAACCTGCCAGGCATGGTGGCGCACGCTCGTAATCCCAGCAAGCTTTCAGATTCCAGATGGTGTTACAGACAGACCCTGACAAGATCATGTATCGGAGTCCTCTGGATGGTCATAGATACACACCGCATGGACCCATCTGATCTCCCCATGCCAATTACACACATATGTACCCTAAGCCGGGGGCCCCCTTACATCGCCCCTGTTCAGCTCGAAGCAGCTCGATGAGTCATCGCCCTGATTCCTTTGCTATGGGTACATGTATGTATGTAAAAATGGGGTGACATTGATGGGAAATTAGCTCATGTTACATGTCTGTACACTTGTAAAAGTCAAATTGTATTTTCTGGACTTACCTTTGGCCTGACAGGTGTCAGGAAGTTACTAGACAGAGGGGGGAATGTACCAGTATTGGGAACGGCCTAGTCACCCCCTTCCCATGCCATTTTGGCATGAGGCTGTATTTCTATTTTCTGTATTTCTATCTTTCTAATAAACTTCTTTAAATCTTCAGCAACTGTCCAAGCTATGCATATTCATTCTTAGCTTAGGACAAGAACCCACAGTAATTTTCTGGTTTTGGTCATTTTGGCTTTTGTTTGGGGTTGGGGAAAAGTGTGTCCAGGACCCTAGCAGGGGTCCCTGGGGAACAGTTTCACCACAACCATACTCTTTCCAAACGGCTACATGATTATTAATATATTTCAAAAGAAAATAATTGATATATTTCAAAAGTAGTTGTGTCAAAATAGCGGCTGACATGGGTAAAGAAAGGACTTGATTTCTGCCTAAAACAGGCAGCTATTCCAATGTAAATTGACCTAGCTCAAAATAATTAACAAGTCAATAGAGGAGAGCTAGGACTTGTGCTTTCTAAAGACAGATCTACAAGATGATCTAGGGAGGATGGGGCAGGGTTTGACCTTGCCCTTCAGGAAAGGAGCTGCCTTGCCACACCTGGTTGGGAGGTACCTTACAGGGACAGTTACTACATCAGGATTACGTGAACAAGATGGAGGTCTTGGGTGTAAAAAAGGCTGAGTCCATGTGTAATTCCTTTGGTGTACTCACACGTGTCATCCCTCCATGCCAGTCTAGTATGAAGCTGTTCCTATTCTCTGTATTTCTATCTTTTAATAAACTTTAAATCTTCAGCAAGAGTTCAGGCTAATGTGTATTTATACTTAGCTCAGAACAAGAATCCGTGGTTTTTCTCTGTTTTCCTGTTTGTGTGGTTGTGGTGGGGGAATTACTTCTCCCCTCACACACCAAACACATTTCAACTGCAACAGGTCATACCCCAGGCAACGCATGACCCTTAAAATCAAGGCGTTGGGCTCTTTGGGGAGAGGCTCGGGAGGAGGTGGTATGTGTTCGCCCTGGACCAGCCATGGGTGCCCTAGAATCTCTTCAGCTGTTGGTCTCTGGGCCTGGTCTAGTATGAGCAGCTGCCTGATGATATTCTGAGCCTTGGTGGAAAGGTGAGTGGGCACCCTGTATCCTCCCAGTACGACCTGCTCTTTCAGCTCCTCATAGGTATTTCCTTTCAAGGGGAGAGTCTTTGTCAACAATAGGAACAGAAGGACGCCCAGGGCCCAGATGTCCACCTCAGGGCCATATGGTAGGTTCTCACAGGACTCAGGGGCACAGAATTGGAGAGTGCCACGAACAGATGTGAGCTGCTGCCCAGCCGTGATTACGACTAATCCCGAAATCGATTATCTTACCATTCCCCTCACAGTCCAGCGGAATGTTCTCTGGCTTCAGGTCCCTGTGAATGATGCCTTCATGGTGGAGATAGTGTACTGCCCACAGGATCTGTCTGAACAGCCGCTCGGCCTCCTCCTCCCTTAGGCCGATGGGCAGCTGACCCCCACTCACGGACTCCATGACTAAAAATATTGTGTTCGGTGTCTCCACAATCTCAAAAAGCTGGACCACGTGTTGATGGTCCACTGTCCTCATTATCTCCACCTCTGCCATAAGGAGAGGGAGTTGACGCCTTGATTTGTCTATAACTTTAATAGGCACCTCTGTCCCAGTGAGGTTTGGCAGGCCAGGTGGATTCGGTGAAAGGTGCCCTTGCTTATTTCCCCCATGATTGTATATTGGCCTTTGGGGGCGTCCTCCCGGGGACTGGCAACACCTGGTGTTGCCTCAAAACTCTGTATTGTACCAGCCATTAAGTCCCCAGAGCTTGAAGATAAAGCCTAATGTTCCAAAATCCAAAGTCCAAAAATTGAAGCCAAAGTCCAAAATCCAAAGGTCCAATGGCAAAATGCAAAATCCAGAGGTCCAAAGCCAGAAGAAAAAGCCAATCTGAATTCAAAACCACACAAGCACCAAGACACAGTCCTACAGGTCACCACACAATAGCTCCCTGTACACACGGACAAAGGCCCAGCCACGGCCAGGTCCTTATAGAGCTCTTTGTGAAGTCACGGCTAGACATGGCCCCTGCTGGGGCTGCCTTACCTTTGGGCCTCCAAGACCTATCCCACATTAATAAGAATGAGAAAAAGTCTAGAAGCTTCTTTGCTTCCATAAGTTATGGGGACTAACATATGTGGAAATTAAATTGTATAGGAAGCGCCAATGGCTTTCTTAATTTAAGTAAAAACAATGTGTAAGTTTGGGCTTTTAAAGACTTCATCATAAGCTGGGCATGGTGGCTCACACCTGCATCTTAGTACTTGAGAGGCTGAAACAGGAGGATCACAGGTTGGACGACGGTCTCAGCAAATAGACTTTCATCTACCTGTTTGTAGATGAAAATTAAAAAATAGGACTGGGGCCGGGCGTGGTGGCGCACGCTTGTAATCCCCACGCTTGGGAGGCAGAGACAGGAGGATCACGCAGGTTCAAAGCCAGTCGAGACACTGTTTCCAAATAAAAATGTAAAAATAGGTCTGGGAGTGTAGCCCGGAGATAGAAGGGCTTCCAGGAACCCCAGTACCACAAAAAAAGAAATAAATAAATAAGATTGGGGGTGTAGCTCAGAGGTAGAATGCCCTGGATTCAATCCCCGGGAACACACCACACACTAGCATTTGGGAGGCTGAATCAGGAGGATCGCAGTTCACTGACAGCATCAGCTACTTAGTGAGGCCTTCTGCAACTTAGTGAGACCCTGTTTCAAAATAAAGAATAAAACATAGGGCAGGGCGTGTAGCTAGAAGGTGGAATTCCCCTGGGTTCCATCCCACGACCTGGGGGGGGGGGGTTGTCGAAGGGCCTCCTTGTCACCTTGAACATTTTAGCCAGACCCAGTTCCAAAAAAAAAAAAAAAATAGGCCCGGGGGTGTATCTTAGAGATAGAATACCCCTGAATTCAATTCCCAGCACCCAAAAAGAAAAATCCCTCCTGCAATTTAGACCCCTATAGAGACGATGGTTGTGAATGAATAAACGCCACTAAACTATGCTTTAGAAGGTTTACTTTTTTTTTTTTTATAGCGGTAATGGAGATGCAACCCCGGGGCATTGTACCTCTGAGCCTCACCCCCAGCCCTATTTTTCAATCTTTTTATTCTTGAAACTAGTCTTTTATTCTTGCAATACTGAGTTGCAGAGGGCTTCGCTAAATAGCTGGTGCTGTCTGCGAACCGCAATCCTCCAGTCTCAGCCTAACGAATGCTGCGATTACAAGCGTGCGCCGCACGCCCAGCTTGTTACAGGGTTTGTTTGTTTGTTTGTTTGTTTGTTAAGGGTCAAGCATGGTTTGGTTAGCCATCGCCCTCACCCCAATTGGTCGGAGGGGCGGGCCTGCAGTGCGCTCATCCCACCACCAGAGGCCGCTGCAGCGCCACCCCCGCTCCACTCGCCGGCGCGCGCCGTCCTGGGCGTCTTGAAAGCGCGTGCGCGGAGGGGCGGGGCTGGGCGGAAGCTGCGTGCGTCATCGCCGCGCGCCGGAGCTGCCGGGTCTCCCCTGACAACTGGGCGCCCCAGGCTGTCTCGCTCGGGCCCCTTGCCCCGCGGCCGTCCCAGGCCCTGCCCCTCCGGGTCCTGTGTCCCGAGCCGCGGCCCTTGGCGCTGCAGGCGCTGCAGAGCTCGGGGGTGGCCTTCCGCAGGATCCTGTCTCGCTTCCCCCAGGAGCTGAGCCTGGTCTTCGCCTACGGCTCCGGGGTGTTCCGCCAGGCGGGCCCCAACGGAGAGAAGGTGAGCGGGACCTGGAGAGGCCCTCTGCCTTCCTCCTGCGGAGCCCGAGGGGCCAGTCCGCCCTGCGCACTCCAGGCGCCGGCCAGCGGAATGCAGGTCGTGCGGAAGGGCTCCAGGAGCAGGGCGCGAGCTGAACTGTGAAAAGTGGGCGTCCCCTTCAGTCTGCGGGCAGGAGCTGCAGTTAGGCCCGGGGAAAGCTGTCCCATAGGCAAGTGGGAAGAAGGGAAAGAAATAGTTAAGTACCAGGTCGGTGTTTTCAGCCTTGACTGAGCTTTGGAATGTTCTAGGGAATCTCAAAAAAACTAAACAACAACATCCCGGACGTGGTGGCGCACGCTTGTTATCCCGGCACTTGGGAGGCTGAGACAGGAGGATCTCAGGTTCAAAGCCAGCCTCAGCTACTTAGGGAGGCTCTCAGCAACTTAGCGAGACCCGGTTTCCAAAGAATGTATAAAATTGGTCTGGGAGTATAGCCCAGAGATAGAAAGCCCCTGGGTTCCATCCACAGTACCAGACACACACACACACACACAGAAAGCAACAACTTGGTTTCCACCTCAAGAGATTCTGATTTAATTGGTTCATGATGAGACTTGGACTTAAGGGATTTCAAGACACCCTAGGTGATTCTAATGCGGAGCCAAGTTGAGAGTCTCTTCTGTAGCTGTAGGAAAAAATGCAAAAGAGTTCTCTGAGTCCAGAACGCTGATAAATTGACCGTAGGCCCAGGGCGGGTGCTTTGAAGGTAAAGGCAGCTGCTAGTGGGCGCCAGTATATTTACTCTTGCTTAGCACATTTAACAAGAGTCTACTTGGGACTCAACATTTTTATTCTTCAGAATTAGCTGGGTACAGCAGCTGTGAAGTTCTCGCTGGTTTGCAGAATCCAGTGGGCAGGTTGCCATAGGGCCTCACTAAGTAGCTGCGGCTGGCCAGGAACCTGCAAGCCTCCTGTCACAACATCCCAAGTCCTGGGGTCACAAGTGTGTGCCACCACGCCTGGCCCTGCAGGAAAGTTTTTCTAGCATGGCTTACAGCCTGCTTGTCTTGTCTCCTCTCCCACCACATAAATATGTCCTGTTCTAGTGGTATGCTGCAGGTCCCAGAACTGCCTGGCTCTCCTGTCTATAAGAGCAGCTTCCTCTAACACGACTCCCTACCCTTCTCCACACTCCCCCAAGCCCTTCTGTCTCCTCCGTGTCCATCTCATACATTCCTCAAGACTCATACTTCTCACCTCTAGGAAAAGTTATACTTCCTGAGGCTAACCTTGAACCTGTGCTCTTCCTGTCTTGGCCTCCCAATTACTGAGATTACAGGCATGCGCCAGCCAGTGCTCCTGGCTTGCTTTCTGTTTTATTGATCTGACCCCCACTATTGAGTGAAGCATTCATCCCCCTATGGAGTCAATTTAGTGAAAACTTGTCTGTTATCTCAGTAGACTGAGCTCTTCTTCCCTAGTACCTATCAGAACTCATCATAGGTACTTCAGGAAGAATGGGCGAATAACGCATTTCCCTTTATGTACCACTGTGTAGAGTTTATTCATGTGATGTTAGTTTGATCCGGAAGAAAAGTGGATATTTACATTTAGCTATTTTTAGTTGAAAGGCAATAGAGCACAGCTCAGCACACAGAATCTGGTAGCACTGCTCAGGTGTGTGCCCGTTAGCTCTGCCCTTGTGCACAGCGCTCTCTGGGCCTCGGTTTCCTTCCTCATAAAATTGGGAGAGTGGCACCCCTGCCATGTGAGATTGTTTTGAAGATAAAATGTGTTACTGTGTGTGATATCTCTAAAGCATTCAGAAGACTGCTGGCACAACACATGTGAAATGTGTGTTTGGCTGCCTCTTTTGTACAGATGAAAATGAATCTCACCTTGTTTCCAGAGACTTGCTTAAGTATCTGATGATAACCATAGATCTTCTGACTATTGATCGTGATAGCATAGTATTTGAGGCCTTTCCACTCCCTCTAGCTGCTTTTCTAGGGATTGAAACTAAACCCATTCTCTCTTCTTGGCTTTCCAGAATGCCATGCTGGACTTTGTGTTCCAGTAGATGACCCTGTTGCGTGGCATTCAGAAAACCTGAAGAAGAATTGGAGCCACTACTCTTTTCTAAAGGTTTTAGGGCCCAAGACCATCACATCTGTTCAGAATCATTACGGCGCTGGAGTTTAGTACAACCCGTGGTCATGTGTGACGGCAGGGTAAGTGACTTCGGCCCTTGTCTTCCCTGGGTGCTTCTTCCTTGGAACACCTGTGAGATATGTGTGTTCTTGTGGTCAGGAAAGGGTTACATGCCTGCTGGATGTCGTGAGCCCAGAGACAGAGCAGAAACTGGACTCCTCATCTCCCCATGACCGTGACTGCAGTGTGAAAGGGCTAGATGTCATTGGTTTGAGCTTTTGGTCTTTGGCCTGGTGATTCTTAGGTTTTAATCTGTTGGACACAGAGATTGTGGGGATCCATCCCCAGAGTTTCTGCTCCAGTAGGTCTGAGGTGAAGCTGGAGAATTTGCTTTTCTCACAGACTCGCTAAGTTGCTGAGGCTGGCCTTGAGCCTGTGATCCTCCTGGTTCAGCTTGCCAAGTCCTTGGATTATAGGCACGCTCCACCACACCTAGCTCGTTGTTTTGATTCTGAGGGTTTCTCTATGTTGTTCAGGCTGGCCTTGGACCCCTGGGCTCAAGCAGCCCTCCTGCCTCAGCCTCCCTAATAGCTGGGAGTACAGGCACATGCTACCGTGCCTGCTGTTGGGCATGTCATTTACTCTGATGGGCCTCCATTTCTTATTCCTCCAATAAGGAACACTAATTACATAATCATTTCTCAAAAATAAAAAGAGCTGGAGGTGTGGCTCAGTGGTAGACCACTCCTCGGTTCCATTCCTAGTACTTCAAGAAAAAAGAAAGACTATCTCGAAAAATTGAAAATAAGTTGGGAGTGGTGATTTACGGGTGAGGCCTGTAATCCTAGTACTTGGGAGATTTAAATAGAAAAATTGTAGGCTCGATTCTAGACTCAGCAACCTATTTAAAAATTAAAAAAAAAAAAAGGGCTGGAGGTGTAGCTTGTAGGTAGACTGCCTCTAGGTTCAATCCTCAGTATCGCCATAAAAATTTTTTTGAAAATGATAAATGAGCTGGGCGTGGTGGCGCACGCTTGTAATCTCTGCGCTTGGGAGGCTGAGACAGGAGGATCGCACAGGTTCGAAGCCAGCCTCAGCTACTGAGTGAGGCTCTCTGCAACTGAATGAGACCCTGTTTCCAAATACCATATAAAATAGGTCTGGGAGTATAGCCCAGAGGTAGGAAAGCCCCTGGGCTCCACCCCAGGACCACCAAAAATCAAAGAAAATGATAAATGAGTGCTGTGATGCTCCTTCCCTATCCTGTCCCCGTTTCCCTTTCCTGTGGAAATCGCTGTCAACCAGATTTCTTGATGATACGTTTTAAATGATTTCTTACCTCTAGATGTCAGTATATATTAGTTAAACCAGAAAATCTGATAAAAAGAAAGATGGTAGTATTTTCAACAAGAAAATTGGTAAAAATCTTAAAGAATTATGAATATATAAATATGAATTCTTTGTTTTCATTTTTTATTTTTATTTATTTATTTATTTATTTATTTATTTATTTATGTATTTGGTGGTACTGGGGTTCCTAGAAACCCTTCTACCTCCGGGTTACACTCCCAGACCCCTATTTTATACTAATACTTTAGTAGACTCTGGCCAAAAAAAGCCTAAGTAGAATGGCCACCAGGTGTCCCAAAGAGGCCGGTACCAAGTCATGGGAGGCACAGCACTCCTGGCGGCTTTCCACACTGAGGAGCTGTCGACTGTATTGAAGTTGCGCAGCCATGACGCTCGCTTGTGTATCCTGTTAGTGTTGTTCTCGGGTATCCCTGGTGTGTTCATGGAGGTGCAGTAGGTTTTGTTTAAGGTTGCACATACACCACCTCTGTCTGCAAGCAGATCATCAGTAGCCATTCAGTTGTCAGATGCGACTCCTACTAAAGGTGCATGTTCCATTTGAGACCTTGTAAGGCGTCGCCAGTGCTGACCATGAAGTTTTCAAGGGGACGGGTTAGATTTGTAATCGTGGCCTCCTGATAGGCAAACCTTCCCCAAGAGGCCAGTCGTCCAGCGCTAATGTGCCCTGCCATTAGGAGCCACACGGTGGCGCCCTTGCTGTTACCTATATTGTTATCTCATAAAAATGGCAGGTGACCTGACCAGAGGACAGTGGCCTCAGAAAGATTTGTTGTTGATGCAGGAATATGTCAAGGCTGTGGAGGGGACTGGAAAGAGCCTGCTGGAGAATCAGAGTCAGGGAGTTCTTTCTGTGGGTGGCCACACAGGATGAGATATCTGGTAGGGGGTACAGGCTTTTTGACAGGTAGAACTATCAAACTTCTGATAACAGTTACTGAGCCAGAGGAGTTGTTGGTACAATTGGGGGACAACAACCCCCTCTGGAAGTGTGGTCCAGTCTTTCCTATATAGGAGTAGTTATCGGGATGGCATGAACCAGCGAGGTATTTCTGTTCCCATCCCCCTTTCCTAGAGGTCCTGCCCATATACTGCGGTGTGACGTAGGAGTAGGCCTTAGGACCAAATGAGTTTGATTAGCTCAGCAATGCCCCAGTGGGTCCAGCAGAGGACCCTCAGCAAGACGGTGAAAGCAGGTGCATCAGTTGTGCCCATTTGGACAGGGACAGCAAGGAATGTTGCTAGGACAGTAGTACTCCCCCACTGTAATATGATTCTGCAGAGGTTTGCTTGTGGCATCAAATCAAAACGGTTTAGATTTGAAGTGTTGTCATTAGCTAGGAAGACAAGCCGAGGATGGCTCAGATCCAAGGAAGCATTGTTTAAGTAGACAGGCTCAGAAGGGTCTACAGTGCGCCCCTGTGGTTTAGCTTTGACACTTACCTCTGGGGAATACACAGGCCTCGTGCCAGGTCACAGTGACCCTCCCCACAAGATCGGACAGACACTTGTTAGGTCTGTGCAGGTGGCAGCCTCTCGGGCTGCCCTGTTGGCCAGGTAATTACCCTGACAAGGTCTGTTCCCTTTTGATCCTCCCTGCAGTGAACTACAGCTACTTGTTTTGGTGGCAGGACAGCTGTGAATAAGCCCGTAATCTGGGACTTGTGCTAATAGAGGATCCAGATGAAGTAAAAAGCCCCCTTTCCTTCCATGTAGCCCCATGGGCATGAATGACCAGGACAGCATATTTGGAATGTGTATAGCTATCAACCATTTTTCCAGCAGCCCTATTAAGGGCCTTGGCAGCACTATTGCTTGGCTAACTGGGCACTAGTGGTGGGTGGCAGTGATCCTGCCTCTCACTTCAAAAGGTGTCGTGATGGCATAACCAGCACATCGTAGTCCCTCCTTCACAAAGGAGCTGCCATCGGTGAATAAGTAGTTGTCAGAGTTCAGCAGAGGCTGATCTGCGGGTCTTGTTGGGGCATCCGAAGGTGTGTTAGTGTCTCTCTGCATGAATGGATGGGCCTTCAATGTCTCCAGGCAGGAAGGTGGATGGGTTGAGGACCGTACATTTCTTGAAGGATATATCAGACTCATCCATAAAGATGGCCTGATATTAAGGATGCAGCTGTCTGAGAGCCACAGGTGTCCTTTTGATTCTTTATTTTTTAATTTTTTTTGTGGTACTGTGGGGTGGAACCCAGGGCCTTTCTACCTCTGAGCTATACTCCCAGCTCTATTTTATATTTTATTTGGAAACAGGGTCTCACTAAGTTGCTGAGAGCCTCACTAAGTAGCTGAGGCTGGCTTTGAACCTGCGCCATCCTCCTGTCTCAGCCTCCCAAGCGCTGGGATTACAAGTGTGTGTCACCACGCCCAGCATACAGATGTCCTTTTGATTCTAATGGGCTCCAGAGACCATGGGGAGTTTGTTTTATAAGACGTCTCCCTATTGTTTTGGGGCCTCGGGGATTAGGGTGCCCACTGCAGCCATTGCCCGCAGGAGGCTGGCCAGCCATGAGCAACAGGCTGGGGTTCTTTGCAGAGATCAGCTACTGGCTGCAGAGTCTGTCCCTTATCTTGTGCCAGCTCTCCCAATGCTACCCCCGCTTTTCAGAGGTACATCCATTGAAGTCTTCGTGTGTCAGCCATCCAAGGTCCCTGCCTCGGTCGGGCCTGTTTTAACCTTTCGAATGCCTTTGCTTGCTCGTGGAGGGGAGGAGAGGGCAGGCTGGGAGTTAAGGGCACTCTTGGCATTCTTTAAGGAATCTGTACAAGGGGCTCTCTCAGCATAAGCCAGGAGCCATATGCAGCAGTGACCTGCAGCTCCACGCTGCCTCCTCCTCAGACACCCTGGTTATTGCTGAAATGGGTCACTGACAATGAAGAGATTGAAAGTGGCTCACAGAAAGGGTGGTTCCTGCCGGGCACGCTGGTGCACGCTTGTCATCCTTGTACTTGGGAGGCTGAAACAGGAGGATCTTGGGTTCATGGCCAGCCTCAGCTACTCAGTGAGACCCTGTTTCAAATTAAAGAATAAAAAATAGGGCTGGGGGTGTAGGTCAGAGGTAGAATGCCGTGGGTTGCATCCCATTACCACACAAAAAAAAGATAGAAAGAAAGTACCACACACACAAAAGAAAGAACAAAAGAAAGGGCAGTGCCTTCTGGATGTGAAACTGATACTGTTTCCCTTGTGGAATTGTTTCTGACTTTGTGGGGCTGTTGATGACCTGTGGGACTCGAGAAATGGTTAAGTGTGAATTCCTGCTTGACACTTGAGTAGTGCAAAGTGTGGGGAGAGTGCGTCCATCGCCGGGCTAACTCATTTGGCTCTGTTTTCTCCTGGTTAGCTCACGGCATTCGACAGAATCAACACCGAGTCTGCCAAGATTGGAGGGAACTAGAACTTTGTTCACGTTCTTTCTGTTCTTACCTTTCTCCTTAACCAAATCTCTTTTTAAAATGGTGTGTTCTTTTTTTGTTTTTTGTTTTGTTTTTTGCATTGTTCCTCCCAAAGCAATAGAAAAGTCTGTGGTGCCTTGGGTCAACGACCAGGATGTCCCTTTCTGTCCAGATTGTGGAAATAAGTTTGGCCTCTGTAACCGCGGCCACCACTTTCGCCTTTGTGTGCAGGCTGTGTCCGGGGCTAGGGCATGCGGGCGGAGGGAGGGCCCTGCCAGCCGTGAGGACAGCGAGCTGCGTCGTTGGGATCTCGCTCGCTTGATGGCAGTATGGCTCCCCTCCCACCTCAGAGGCTAACCAGGAAGGCAGAGGGCTGTGTGCTGATCCCAAGTCAAACACCTGTGGGCTGACACGCGCGGGGATGGGCAGAGGGATGAGATGGCCGCGAGGATCATCAGTGCTTGTCTGTGGCGGTTTACAGACAAGCTCACCAGCGCCAGCGAGGACTCCCTGAGCGCCCACACCAGCCCCAGCCAGTCTCCCAGCAGCGTCCACGGCTCCCGCCGGGGCAGCAGCAGTAGCGTGAGCAGCGTGAGCTCTGTCCTGGACAAGAAGGACGATGACCGCATCCGCTGCTGCACACACTGCAAGGCCACACTGTGCAAGCGGGAGCAGCAGATGGACAAGAACGGGCACACGCCCCACGTCGTGGCGCTCTGCTCTACGAGGTGAAGAGGCGTGAGGCTCTAGGGCGCAGCACGGGCAGGCCGGCTGCAGTGCGTGTGTCTGCGGACTCGGGGCAGGTCGGCTGCAGTGCTCATGCCTGCAGACTCTACCGGCCGCTTGGGGAGTGGCTCCCTTGAGTCCTTTGAGTTCCTGCTGAAGGGCCAGGGTTTCCCAGTCAGGGCCGGGCTGAGCCACAGGCAGCTAGGGCGTGGGGCAGACTCGCTCCCTGACATTTCTCAGCCCATTCAAAAGCAGGAGCAAGGAGGAAGGGCAGATGCTTGCAGGGTGGACAGGTTCTGCGGGAAGGCAGAAGCTGGAGATGTCGTCAACAGTGGGTCAGAAGAGTCTGGGGAGACTCTTTTGGGGAGGTTCAGACTTCACAGGTTCGAGGACGCGTTGCAGGGTTTCAGGCTTTACACACTCACTGCCCATGGCCGAGAGCCTCCCATCCTAAGTCTCAGCTCAAGTGCCTCCGCTCTGGTTACCTCCAGCGACCCCAGAGCACTCTTAGTGGCCCACGGAGAGGCCAGTGTGTGCAAAGGACTCCTGGGAGGGAGAGTGCTCGGTGTCTGCGTGGCCCTCGAGGCCTGTGGGCCAGGGGCTAGGCAGTGGGGCTCAGCAGGGAGGTGGAGGGGCGGGAGCAGCTCAGCCTAGAGGGCAGCCGCGCGTGCGGCACTGAGCCGAGGCCGGGCGTTTAGTCCAGTGACTGCCGAAGGGCCCTGTTGGCAGTTCTGCAGGGACCATTCTGGATCCGCCGTGTAAATGTGTCTGGTCACTCTGCTCAGCGGTGCAGACCTCAGGCACTGGCACGTCCTCCTCTCCCTCTGCGATGGTTGGCAGAGAGGGGCTGGGCAGGCTCTGGTCACTCTGCTCAGGGGTGCAGACCTCAGGCACTGGCACGTCCTCCTCTCTCTCTGCGATGGTTGGCAGAGAGGGGCTTTGCAGGCTCTGGTCACTCTGCTCAGGGGTGCGCACCTCAGGCACTGGCACGTCCTCCTCTCTCTCTGCGATGGTCTGCAGAGAGGGGGCCCAGCTGTCTTTTACTTCTTTCAGGTGCCTGTGCCGAATTCTAAAGAGCTTGTGACTTTTCTTCAGGCTCAGCAGGTGAACGTTGAGCAGACTTTCTGTGCGCAGAATCTCTCCTCTCCCCTTCGGGCTGAGCTGGCTCTTGCTTGGCAAGCTCTCTTCTCTCCCCTCCGGGCTGAGCTGGCTTTCGCTGGGCAAGTTGTTGGCACTGTCCATCGGGATGGCACTACTCCCTCCCATGCTGCCCAGGGAGATGTGTGGCAGGCTGTGTCCTCTGTCCCCCTTCTGCCCTGACTGTGAATCCTCCTGGTCCAGGGAATGCCCAGAGAGCAATGGGCTGGTGGGACGGGCTGGCTCGCTAGCTCTCAGTACTGGCGGGAGAGTAGAAGGGTGTGCTGGTGTTGGAGGCGGCACCCTGCTGTGATGTTTCTGCCTCACCTGGACTGCACCCTGGCTCATCCTCCATTGTACCATGAGGTAGGTGGCACTGAGATGATCAAATCGTCTGTCTGACACAGACATCCAGGTGAGGTTTGGGTCATAACCCAGGCAATGCATCACCCTTAAAACCAAGGCATTGGGCTCCTTGGGGAGAGGCTTGGGAGGAGGTGGTATGTCTTCGCCCTGGACCAGCCACGGGTGCCCTAGAATATCATCAGCTGTCGGCCTCTGGGCTGGGTCTACCGTCAGCAGCTGCCTGATGATATCTCGAGCCTCGGGTGAAAGGTGAGTGGGCTCCTTGTATTGTCCCCGCACGACCCGCTCTCTCATCTCCTTAAAGCTGGTACTTTGGAAGGGGAGAGTCTCGGTTAAAATAAAGTGAAGGAGGATCCCCAGGCCCCAGATGTCCACCTCGGGGCCGTACGGCTGCTGCTCGTACATCTCAGGAGCGCAGAATGGGAGAGTGCCACAAAACGCTGTCAGCTGCTGCCCAGACTTGATTTTGCGGCTCAGCCCGAAATCAATGAGCTTCACGTTCCCCTCCCGGTCCAGCAGGATGTTGCTCGGCTTCAGGTCCCTGTGGACGATGCCTTCTTGATGGCAATAGCGCACCGCCCACAGGATCTGCCTGAACAGCCTCCGGGCCTCCTCCTCCCCCAGGCCGATGGGCAGCTGGCCCCCACTCACGAACTCCATGATGATAAAGAGTGAGTTTGGTGTGTCCACGATCTCAAAGAGCTGGACCACGTGTCGATGTTCCGCTGTCCTCATGATTTCTACCTCCATCATGAAGGGGAGCCCATGCCTTGATTTATCTATAACTTTTATCGCCACCTCTGTCCCAGTGAGGATATGGCGGGCCAGGTGCATGCTGCCAAAGGCGCCACTGCTGATTTCCCTCTCGATGGTATACTGGCCCTTGAGGTCCTCCTCCCAGCGATTGTCGGTGGAGACGCCTGGACTCGCCTCCCTCCTTTCTTCCTTACCAGTCATATTAAAGACAAAGCCAAAGTCTGAAATCCAAAGTCCTGAGCCAAAATTCAATCCTAAAGTCAAAAGTCCAAAGTCAGAAGTCAAATAGAAGCTGAATCCAAATCCACACAAGCACCAAGACGCAGTCCTACAGGTCACCACACATGAGCTCCCTGTACTCAACGGACAAATGCCCAGCAATGGCCGGCCCCTTATATAGCCTGTGCCTGATGCCTCACAGAGGCTCTTTGTGATGTCACGGCTAGCATGGGCCAATCAGGGCGAGGCATGGCCTGCCTGGCCTGTCTTACCTTTGGCCTCCAAGACCATTCCCTTTTTAATATAGACTGGTGATTGGAGTCTTTTCTACATTAGTCTCCTAAATCTTGTAGAAACAAAAGTCGCACTAACTTTTCTGTCATGAAATTGGCTTTATCAGAGCTTTTTCTGTATTCACCCAGCTAGGAGTTCCTATCAAACGTCCTGCAGTTCCACCTGAAGGACTTCCCTCACTCAGGACAGGTCTAGTGACCAACTCCCTTGGCTCTTGCTTATCTGTTGCTGTGGTTTGAGCATGTGTGTCCCCCGGCATTCCAGTTGAGGACTCAACCCCGGTGCACCAGTGTTGAGAGGGGCCTTCAGGAGGGGCTAGGCTATGAAGATCCATTTCCAGGACAGGAGGTGTATGTTTAGAAAAGAGTGAACGTGTGCAAGGCCCTGGGTTGAACCCCAGGATCACACACACACACACACACACACACACACGCGCGCGCGCACACACTCACACATTTATTAAACTGGCATGGTGACACAAACCTGTCATCTAAGCTAGTCAGGAGGCTGCAAGTTTGAGGCTCATTGGAAGGATGGGTAGAATCCCAATTACTGCCAAAAAAGAAAGAGAAAATAGAAAGAAAGGAAAAGAAAGGGCTTGATGTAGTGATTTCAAGCCACCTACTCTCTCCAATGTGGAATGTTCTTGGACTTACTCTGGAGCTTCAAGAAATCAACTTTTGTTTTTAATCATTTACCCAGCCTACGGTATTTTGTTACAGTGGCATGAGGAATACCTTTGTTCCTCTTTGTATGGGAAACCTGCTTTAGCTGGCCAAAGGATTTATCATTTTAAATATATCAACCTGCCAGGCATGGTGGCACACGCTCGTAATCTCAGCAAGCTTTCAGATTCCAGATGGTGTTACAGACAGACCCTGAGAAGATCATCTATCGGAGTCCTCTGGATGGTCATACACACACCGCATGGACCCATCTGATCTCCCCATGCCAATTACATACATATGTACCCTAAGCCGGGGGCCCCCTTACATCGCCCCTGTTCAGCTCGAAGCAGCTCGATGAGTCGTGGCCCTGATTCCTTTGCTATGGGTACATGTATGTATGTAAAAATGGGGTGACATTGATGGGAAATTAGCTCACGTTACATGTCTGTACACTTGTAAAAGTCAAATTGTGTTTTCTGTACTTACCTTTGGCCTGACAGGTGTCAGGAAGTTACTAGACAGAGGGGGGGAATGTACCAGTATTGGGAATGGGCTAGTCACCCCCCCTATGCCATTTTGGCATGAGGCTTTTTTTTTATTTTCTGTATTTCTATCTTTCTAATAAACTTCTTTAAATCTTTAGCAACTGTCCAAGCTATGCATATTTATTCTTAGATTAGGACAAGAACCTGTAGTATTTTTCTGTTTTTGTTCATTTTGGCTTTTGTTTTGGGTTGGGGGAAAGTGTGTCTGGGACCCTAGCAGGGGTCCCCGGGGAACAGTTTCACCACAACCATACTCTCCCCAAATGGCTACATGATTATTAATATATTTTAAAAGAAAATAATTGATATATTTCAAAAGTAGTTGTGTCAAAATGGCGGCTGACTGGGTAAAGAAAGGACTTGATTTCTGCCTAAAACAGGCAGCTATTCCAATGTAAACTGACCTAGCTCAAAATAATTAACAAGTCAATAGAGGAGAGCTAGGACTTGTGCTTTCTAAAGACAGATCTACATGATGATCTAGAGAGGATGGGGCAGGGTTTGACCTTGCCCTTCAGGAAAGAAGCTGCCTTGCCACACCTGGTTGGGAGGTACCTTACAGGGTTAAGGGGAGGTGCCTTACAGGGATGGTTACTACGTCAGGATTACGTGAACAAGATGGAAGTCATGGGTGTAAAAAAGGCTGAGTCCACGTGTAATTCCTTTGGTGTACTCACTCGAGTCCTCCCTCCATGCCAGTCTAGTATGGAGCTGTTCCTATTCACTGTATTTCTATCTGTTAATAAACTTCTTTAAATCTTCAGCAAGAGTTCAGGCTAATGTGTATTTATACTTAGCTCAGAACAAGAATCCGCAGTTTTTATGTTTTCCTGTTTGTGTGGTTGTGGTGGGGAATTACTTCTCCCCTCACACACCAAACACATTTCAACCGCAACAGGTCATACCCCAGGCAACGCATGACCCTTAAAATCAAGGCATTGGGCTCCTTGGGGAGTGCAGAAAGGGCAGTCTCTGCCCATGATTGCAGAAGCCGGGTCCACTACTACCCTGGGAAGGCAGGGAATTTCATTTGCCTTGCTGTCTTCCTGGCTTTCCTGTCTCTGCTGTCTAGTTTGGGCAAAGCTGAGGTAACCAGGTATGTTGTTTGTATTCCTCCTAATTAAAAAGAATCTGAGAAACACTCTGGCTTACTTAAATGAAATTTCTTTGATACCAAGAATTGTACCAATGAGAAGAAATAAGAAAAAGAGGTGTGGTGGCACACTTGGGAGGCTGAGACTGGAGGATCGTGGTTCGTGGCCAGTCTCAGCTTCTTAGTGAGGCCCTCTGCAACTTAGTGAGGCCCTATTTCAAAATAAAGAATAAAATAGGCCTGGGGGTGTAGCTCATAGGTAGAATGCCCCTGGGTTCCATCCCTAGTACTGAAGAAAAAATTAATGGAGGGCACAATACACTTTCTTGTATGTCAGCTTTTTTGTGTGTGTGGTACTGTGGATCGAACCCAGGGCATTCTACCTTTGAGCTACACCCCCAGCCCTACTTCATTTTTAATTTGAAACAGGGTCTCACTAAGTTGCCAGGGCCTCCCTCAAACCTGAATCCGCCTGTCTCAGCTTCCTGGGTACCGCAGGCATGCACCATGGTACAGACTTGTGTGTCACCTTTGCACATTTAAGAAGCATATTCTCGGTGCACGCCTATAATCCCAGTACTTGAGAGGCTGAAACAGGAGGATTGCAGGTTTGGGGCCAGCCTCAGCAACTTAGCATAGCCCTCAGCAACTGTTAGGATCCTGCTCCAAACTAAAAAATCAAACAGGGCTGGGGTATTGCTCAGAGGTAGAACAATTCAGTCCCTGACACCACCAACCCCCTAGCGCATTCTCAGCAGTAGTGGTCCCTCTGCGGAGGGGCCTTGGCAACGAGGTGTAGTTAGCACGTGTGCGGAGCCTCCACAAAGCCCACCTCACATCTTCTCGCTTTGATTTCAGGGTGGATTATGTGGACTCTTTGGGGCGGTCCTGGCGCTGCATGAGAAAGGATTTGCCAGATTTGCTGGAGATGGATAAAACTCTTCAGGGGAGGCTGTACGTATGTGTTCTGCAAACCTTGGCCCAAGTCTTTTTTTAAGGCATAAGAATATTTATTGACTATTATATTGAGTCACTTTTTAGAAGGTCCAGAGTCCTGCCTTCCATCTGGTAGCCCAAGGGGCAGCATGGGAAGGAAGGTTACATTAACTCATCGTTGTGCTGAGGCAAGATTGCAGGACGCTCGTGTAGCACGTGTGGTGCATGATTTAAATCGGGAGGTGGTGGTGCCATGAGCCAGAGGCCTCTGTCAGGAGCTGTCGTCTCCATCCAATACTGGACCATCTCTGTGGTCCAGCGGCTGGAGCGGAAGCGTTGCGGTCTCTCAGTCCGTATCTGAAGACAGTTTTCGCTCTGTTCCCCGTTAGATTTATTAGTCCTGCTAATGAAAAGACCTTGTTGTCGGAAGATATAAGGAAGGAGCTTCAGTGCCAGCAGCGGGAGGAAGAGAAAAGGAGGCGCTGAGGAGGCCCGTGGGGCCCGTTCACTATGAAGACATCCGCGACCACGGTACGTTGGGCTTCGTCCTGCCCTTCAGTCTCAGCGGTGGCAAGCAGGAGGGCGGGTTTGTAGAGCCACAGCCTGGCACAGAAGTGGGAGCGTCTGCTGTAGAAATTCAGAGAAGGCCCATGTCCACTTCAGAGCCCGACACACGGCCTGCTAATCCAAGAGCTCATTCCTTAAGATAAGTGAACTAGATAGCCATGGCCGAAAGGTAATCTTTTTATGGGTATCACTTGGCAAACAAGATGAAAACTTTTTTTTGTACTAGGGGTTAGATGCATTTTAAAAACTTTTATGAATATCACTGTGTTTCTTTTTGTTTTGGTAGGAAGTTTGGCGTGACTGCAGATTACTGATGAAGGAAATCTAATCTTTCAAATAATTTTAACTTATTTCAGAGGCCTGCAGCTTGGTGTTGGGTATTTTGCCTTTGCCCGAGAACAGGAGTTGAGACACAAGCAAATGAAAACCTTAGAGATGCTGCGTGAGCAGGTACAAAATGGAATTCAACGCTGATGTGAGGAAGGATTGGGTGGGCGGCTTCTCATGGGGCTTTTCAGCGAAAGGAAAATCCAGTAAATTAAATTAGAAATTAAAATCGCTATTCAAAATGCTGTCAATGGTTGCACAAAAGTAATTGCTGTTTTGGTGTTCCAAACTTTAAGATTAGAAGTGTTCTAATGACTGTTGAAGAAGTAACCTATGAAAATTGGGTCATTTGAAGCTGGTTTCAGATGGGGTCCTTTTGGGTGGGCCATGTGACAAAATGGAAAGTTCTTGAAGGGATCCAGGAGGAGAGGAGAGCTGGGGGGGTTTTCTGAAGTTTCCACGATGTCCTGTGACCTCGCTGAACTCCGCCAGGCCTCAGAGGGTTCTTGGAGTAGCGCTCGAGACGTCTGACTCTCGGTTCTGTTTAGACAACAGATCAGAGGACCAAACGAGAAAATATAAAGGAAAAACAAAAGGCTATTTTAGAAGCAAGACTTGCCAAACTCCGACAAAAGAAGATGAAAAAGTCCAAAGAAGATGGCACAGAGGATGAGGACACAGGTATATCACGGCTTCGGATTTTTACTTGAAAGGGAAAAGCTTAGTTCCAGTGAAGTCGCTCTGGTAGGGCTGGTGTGTGAAATTAGCCATTTAGTTTTTTCTCCATGGAAGCCAAAGACCTCTGAAGTACTGCCAGGAGTAATTTTTATAACCAAAGTAATACAGAATGGCTCTTTAGTATTTTTAGGCAGTGGGCAGGCATATTAACAAACTATATGTTGGATTTTTTTAGAATGGCACAGTTTAGTAACTGAGACTTAGAGAAAGAGTATTTTAAGATAAAATTTAGTTGTGCACATAAATGTTTTAGGGTAAAAAATTTTAATTCAAGTATACAAAAAATGTTTGAGCTGTACATATTTATGAGCTAGTACATGATATTTTGATACATGTAACCCTTGTATAGTTTTTAAATCATTGTAAACATGTCTATTACCGCAAATACTTATCATGTCCTGCAGTAATGCATTGAAAATTCCTTCTGAGCTTTCTAGATCTCAGCATGTTTGCGTATGGCTGTAGTTTCAATTGCTTATACTATACTCATTCTTTATTTTTCCTACACTGACTTTTTAGAGCATGCCGGGCCTGGTGGTGCACGCTTGTCATCCCAGCATTCGGGAGGCTGAGACTGGTGGATCACGGTTCACAGCCAGCCTCAGCTACTTAGGCCCTCGGCAACTCAGTGAGACCCTGTTTCAAAATAAAGAATAAAAAATAGGGCTGGGGCTGTCGCTTGGAAGTAGAATGCCCCTGGGTTCTATCCCCAGACCCGCAAATAAAAAAATAAAGAACTTAGAGATAGGAGTAGAGACAGCTTAACAAAGACCGGGCTCTAGAAGCTGGCGATTTGGACCCTGGAGCTTAACAGCCAGCACTGTTCAAGGCTGTGGTCAGACTCCTCGTTGTAGTGTTATGAAGTAAAAGCTAATCTGTCCTAGCAGAGACTCCGTCACAGAGTGGCTCAAAGAAGACAGAACCCTGTTTCTACCCAGCACTTCTGAGGTGCCGGGCAGGCCAGTGGCTGCGCCTGGAGCGGCCACCCAGTCCCAGGCCCCTAGGCCCCTGGTGAGTTCACTGCCTGGAGAGCTGGCTCCCCATCCAGGTCCTGCCCACCCCGGGGAGGAGGAAGAGGGGAGTGGGGAGCAGCTTCCTTTTAGGACTCTGAGTCAGTTACTACAACCTGTGCATTTAATTTTTGTGTGTGTGTGTGTGGTACTGGGGATGGAACCCAGGGGCTTTATACTCGAGGGCCTATTTTATATTTTATTTGGGAACAGGGTCTTCTCACTAAGTTGCTGAGAGCCTCACTAAGTAGCTGAAGTTGGCTTTGAACCTGTGCGATCCTCCTGTCTCAGCCTCCCAAGCATGGGGATTACAAGCGTGCGCCACCATGCCGGGCCAACCTGGGCATTTATATCCCGCTGGCCAGAGCTCAGTCCCCTGGGCTGTTCCAAGCTGCAGGCAGCTGGAAGTGGTCTCTCCATCAAGAGCATTCTGTTTCCAGCAGGGAAAGGGGAATACAGGTGACTAGGGACCTAGAAAGGCCTCCCCAGCTTTCACAAACGCCTCGTGCCAAGGGATGGGCCACTTTCTAACTTCTGAGCAAACCCTCATTTAGCTTTGAAAAGAAACCAGGAAAAACTGAAAAAATGTGAAAGGCATCTGTCTGGTTCCATATAAATAGCGTCTCTGTCCCTCTGGTTTTTGCTCTGTCCTCTGAACATCTGTCATTCCCAGAAAATATGAAGTGCCACCGTGGTTCTTTTTAAAAATCTCTTTTCTTTAAGTTTTTCAAAGTGCAGTCAAAGTGGAGCAGCCTGCAGCGCATCCCGGCTCTCATCTCCGCTCCTCCTGCCTCACCTGGGATTGTGGGGTTGTTACTTTGGTTGAAGGCTTTGGGAGTCTCTGGTCCTTTATTGTTTGGCTTGTGAAGCAGAGGCACAGGAGGAATAAAGACCTGGAACCCCAGCCTGGGCTCCAGCCCTGGATCTTAACACTTTCTTTTCTTCTTTGTGGTACTGAGGATTGAACCCAGGACATTCTACCTCTGAGCTGCACCCCCAGCACTATTCTAGTTTTTATTTGGAAACAAAGTCTTACTAAATTGCTGAGGCTGGCCTTGAACCTGTGATCCTCCTGGAATCTTAGCCTCCCAAGTACCGGGATTATAGACATGAACCACCATGCCCGGCTGTTTCTTGTGTGCCGGGGTCCAGCCCTAGCAGAGTCGGGGTTCGTGTGTTGATGAGGGGGAAACCGAGGCCGATAATGAAAGAAGAATGACCACATGAAATAGAGTCAAGCTTCTTCATTTGATTCAGGATTTGTTATAGTTTTTATACTTTATTTTTGGGCAGAAAAGCAAGGGCATAGTCATGCAAGCAGGATTGCCAAGGACAGTAAAAGTTATTATTTTCTATAAAGTTTAGGGCAAGGTGCCGGACATTTAAATAACCATAGTGTATTTTGTCTCACTTCACAAGGCTGACTGAAACCTTGATCTTATACAGTGGCTCAAACTAAGGTCAGTTTGAACTTACTCTTTGGCCCAATAACGTTATCCTTGGGAAAGAATCTTTGCTGCCTGAGTCTCTCACAAGCCGCCGCCCATCAGTTTTAGTTATAATGTTTATGCATAACCCTGGACGACATGATTTCGTATTACAAACAAGCCATGTGACCTCGAGAGCGTTCTGACTCGGGTTTGTGCTGTTAACGTGCCTTCCTCTCCCGGAGCAGCAGAGAGAACTTGAGGGACCGAGGGCCGCCTGAGTCCTGGGCTTCCCTGGGAGGGACAGGCCTCAGGCGGCTCTGTGTCCGGGACCAAGACTCCTCTGGGCCTGGCTGTTGATTCCTCGCTTGTGGTTGTGGAGGGCCTGGCTCCCCGCCGTGCGCTGCCGGCCCAGCGGTGACGCGTTCCCGTGATCGGTGAGCTGTGGAAGACTTGCAATGTTCTATAAAGCCTGACTGGGGAGCTTGGAACCCTGTCTGTTTCATCTCCACGTGTGACTTAGATGTCAGGGCTCCATTCATTTACTTTTGCAAATACCGGCATGTAGGTGTCTTATTCCGAAGGTCTGGCTTCCAGAGCCTGGCTGGAGCGTAGATCAGGAGTCTCTGCCTTCTCTGCAGGCAGATGGGGCATCGCGTGGGCGCCAAGGGCCCGGTGTCCAAGGGACCCTGAAGCTGGCGGAGCGACGGTGCGCTTGAAGCCGGGACAGGGAGGGCCTTGGAAATCTGGAGGTGGGCGTTGAGGACCTTCCTTTTATTCTGGGAGCCACCTGGCACCTAGCGCTCTCGGCCACCAGCTGGAAGTGTGTTCGGGGTGGGCGTGGCTCGAGGCAGCCAGTCCCCTTCAGAGACCAGGCTCCTGAGTTGTAGCAAGTAGAGCTTTTTAATTTTTTAATTAATTAATATTTTATTTTGGGGGTCCTGGAGGTTGAATCCAGGAGCGTTGTTACACCTCTGTACTACCCTCCCCTTTTATTGTTTGCCCTTTTTTTTTTTTTTTTGGTACTGGGTATGGAACCCAGGGGCCTTCTACCTCCAAGCTACACTCCCCAGCTTGCTTGCTTTATTTATTTATTTATTTATTTATTTATTTATTTATTTATTTATTTATGCTGGGGGTGGAACCCAGGGGCCTTCTACCTCTGGGCTACACTCCCTGACCTGTTTTCTATTTTATTTGGAAACAGGGTCTCACTGAGTTGCTGAGAGCCTCACTAAGTAGCTGAGGCTGGCTTCGAACCTGTGCGATCCTCCTGTCTCAGCCTCCCAAGCGCGGGGATGACAAGCGTGCGCCACCACGCCCGGCTTTTATTCTTTATTTTGAAACAGGGTCTCACTGAGTAGGAGCTGAGGCTGTCTGTGAACCGCGACCCTCCTATCTCGGCCTCCCTAATACTAGGATTACAGGCATGTGCCACTACATCTGGTTTGACTAGACCTTTTTTCTTTGCCCTCTCCTTTCACCCCCAAAACACCCCCACCCCAGGTTCTTTCTTCCTCTCTGGAGCCTGATTGATCAGGGCCTAGGGCTGCGTGGAGTGGAGCAGGGAGTCGCCCTCACTAACAAGGACCTCCGGGAGGCTCCAGGAGGCTAGCACGCCAGCACCACCCTGTCTCGAGTGTTCTCTCCACAGCTCCAGACAAGGATGAAGAACTGGGTACCAGGCCGTGCGGGCATCCTGCACGAAACCAGCACAAGTTGCGAGGGGCCGTAAGGACAGGGCAGGAGCGCACGGGGCCGCCCCCTCTCATAAATGGTGCCTGGGAGGGTGGAGGGTCAGGGACTGGTCCAAGGTCGCACGCATCTGGGTGGGGAATCTGAGACTAACAGCCTATCTCTGCCCCGAGCGCTGTCCAGTGGCCTCTGCTCCCAGCCTGTCGCCCCGGTACCAAGTAAGTTTAGACCAAAGGCCTGAATTCTTAGGAATCTGCCTCCAGACTCCATCGAAAGGGCAAGATTGCTCATTTCTTCTGGACAGCAGAGATTTTGTTGGCGGTGTGTGAGCCCAGCTCTACCTGGCGTTTCAGGCTCTAAGTTCTGGATGTCACGCTTTGGTTTGGGGCTGTTTTTTTGTGTGTGTGAAGGGGTGCAGAATGGAACCCAGGCGCATTCTACCCCCGAGCTCCACCCCAGCCCTATTTCTTTTCCCTTTATTTTTGAAACAGGGTGTCGCTGAGTTGCAGAGGGCCTTGCTACCCAAGTTCCTATGGGCCTGTTTTGTATTGAGAATTGACCTAGGAACATTCTACCTCCAACTACACCTGCAGTCGTTTTTATTCTTTATTTTGAAACGGTCTCACTGGGTTGCTGAGGCTGGCCTTGAATCTGTCGTCCTCCTTTCTCAACTTCCCTCCCACTGACAGCAGTCCAGGCAGGCCCACTGGCCTCACTTTGGGCCTTGTTTTGCACCAGTGTCTCCAGCAGGGGGCAGGAGCGTGCTTGGCTTTCAGACTGGTGCTCTAAAGGAGCCCTGCTTCATAGAAATGCCACACAGAGTCAGGCGCCAGGAAGCACAAGTGCCCTCTGTGACTCAGGGAGACCCTGTTTCAAAATAAAGAATAAAAAATAGGGCTGGGGTAGAGCTCAGAGATAGAAGGCCCCTGGTCCCATCCCCAGTACCACCAAAAAAAAAAAAAAAAAAAAAAAAAAAACCAAACAAACAGTAAGTCGGGTGTAGAGGTGCATTTGTATAATTCCAGTTCTTCAGAGGCTGGGACAGGAGAACCACGGGTTCAAGGCCAGCCTCACCCATGTAAGGACCAGCTGGGCGCACACTTGTAATCCCAGCATTCTGAAGGCTGAGTTTTAGACGTAACAAAATTAAAATCGAGTTCTCTGGTCTGGCTCACCTCGTTTGGAAGCGCCCCAGCCCTGTGCATGGTCTGCAGTTGAACCAGACGGCACAGCCCCAGATGACCTGTTCGCATAGGCTTTATGGTCCCATCACCTACAATCTTCCCGTTAGTAAGGAAAGGATTGGCAGCCAGCTATTACCAGGCATACGGTAAGTATTCATTACCGTAGTGCCGGTAAAGGAATTCTGTGTCTGGGTGTCACGCGGGAGCAGGCACACAGCACAAGCTCCTTGAGAGGATGTCCCCACCCCTGAGCCTTTGTGGAGCCAAGTGAAAGGTGTTGGAAGACATTGCTTTGAATTACGTTTTCATTGTAATCTCCCCTCCAGGCCTCTGGGTGTTTGGGTACAGTTCATTTAAATTGGCTCCATAAGTCCTTGTGTTCACTTGCAGAACATTCCCAGTGGAGCGCATTCAATCCATATACGTGAGCTCCAGCTCAAAGACCCACGGGGTCACCTACCCCCCAACAGCCCAGGGCCTGGCCTCCCGCTCACCTGTGACATGCAGTTGAGGCAGTAGAGTTTGGAATTTGGAACGGGGGTGGGGACTGGCCTTTACAGTTAACACACAATGGCCACAGCTGATGCGGTCGGTTTCCTTGTAAGCCAGGAAACCGAGCTGAGCCATTTGGATCTCAGGTTCCAGAAAACACTTCTCAGCTCGGGTAAGTGCTGGCCACCGAGAAGAAGGTGTTGAGCCTCAAACACACGAGGCCAAGCCCCTGGTCCCGACACCTGCCCCTCCTCCGTCCTGGCGTGCTCGGGCATTTTGCTGGTGGAGGCTCTGGGCATCTATCTCGCATTTTAAGAGTGTTACTGCGGGCCAGGGGCCAGGGACTATGGGGTTGGTGTGTAACTAGACAAACGAGAAGTCAAAATGTTCTCACGGAGCAGAGTGTGTTGTGAAAACCTCTCACCCTGGCCTGGGGCTCACGATCTGCTGTGGCCGTGTTCAGTAAATCCAGGGCTGCGTTTGATACGTTTGCGCATAGTGAATACGGGTTTGGTGCCTGGGTGTTGAGGGACAGGGCTTTTTTCTTTCCGGCTCTCATTTGAAATGACAGTTTGAACTGCCATGTTGTCCCCTCCCTGAAAGCTCACGTGCTTGTTGGTAACGTGGGCTGGTTTTAGGATTGGCCTTGGGGTGCTCTGCGCCCTCTTCTGTTTCTGCTTAATTAGCAGTAATTAAGTTTCCTGAGCTCGAACATGGGATGCCTGCTTCTCCTCGACCACACACACCACTCTCTCCACACGATCACTGGATTCAGGATTTTTTTGTTTTGTTTTGTTTTGTTTTTTACTAGGGATGGGACCCGGGGGCATTGTACCGCCAAGCTACACCCCTTTCCCTATTTTTGATTATTTTAAAACAGGGTCTTACTAGGTTGCAGAGGGCCTCACTAAGTAGCTGAGGCTGTCCGTGAACCGTGACCCTCTGGTCTCAGCCTCCCGAATGCTGGGAGATTACAAGCGTGTGCCACCAAGCCCGGCTCAGGATTGTTTTTGGAGAACAAGAAAATGCCAACTGGGTGCAGTGGTGCACACCTATATTTCCAGTATCTGGGAGGCTGAGACAGGAGGATTGCAGGTTCAAAGGCAGCCTCAGCAACTTGGCAAGACCTCAGCAACTTAGCTAGACTCTGTTTAAAAATAAATTTTAAAAAGGGCTGGGGTGTAGTTCAGAGGTACAGCGCTCCCAGGTTCAATCTGCAGGACCAAAAAAGAAGAACAAGAAAAAATAAGAAAATACAAGAGTAAGCCCTGGTTTGACTTTTTGCCTAGAATAATCATCCTTATTTTAAATCTTTGTTAAATCTTTGTATATCTCTGCTTCTAAGCTTTTCATCTGTACAGGCATTCATGGGACATGTTAATGTACAATGTGCCATTTGGTCTTTTTCCCTTTTACCCTCTCGGTTATTTATTTATTTACTTAATTTTGCGGTCCTGGGGATGGAGCCTGGGGCATTCTACCTCCGAGCGACACCCCAGCCCTATTTTTTATTTTGAATCAGGGTCTCACTGAGTTGCAAAGGGCTTCACTAAGTAGCTGAGGCTGGCCTTGAACCACGGTCCTCCAGTCTCAGCCTCCCAATGCTGGGATGACGAGGGTGCGCCATCACGCCCAGCTCTAGCCTATTATTTTAATGACCGCCTAATAGTTTGTGAGGATAACACACAGGATTGTTGGGCTGCTCCGTTGTTGTCTGCACTACTTCACCGTTATGGCCGGGGTGGCCAGGAGTGTGTTGGTTTAACGCCCACCCATGCCTTCGCCCCTCCCTTAAAGGTCATCCTCATCAGCTACGTAGTGAGGCCTCTGCAACCCAGTGAGAACCGGCTTCAAAATAAAGAAGAAAAAATAGGCTGGGGGTGTAGCTCGGAGGTAGAAGGTTCCTGGGTCCCATCCTCAGTACCACCAAAAAAAAAAAAAAAAGAAAGAAAGAAAAAGATGATCATCGGGGGCACGGTGGTACACACCTGCAATCCCAGTGCTTGGGCATCTGAAGCAGGGCCAGCGAGACCCTGTTTCAGAATTAAACATAAAACAGGGTAGGGACTGTAGCTCCAAGGTAGAACATTTCTGGATTCCACCCCCAATACCAAAACACAAAAAGATTTTATTTTATTGAATTAATTAATCTATTTATTTATTTTGCGGTACCAGGGATAGAATCCAGGGACATTCTATCTCTGAGCTGTACCCCCAGCCTTATTTTATTATTTATTTATTTTTGTGGTACTGGGGATTGAACCCAGGGACATTCTACCTCTGAGCTATACCCCCAGCCCTATTTTATTATTTATCTTTTTTGTTGTTGTTGTTGTTGTACTGGGGATGGAGCCCAGAGGCATTCTACCTCCAAGCCACACCCCCAGTCCTATTTTTTATTCTTTATTTTCAAACAGGCTCTCACTGGGTTGCAAAGGGCCTCACTAAGTAGCCGAGGTTGCCCACGAACTGTGATCCTCCTGTCTCAGCCTCCCGAATGCTGGGGTGACAAGTGTCATCCCAGCCACCACGCCCGGCTACCAAAAAGATTTTCACACTTAGGAGCACTGGTCCCAAGTGGTCACGTTTAGGTTCCTTGACAGGACCTGTTGGGGACCCATCTCCACAAGGGCCCCTTGGCCACAGTCCGCCTCCCGGTGGAGGAGACAAGGAGCCCCGGTGAATCCCCTCCGGGTCGGGCAGCCAGTGTCGGCCTGAGCCTGGCTGAGGTAAGGCCGAATCGTCTTGGGCTGCCCGGAGCCCCTTACTCCAAGGGCTGCGTTATGTCAAAGCCTTCCTCTTCCCTCTGTGCAAAGAGAGTCAGAGCCTCCTCCAGATGCTGTTTATGACCAAACACGTCTATGAATCTCCCCAGCCCCCACATGACCTGGAGTACCCAAGGCACTGCTCACAGGTAGGCAGGTCTCAGGCATGCACCTGCAGCCATGCCCGAGCGGACCAGTCACCCGAGGAAGCTGCTTCCTGTAAGCCGTGCCCCAGGCTGACCTTGACCCTGCAGCCCTCCCAGCTCAACTTCCTGAGTCCTAGGATGGGAGATGCGCCGCGCCATACCCCGGCTTTCATTGTTTTGAAGTATTCAGTTGCGTATCCTTCAGCTATTACTTTTTAATATCCAAGAATACTTCTTGGATCAGTGTCAGTAACAGGGAGAATGCAAACCCTCTCTGGTTTAAGTCCCACCCAAGCTTCCCTTCGCTTCCTTCTCAGATGCCCTTGATTTTCCCAAAGTCCATTCAGTCCCCACGTTCATTCTGCTTGACTCCACAGCACACCTGCTCCTTTGCTCTTCCTATATATCTTTGATTTTTATTTTTGTGTTACTAGGGGTGGAACCCAGAGGCTTTCTACCTCCGGGCTATACTCCCAGCCCTATTTTATACTTTATTTGGAAACAGGGTCTCACTAAGTTGCTGAGAGCCTCACTAAGTAGCTGAGGCTGGCTTCAAACCCATATGATCTTCTTGTCTTAGCCTCCCAAGCGCGGGATTACAAGCGTGCGCCACTTATATTTTCTATCTTTTCTTTCTTTTTTTTGATACTGGTGATTGAATCCAGGGGCATCCTACTCCTGAGTTAGACCCCCAGCACCACCCCCTTTTTCTAAACTGAGTTGTGCCAAGTTGCCGCGAGTCTCAGTACTTGCTGAGGCTGTCCTTGAACCTGCAATCCTCCCATCTCATTTTCCTAAACACTAAGATTACAAGTGTGTGTCACCACACCCAATTTTTTTTCTTCTGTACCTTTGGAGTGCCATTACAGATATACTCCAAAGTGGAAATTCCTTTGTTTTGGCAGAAATCGGGGTGCTATGGGTGTGGCTTGCTCCCCTTACCAGATCCATACCCAGGCACCTTGTGTATTTCTATTTTGTCCGCCTGCCCTCCCTCCCTCCCTTCCTTCCACCCTCCCCCCTCTTCCCTATTTCTAAATTCTACACCCCCAGCCCTAATTTTTATTCTTTTCTTTTTTTTTTTTTTGGTGGTACTGGGGTTCCTGGAAGCCCTTCTACCTCTGAGCTACACTCCCAGACCTATATTTGGAAACAGGGTTTCCTAAGCCAGTGTGCGCAGCTGGCTTCGAACCTGCATGATCCTCCTGTCTCCGCCTCCTAAGCGCTGGGATTACAAGCGTGCGCCACCACGCCCAGCCTTTATTCTTTATTTTGAAACAGGGTCTCACTGAGTTGCAGAGAGCCTCACTAAGTAGCTGAGGCTGGCCGCGAACCGCCGTCCTCCTGTCTCAGCCTCCCAAGTCCTGGAATGACAGGCGTGTGCCACCGCGCCTGGGTCTTTGACCACTTCTGCGAAGGACCTTTTTCTGCTCCAGCTCCGCTGAGGACGCGACTCTGCCCAGCATGCGCCCCTCGCGGGTCCTCAGGTTCAGGAGGTGGGTGGGGACCAGTGACGTCACAGGCCAAGTGCGGTCAGTGTTGAGCGTCCCTGGGCGCTGGGGTGAACTCCGAGCTCTGGGCCTGTTAACACTTGTTCTCTGGCTGAGAAAGCCTCGCGTGCTCTCCCTGACCTGAAACCTGGAAAGAGGGCCGCTGGCTCACTCCTCACACTCCCGGGAGAGACGCTCTGCACAGCGTTTTCCTTTTTATTTTCCTTTTTTCTTTGTGTGTGTGGGGCACTGGAGATTGAACCCAGGGGCGTTCTGCCTCTGGGCTACACCTCCAGCCCTATTTTTTTTATGATACAAAGATACCCATTATTTGATGCCTCTGCATTTAAAGACTGTGTGTAAGTGATGTTTGTAAGTAATCAGCTTATTTAACGATAATTTAATGCCCGTTCATTGGGAATTCTACCAAGCACGTAACTGCATGGAGATTTATACTATTGTTTGGCTCCCTGGTAGAAACCCGCCTATATTTTAGGGGAGTAATTAAGGCAGGCAGGAGGAGAGATGCGGAAGGTCATGGGAGTTAGGAGAGGTAGGGAATTTTGGTATGAGACACAGGGAAACCAGAGTGCAAAAGCATCCAGAGGACATATATTAGCATAAGACACCAGCAGGGCGCGGTGGCACAGGCTTATAATCCACATTGGGGAGGCTGACACCGGAGGATCTCGGTTCGCCGCCAGCCTCAGCTACTTAGTGAGGCCCTCTGCAACTCAGTGAGACCCTGTTTCAGAATTTTAAAAAAAAAATAGGGCTGGGGGTATAGCTTGGAGGTCAAATGCCCCTGGGTTCCATCCCCAGACCCATAAATAAATAAATAAATAAATAAATAAATAAATAAATAAATGAAAGAAAAGAAACCAAAGAGTGGTCTGTGCTGCTGTAGCTATCTTGGAGCCTGTAGACCTTCTAAATATTTTTAATTTTTATTTTGAAACAAATTCTCACTGAGTTGTGGAGGGCTTTGCTAAATTGCTGAGGCCGTCTGCGAAACTGCAATCCCGCTGCGTTAGCTTCACAAGTGCAGGGATTACAGGTATGCTCCATCATGCCCGGTTTCTTATATCCTTTATAAATTTCTTAGTTTTTTTTTTATTCTTTTTTTTTTTGGCACCAGGGATTGAACCCAGAGGCATTTTACCTCTGAGCTAAAACCCCAGGCCCGATTTTATTTCTTGTTTGGAAACAGGGTCTCACTAAGTTGTGGAGGGCCGTGCTAAATTGGCTGCGAACCTGCGATCCTCCTGTCTCAGCCTCCCAAGTACTGGGATTACAGGCATGCGCCACCACGCCTGGCTTTTCTCCTCCTTTTAAATTCTTTAGTGAGAATTGCTTCTTATGTTTATTGCCGTCTGTGTAGGTCTCTTAGGCTGTTTGTTGGACTTCAGTGGCACATAGAGTTTTCCGTTTCTGGTTGGTATGACCACCAGACTTGGTGTTAGATGAAAAATAGAACAGAAAATGCCAGACGTGGAGGTGCACATCTGTAATCCTAGTACTTGGGAGGCTGAGACAAAAGATTGTAGATTGGAGGACAGCCTCCGAAATTGCAGAGACAGCCTCTGAAACTTAGTGAGACCTTGTTTCAAAATGAAAAGTAAGCTGGGCGTGGTGGCGCATGCTTGTAATCCCCTCGCTTGGGAGGTGGAGACAGGAGGATCGCACAGGTTCGAAGCCAGCCTCAGCTACTTAGTGAGGCTCTCAGCAACTTAGTGAGACCCTGTTTCCAAATAAAGTATAAAATAGGCATGGGAGTGTAGCCCGAGGTAGAAGGGTTTCCAGGAACCCCAGTACCACCAAAAATAAAAGAAAGAATAAAAAATAGGGCTGGCCGGGCATGGTGGAGCACGCTTGTGATTCCTGCACTTGGGAGGCTGAGACAGGAGGATCGCACGGGTTCGAAGCCAGCCTCAGCTACTTAGTGAGGCTCTCAACAGCCCAGTGAGACCCTGTTTCAAACTAAAAATAGCCGGGTGTGGTGGCGCAAGCTTGTCATCCCAGCATTCGGGAGGCTGAGACAGGAGGATCGCGGTTCACGGCCAGCCTCGGCTACTTAGTGAGGCCTTTTGCAACTCTGAGATCCTGTCTCAAATAAAGAATAAAAAATAGGGCTGGGGGTGTAGCTTGGAGGTAGAACGCCCCTGGCTTTCATCCTCAGTACTATAAATAAATAATCCATTATTATTATTATTATTATTATTAATTGTTATTTTTATTATAATTATATATTACCTTATATAATTATATTATTATATTATAATATATCATATTATAGTATATTATATTATAATATTATAAATTATTATATTATATTATATTATATATATTGTATAATATATAATGTTTTATATTATATATTATTATATTATATATAATATAGAATTATATATGGTCATATATAATTATAATCAACAATGATACTTTATTGTTATAAGTAGTAATTATTAATCGTTATAGTTAATTATAATTATTAATTATTAAGAATTAGAGATACACAGTAATTACCACATGGTAATTCATTGCTGCTGGCCAGCTGACCCAGTCATGAGTCTGCTAAACCTCCTCCAGGTTCACACTTGATCACCACTCAGAACCCTCAAGCTCTTCTGTGGCGGTGGGAAAGTATCTGTGACCGTCCACTGACTTTAAGGTACACGTTTCTCAGCCTTCACCAGCTCTGATGTCGCGACACGTCTTACAGTCCGTGAGGGCCCGTCGATTTCCCTCTCTCTAGTAAGGTTGCGCGTCCTGCAATCGCTGGTGTCTTGGATTTGATGAAACACTCTCAATTTTATGAAGCACTGAGCTGGGTAGGCGCATTTCCCTCGGCCCTCCAAGCGGGCTCTGACGTGCCTGTGGGATCATTCCCGGCCCTTCCCGGTCTTGCAGCCGAGCACCTCCACGTCACTGGTCCCTGGAGAGCCAGCCAACAAATGTCCTTTTGTTTTTGCAAGTTTTTTTTCCTTTTTTTGGTAGTACTGGTGTTCCTGGATGCCCTTCTACCTCCAGGCTACACTCCCAGACCTATTTTATATTTTTATTTGGAACAGGGTCTCCTAAGCCAGTGCGCGGCTGGCTTCGAACCTGCGCGATCCTCCTGTCTCCGCCTCCCAAGCGTGGGGATTACAAGCGTGCGCCACCACACCCAGCTATTTTTGCAAGTTTTTAATCAGTAGACCCCAGGCGTGCCTTCCACCTTTGGATCTAAAACTCTAAAAGGTGCAGTGAGACCTTCCGCATACCTTGGCTTGAGCTCCTCCAGCCCCCAGCCTCCTGCTGTGGTGCCGGGCCCTGTGGCTGTCCCTGGAGCTTTTCTGGGAGCATCCTCATAACCAGACCTTCTGCTTATTTTATTTTATTTTATTTTATTTTATTTTATTTTATTTTATTTTATTGCAGTACTGGGGCTGGAATCCAGGGTCATTCTACCTCCAAGCTACACCCTCAGCATTATTATTATTATTATTATTATTATTATTATTATTATATATTATACCAGGGAGGGAATCCAGGGCATTCTACCTCCGAGCTTCACCCCCTGCCCTATTTTTTATTCTTTATTTGGAAACAGGGTCTCACTGAGTTGCAGAGGGCCTCACTAAGTAGCTGAGGCTGTCCACGAACCGCGATCCTCCGGTCTCAGCCTCCCCAATGTTGGCATTCCACACCCGGCTTGACCAGGCCCTTCTAAAGCAGCTCACAGCATCAGTGTCTCTGGGAAGGGAAGGGCGGGAGCATCCCTTTGCCCTACGGCAGGGGAATGACCCATGATTTCCTTCTCCTTCCTGGATAGGAACCACGGCCTTGGATGATCTGTGGAGGCCATCTCAGCACTCCGCCGGCCACCAAGGCGCCTTGCTAGGTTTCTGCTCTCGGCAGTCTCTCAGGGCCCTCTCAGTCTTGACCGCTGCAGATGCCCTCTCCTCCGAGATGGACATTATCTCTTAGCACTGTCCACCCTCAGACACCATGAGCGACATCAAGAGTAACTGAGAACTGTACCAGCAGTACTTGGCCACGGCCCCCACGCTGCTGGCCCGCATCACCAAACTCCTGGTGCTCTGCTGCAAAGCGAACGTCGCCATCCCCAAGGACATCAAGAGCATTTTTGAGTTCACCTGGGAGGAGCTCATCACCGACCCCGCGGTGCCCACCCCGTCCAGCATCCCGGGCCTGGACATCAGCTTCGGATGCGCCCCGGTGGTGCTGGCGGAGCCGCCCCCCGCGCAGGTCCCCCAGAAGAAACTGCCGTCGCTGTTGCCCCCGCTACAGGCCGCACTGCCCAGGGCTGGCAGGGCAGCCAAGTACCCGGCGTCCTCTCCCACGCCAGCCCGCCCGGTGTCGGCCGGCCAGGAGACGCTGCAGAAGTTTCAGCGGAATTCCATCCGCCTGCTCACAGAGCTCCTCACTCTGAAGATAAAGACCATGGTGGAGTCGGCCTCCGGTAAGCCTGCTCTGCTGCCGTTGCACTGTTTCTGGCCCAAGCACGCACCACCATGCCCGTTCTGATCTGCAGTCTGGAGCGCTGGTCTCATGTCTACAGTGTCTCTAGGGTCTGTGGGTATACATCGAGCATCCCGGATTCCGAAATATTATTTTTAATTTTTCTTTCTTTTTTTTTTCAGTACTGGGGATGGAACCCAGGGACCTTCTACCTCTGAGCCACACCCCCCAGCCCTATTTTTTATTCATTATTATTATTATTATTATTATTATTATTATTATTATTACTTTGGTGGTATTTAAGGATTCACGGCTCTTCCTTTTGAGTGAGTGTGTGTGTGTGTGTGTGTGTGTGTGTGTGTGGTCCTGGGGGTGGAACCCAGGGGCTTTTCTACCTCCGGGCTATACTCCCAGAACTATTTTATACTTTATTTGGAAACAGGGTCTCACTAAGTTGCTGAGAGCCTCACTAAGTAGCTGAGGCTGGCTCTGGACCTGTGCGATCCTCCTGTCTCAGTGCGGGGATTACAAGCCAGCGCCACCACGCCCGGCTTTGTTCTTTATTTTGAAACAGGGTCTCACTGAGTTGCAAAGGGCCTCACTAAGCAGCTGAGGCTGTCCGCGAACCATGACCCTCCGGTCTTAGCCTCACAAGTATTGGGATTACAAGCGTGTGCCACTGTGCTGATTCTAATCTGAAATCTGGAATGTTCCAAATTTGGAAACTTTTTGGCCACTGACATGATACCACCGGAGAAAATTCCACACGTGATCTCGTGTGACGGGCTGTTGTCAAAATACGGGTGCAAGAGCCGGCCGTGGTGGTGCATGCTTGTCATCCCCGTGCTTGGGAGGCTGAGACAGGAGGATCGTGCAGGTTCAAAGCCAGACTCAGCTACTTAGTGAGGCTCTCAGCAACTTAGTGAGACCCTGTCTCCAAATAAAGAATAAAATACGTCTGGGAGTGTAGCCCGGAGGTAGAAAAGCCTCTGGGTTCCACCCCATTACCACCCCCTGCACACACACACAAATACGGGTGCAAGCTGGGTGTAGTGACACACGCTTGTCATCCCAGTGCTTGGGGGATTGCGATAGGAGAATTGCAGGTTAAAAGCCAGCCTCAGGAACTTAGCAAAGCCCTCAGCAACTTAGTGAGGCCCTGTTTCCAAATAAAAAATAGGGCCAGGCAGGGTGGTGCACCCTTGTCATCTCAGCACTTGGGAGGCTGAGACAGGAGGATCGCAGTTTGTGGACAGCCTCAGCTACTTAGTGAGGCCCTCTGCAACTCAGTGAGACCCTCTTTCAAAATAAAGAATAAAACATAGGGCTGGGGGTGTCGCTTGGAGGTAGAATGCTCCTGGGTTCTCTCCCCAGTACCATGAATGAATGAATGAATGAATGAATGAATGAATGAATGAGAAAAGGTCGGAGCCTGGAACAGGGAGTTGAGCCCTCACGGTGAGGGTCAGCCCCAAGCACCTTCTCTTTCAGATGCACGTGCTTCAGGTCCTACATCCTTGGTACCCGGGCTCAGCGGCAGGACGAGAAAAAGATGAGGGAGACAGGATGACTGAGGGGCTCCTGAGAAGCCCCTCACACTTACGTTAGGAAATGGCCCTTTCCTGGAAGCATCCCCCCAACCACGCTGGAACAAAAGCACGTCATTGTGTGTGTGTGTGTGTGTGTGTGTGTGTGTGTGTGTGTGTGAGAGAGGGGGGGGCAGACAGACACTGGGGATTGAACCTCCAAGCCACACGCCAGCCCTGTTTATATTTTGTTCTGAAACAGGGTCTCACTGGGTGGACGAGAGTCTCGCCACCTGCTGAGGCTGGCCTCGAACCTGCAATCCCCCTGCTTTCGTCTCCTAAGTACTGGGAATACAGGCGTGCGCCACGGTGCCCGGCCGACTGATTTCTTCTGTAGGTGCCAATCCCCTGGACATCACCAGGCGCTTTGTGGACGCCAAGGAGAAGGCCTTCAAATTCCTGATCGGCACCGTTGGGAGAAATGGCTACAGTGTGGGACCCCTGGGCAAAGGTGGGTACCCGGGCATCAGCCGTAGGTGGAAGGGACCGAGATTGGCAACCGCAGATGGAGAGGTCCTCATCTCCAGGGTGGAGGTGGATGTGGAACAACCGATTCTCACACATTCTAGGTGAGTGGAAAAATCAAGGTCCTTTCCCAGGGAAAATAGTCTGGGGCGATGTATTGGGCAGGAGAGGTCTCCACCCCACAGCCTAGCAGCTCTCCTTCTGGGTCATATCCTAGAGCTGTTTTTTATCTGCAGGGAAGGGCCAGTTTTTAAAACTTGCATGCTTTTGTAATCCCAGCATTTGGGAGGCTGAGACAGGAGGATTGCAGTTCAAGGACAGCCTCAGTAATTTAGGCCCTGTGCAATGAAATGCAGTGAGACCCTGTTTCCAAATAAAGAATAAAAAATAGGGCTGGAGAGGTGTAGCTCAAAGGTAGAATGCCCCTGGATTCCATCCCCTGTACCTCAAAAAAAAAAAAATTGCAAAGTCAGGCGTGGTGGCACGCCCAGCATTTGGGAGTCTGAGACTGGAGAATCGCAGTTCGCGGATACCCTCAGTTACTTTGTGAGGCCCTCAGCAACTCAGTGAGACCCTGTTTCAAAATAAAGACTAAAAAATAGGGCCAGGAGTATCACTCAGAGGTAGAATGCCCCTGGTTTTCATCCCCAGTACTGTAAAATAAATAAATAAACAAATAAGTGTGGTGGCGCACACTTGTAATCCCAGCGCTTGGGAGGCTGAGACAGGAGGATCACTAGGTTCGAAGCCAGCCTCAGCTACTTAGTGAGGCTCTCAGCAACTTAGTGAGACCCTGTTTCCAAATAAAGTATAAAATAGGTCTTGGAGTATAGCCCATAGGTACAAGGCCCCTGGGTTCCACCCCCAGGACCACTAAATAAATAAATAAATAAATAAATAAATAAATAAATAAAGTCTATATTAAGCTTTTGTTTTACTTTTTTTTTCCATTTTAGTTTATTGGCTCTAGGGATTAAACCCAAGGGCATTCAACCTCTGAGTGATACTCCTGGAACTTTTATTCTTTGTTTTTTTCCTTTTATTTTATTAAACATTTTTGGTGGTGGTGGTGAGTGGACAGTGGATTTTATTCTTTAGTTGGACCCAGGGTCACACCAAGTTGATGAGAGTCTCACTACTGGCGGAGGCTGTCCTTGAACCCGCGATCCTCCTGTCTCCGCCTCCCAAGTACTAGGATTACTGGGTTCAAGCCACCATGCCCGGCTTTGCAGGCTACACTTTGATTGAAAAACAGTGAACACTGCAAAAGCAGAGCCCGCTGTCGCCCTCTCCAGAGTCCCTCACGAACATCTCTGCCGTGGGCGTGAACTCGCCTTACCAGCTCACCTACCAGTCGTCTACATCCTGCCTCAGTTTCTCCCTCTTGACAGTAAGGGAGATCAAAAAGAAGTCAGGTAAAAAGGGGCTTCCAGAAAGATCCGTGAGCGTTGGTGGCGGCGGTGGTGGCAGTTGTGGGCAATGAGGCTGGAAGATGAGATTTCCAGCTGCCCGTGCATGTTGGCCGATGTTGTTCCAAATCAGGCTGGTGTTCAGAGGTGGAAACAAAGCCCTAAAGGACCCCCTGTCCTGTCAGCGAAGACCCACCAGGAAACAGGGGCGTGAGAGAGACCAGGTGGTGGGTGAGGGCAAGCCATAGGCAGCCATGTTGTGCCGTGAAGCTCAGAGAAGACACAAGAGGCCTGTAGGAGCAGGCCGGGCCTGGAGCCTTCCCAGCTTCCCTTGCTGAGTTGTCATGACAGCCGGGAGATTCAGGGTCGGAGATGATGGGGTGTAGAAACTCTCTTTGCCAGTGACTGCCTCGGACGCTTAGAGGTAAGGCTGGAAATTGTCAAGCTTGGGTTTTATTTCTGCCCCCACCCCTGACTGGCTGTGACTTGCCTTCCCCTTTTTGGTAAGAAGGCGGTGGTTCTGGGGCGGCCAGAGGCATTCCCGCACGAGGCATGGAATCCGGGGGCATTTTACCTCCGAGTAACACCTTCAGCCCTATTTTTTGTGCGTGTGATACTGGGGATGGGACCCAGGGGCATTCTACCTCTTAGCAACACCCCCAGCCCTATTTTTATTCTTTATTTAGAATCAGGGTCTCACTGAGTTGCAAAGGACCTCACTAAGTAGTAGCTGAGGCTGTCCACGAACCGAGATCCTCCTGTCTCAGCCTCCCCAATCCTGGGATTACAAGCGCGACAGCACGCCCGGCTAATGTTATTTCCGCTCTGCGGCTCCCCAGCCGTCCCATCTCTTGGTGTTTGTCAGGGCCTCACATCCCCTAACAATCCCGCCGGACACTGCCCCACAGGAGCGGCCGGTGATGCCCATCGCAGGGGAGAATAAACACTCCTCCTAGCGGAGCTCGATGCGGGAGAAACCTGCCTGACACCACCCCTAAGCTTTTCGCCTTTAACTACAGGCAAATCAAAGGCAGTAGAGGACATCAGCGTGTCTCCCTTGCAGCAAGGGGAGGGACCCATTCCCGTCCTGGAGCTGACCGACCCCTGCCCCGAAGCCCGGGAGAGGCTACAAGAGATGTGTCGCCACATGTGAGTGCCGGCTTGGCGGTGACGTTCGCATGTTCTCAGAAAGCCCTGCGTTGGCCACGAGTCCAGGAAGCCACGAGACGCACGGCCATGACTGGTCCTGCCTGTTTATTTTCCAAATAAGGAAACAGAGGCAGGGGATTGCCCGGCGCACACTGCCCCGCAGGCCTGGTACCCAGGAGGGTGGCGCCCGTCTCCTGGTGGGCTGCCTCCCCCGTCCCTCTTTCTGTGACTCGTGCCCAGCTTCTGTTTTCCCGAGTGTTCATTTTTTGGGGGGGAGGCGACACTGGGGATGGAAACCCAGAAGCATTCTACCTCCAAGCCACATCCCCGGCCCTATTTTTTATTCTTTTTTTTGCGCCCTTTTGTGTGTGTGTGGTGCTGGGTTTGAAGCCAGGGGCATTCCGCCTCTGAGCTTCAACCCCTTCCTTCCTTCCTTCCTTCCTTCCTTCCTTCCTTCCTTCCTTCCTTCCTTCCTTCCTTTTTTGTGATACTGGGTATGGAACCCCACTGGCTACACCTCCAGCCCTATTTTTTAGTTAGTTTGTGTTGCCGACTAATCTCAGTTGGGTCGTTATTGTCAGCTCCCGGTCAAATCCTCAGAAAGATGGGGCAAAAGGCAGGTGGAGTTCTGCAGAAGGCTATCTGCAGCAATTCTTTCCCCTCTATGAATTCCCTAAGTTTTTAGGTACGTCGCTTGGGAAAGAATTTGAGGTGGACAAAGGCTTCTTGAGCCAATGACAATTTATTCCAGGAACCCAGAGAAATTTATACCCTTCACCAGTGAGATTAATAATAGGAGAAAAAGGAAAGGGAAGGGGGGCAATCACAGCAAAACAATAGTAAATTACATATAAACAAAGTAAATGACTAGTCCAGCATTTAGGAGATTAACTCCTCCGATCGCAGCAGGGCAGGTCCAAAGGTAAATTCCAAAGGCAATACAGGCACGCCCAAGGCCCAGGGCTTGGAGAATACGCCTTCTCATGGAATCTTCTTTTGCTTTCTTTTTTGAAGTTTCCATCTATATCCAAATGACAAGCATGGGGAGATGTGGCGTCCAGGGAGATGCGATGGGCGTCTCTCAGATCTCATCCGCCTTGCCTTCTGAAGTCTGAAAGCTTACAAAAACTCACAACACAGCTTGGCAAATAAGACACCACAAATAACACTGTGAAGTTCTTGGATTTAGTTGTCAGATGTATTTCCTTGACTGCTGAACACTCTTTTTTAGACAAAAAGCCTATTAAGGGCCTATTGGTCTCTAATAATCCATTTCCTTATCACAAACCCTCTGCAACCTGCTTCTAACTTTCTAATTCCTTTCTTTCCCAGTCGGGACGTTCTTATGATAAGCTCTTCTTCATGAAAAAGTGCTTTCTTACTCTTACGGTATTTCCTTTCCTTCATACATATATATTTATTTATTTATTTATTTTTTTTTGCTTTTCTTTTTTTTTTTCATATTTATTTTTAATTGGTGCACTGTATTCATACATCATAGTGGGATACATACTTTTGTAGACATACATGCACACATTGCCCAGTCAGCCCCCACCCGATCCCCACCCCGTTCTCTCCCTATCCCCCCCTCCTATGCTTGGCTTAGTAGTTGACATCTAGTATTATAGCAATTTATCCAAAATTAAAAATGATAATCTCACATAACAGTTTCATTTGTCTGATACCAAGCTTTTGATGACTTAAAGATAACATTTCAATATTTCTTTTTGCTTTCTTTCTTACCAGAGAATCTATTTTTTTCTATTTTTAGGTGAAACTATCATATATTTATATATTTATTTTTCAGAAAAAAAAATCTATCCTAATATGGAATATGGACTCTAGGTACCCACAACGATCTTGAAAAAGAACAAAGCTAGAAGATATATATTTTCTGATTTCAAACCATATAAAGCTACAATAATTGAAACAGTGTAGTACTATTCTAAAGGCAGATATATAAACCATTGGAGTTAAATAAAAGCCTAGAGCTAAATTCTTCCCTATATTGTGAAGTTATTTTTGACAAGGTTTCCACGAACATTTGGTGGTAGAAATAATAATCTTTAAACTAAATATTGTTGAAAAATAATAATTACATGGAAAAGAATAAAATTGGACCCTTACCTAATCCCATAAACAAATATTAACTCAAAATAGATAAAAGACCTAAATATAAATCTTAAGACTATAAACTTTTAGGAGAAAATCTGGGTCATAAAACCTCACAACATTGAAATTGGCAGTGATTTCTTGGTTATGATTTCAATGGCACAGGCAACAGAAGAGTATACAAACTCCCTAAAAAATAAAAAACATATTGTATATCCAAAGACAATGTAAACAGAGTTAACAGTTACTAATAGAATGGGATAAAATATTTCCAAATGCTATATCTGAAGGTATATTAATATTCCAACTAGACATCCTAAAAATTAACAACAATAAAGGCAAACAATACCATTTAGAGATAGGTAAAAGACTAACATAAGTAATGAATCTCCACCGATAACCAATCTTAGTTGTCTGTTGGATGGAAACTCTTGTTTCTCTGGTTCTGGTGTGTGTTACCTATTTCTTCTTTGTAGTTAATCTCTTTGAGTATTTTCTCTAGTGCTGGTTTTGAAGACATAAATTCCTTCAGTTTCTGTTTGTCATGGAAGCTTCTTATTTCTCCATCTAATTTGATAGAAAGTTTTGCTGGGTAGGAAATTTTTGGCTGGAAGTTGTTTTCTTTCAAAATTGGGAATATGTTACTCCAAGCCCTTCTGGCTCTCATAACTTGGTTTGGGAAGTCTGGAGTGATTCTAATTGGTTTGCCTCTGAATGTCACTTGGCCCTTTGTTTTTGTTGCCTTTAAGATTCTCTGCTTGGCTTCCACATTGGTCATTTTGACAATTATGTGGCGTGGGGATCCTCTTCTCCGATCCTGTCTAAAGGGAGTTCTATAAGTTTCCTGGACCTGCGTATCGACCACTTGCTCTATGTCTGGAAAATTTTCTGCTATTACTTCCTTGAAGAGATTGTTGATCCCTTTGGTTTCACTTTCTTTTCCCTCCTCTATTCCAATTATTCTTAGGTTAGCTCTCTTAAAATGGGCCCATATTTCTTCAATATCAGATTCCTGCTGTCGGATATTTTTTCCTAGATTAGAAACTATGCGTTCATTTTTGGAATGATCATCTTCTAAGAGCGAGATTCTGTTCTCCATGTGTTCTAATCGGTTGTTTGTGCTTTGAATTGAGGCCTTTACTTCATTAATTGCATCCTTTATCTCTTTTTGGCTCTCTCTGAGTTCTTTTCGAAGCACCTCTATTATTTCTACAGTTATTTTCCTGATTTGATCTTCTAGAAATCTCTGATTTTCTGTTTTATCGGGTTCTGATGTTGTGGGGTTGTGAGCATTCATTGCTCCAGTGTTATTCCTCTTTCCCATGATTTCGGAAGTTTGTGCCTTCTCTGGGTTCTTCCCTTGGGTCACTATGACTTCACTTAAGGTGCTCTGGATCTCAAGTCAGTAGTATCTCAGACCCCACTACTCCTTTACTGGGTTGTATCACAGAGTCTCCGACCCAGAGAGTCGATAGAGGCTGCTTTAGACTGTGGGGGGTGCCAGGTTGCACGTTCTCCTATGGTGTGATATCACTGCCACCGCCCCTGTCCCACTGGGTCAAGTCCCAGTGAGTACAGTACTGGGATTTCTCCGCTGTGGCCCGCAATTTGACTCACTGTTCTTGAGTACGCAGATGTAGCTGTAGTGAATTCGGTGCTGCTGCCGCCGGTGGCAATATGGTGCCGCTGCTACGCCCTCGGCTGTTGGGCTGGCGTTTTTTTTTCCTGGTTTTGAATTCCACTCTGAATCCCTGCAGCGTGTGCTGAGCTCAGACACTGGGAGCTTTAGATGTCCTCTGCGCCGAGAAATCCCGCCTGGCTGTTCCGCAGCGGCTCCCCTCGGCTTGCTGTGGCCGTCCCGTGAATTCGCCGGTGCCTCCGGCAGTATGGCGCTGCTGCTGCGTCTTCCGCGTCCTCGGGCGTGTGGATCTCCTCTGTGGCTCTGTTCTCAGTCCGCTTTCTCTCTGGAGCCTGGTGATTTTTTTTGTTTCTCTGGTGATGTTGTTTTCTGGCTTTGAAAGGCGCTGATTTTGTGGTAATGGATATTTGTTGTTAGCGGGGCTCTTAAGCCCTGCTTTTGTGGGTCGCCATCTTCCCGTACTAAAGTTTTCCATACATATATATTTAGAATATCTGTCCTTTATTTTGTCATTTTCATTTCTAGCCATGCGGCATTCTCCCTGTTTTGGGGAACGCTCACACTGGGCGTGAAGGTCAACAATCTTTCTCCTTGGCTCTATTGTATTTTGGCAATTAAGCTGTCCTTCAGTCAAATTGCTTTGAAGTCACACCCAAAGTTTCTAGGCAGGGTCTCAAGGGTAAACAGGGTTACCTTGAACTGAGCTAGTTAATGGCTTAATCCTGAGTTAGTGATAAAGTGAGGGTCTGAGCTGGAATGCTTATCACAGCATCTGAGTTCTGGCCAGTTTTTTCATTACTATTGAGCAAAGCCAAGGACGTTTATTTCCAAGGACTCAATTTCTGATCTCACATCATCAGAGCAATTCGTGTAGAGAGTTAAAAGAATACCAAGAGAATAATAGTTATGAAGGATATCTAAAGTGGGGGATATTTTTTGCCAGAGACGATACCTCTTTCTCGGGGCTTTTTGCCGATTTTTACTATGTGGAGTGGGGGTCCTCAACACATAGATGCCGAGGCAGCAGGATGTCTTGGCAAGTTTGGTTATTTATTTATTTATTTGTTTGTTTATTTGTTTATTTATTTGCAGTACTGGGGATGGAACCCAGGAGCATTCTACCTCTGAGCTCCACCCGCAGCCTTATTTCTTACTCTTTCTTTTGAAACAGGGGTCTCACTGAGTTGCAAAGGGCCTAAGTAGCTGAGGCTTCCCCAGGAACTGTGATCTTCCTGTCTCAGCCTCCCAAATACTGGGGTTCCGAGCATGTGCCACCACACCTGGCTTGTGTTAATTAACATAATTTGTCCAACTTTCTTCTACCAAAAGAAAAAAAAAACCCCGAAAGACTCACAAAACTCAAGATATCCAGATGGGTTGCTCCCTGGATGGGAGTCCTGGGTGACGGGAGGAGCTGTGGCGACCCTGCCTGGTGAGCAGGAGGCGAGTGGCTAGAAGTTGTGTGCTTCTCCTCCCCTGCAGAGAAGCCGAATGGGCCTCGTGGAAAGGGACCAGTATCTCCTACCCCGCGATCTTACGCAACTACCGCGCCAAGCTGCCCTGCCACTCGACGCCGGCCTCCAAAGGGGACGTCCAGGCCACGGGCGCCAGGGCCTCTCAACCTGCCTGTGCTCAGACTTCCATCCCTTACCAGTCCGCCCTCCACACGCCTCACCACAGCCGGCATTCTCAAGACTGGAAGATGTCCAAGAAGGCCAGCGAGTTCCACTACACCTTCTACGATGGCTCCTCCTTCGTCTAATATCCTTTGATTTAAGTCCTTCCTTTTCCTCCCTGCGACTCGGCTTCAGAGAGCTCTGGGGTGGAACCAGTCCATATATATATATATATATATATATATATATATATATATATATATATATATATTCGGGGGGGGGTCTGGGAATGGAATCCAGAGGCATTCTACCTTCAAGCTACACCCCAGCCCTATTTTTTATTCTTTATTTTGAAACAGTGTCTCACTGAGTTGCGGAGGGCCTCACTAAGTAGCTGAGGCTGTCCTCGAACCGCGATCCTCCTGTCTCAGCCTCCCACATGCTGGGATTACAAGCCTGCACGCCCAGCTCAGCCCCAGTATTTTCCTTGGGCCCCTTGGAGCTTGGGCCCTCTAAGAGCTTAGCAGGGTCCCAGGGAAAAGGTTCTAAGTTTCCAGCTTCGAGGTGGGTTCAGTTCAGAGCAATAGAAATCTCCCAGCCAGTCAGCTCCCTACCTGGGAGAAGCCGGTCTGTGCAGATACCTGCCCTGGGGGATGTACCAGGGGAGAGTTACAGACAGGAAGGTTCACCTCCGGCTCAGAGGAGGAGCAGGGAGGCCCTTGATGCTCTGAAGTCTTTGCTTCTCACCCCTGACTTAGTAGCTCAGCCCTGGGGAGTTCCGAGTTTAAGTGCCCTGTCAAAGAAGTCTCGTTGTTATTCTGACCATAAAGGGACCCATTCACCGCTTCCCACTGGGCTCTATCTCCACTGTAGCCTCGGTATGAAACACAGAAAATGTCTTCACGGGCTTGGAATCCTCCTCCGTAGGGTAACCAACTCCTCCTGATTTCCCTAGGACTTGGCTTATTTTAACACCGAAAGTAACCCCTGATTTGATGGGTTTTATCCCCCCAAATCCATCAAACCCAGGGGGAGGGGAGAGAAACCCTCCTTCTCTATGAAGTAGAGTTCTACTACTAATAAAGAACAGAAAGGCCGGGCATGGTGGCGCAAGCTTGCAATCCCAGCATTTGGGAGGCTGAGACCGGAGGATCGCGGTTTGCGGACAGCCTCAGCTACTAAGTGAGGCCCTCTGCAACTCAGTGAGACCCGGTTTCAAAACAAAAAAACAAACAAACAACAACAACAACAACAACAAATAGGGCAGGGGGTGTAACTCGGAGGTCGAATACCCCTGGGTTCCATCCCCAGACCCGCAAAAAAAAAAAAAAAAAAAGAACAGAAAGAAGATAGAGGAAAACCCCGAGGGGGGGGGGTGGCTGTGGTCCAGCATCCTTCAGTTGTGACATGTATGCAAAATTCAGAAAGGTCTTTAAAGAGGGGCGAAGTAAGCCGGGCAAACACTTGGAATCCCAGCACTCGGGAGGCCGAGACAGGAGGATCACGGTTCACGGACAGCCTCGGTTACTTAGTGAGGCCCTCTGCAACTCAGTTAGACCCGGTTTCCAAATAAAGAAGAAAAAATAGGAGCCGGGCGTGGTGGTGCACGCTTGTAATCCCAGTATTCGGGAGGCTGAGACAGGAAGAATCACAGTTGGCGGCCAGCCTACTACATAGTGAGGCCCTCTGCAACTCAGTGAGACCTGGTTTCAAAATAAAAAATAAAAAATAGGGCTGGGGGTGTCGCTCAGAGGTAGAATGCCCCTGGGTTCCATCTCCAGTAATGAAAAAAAACACACACAAAAAAACAACATAGGGCTGAGAGTGTGGCTCGGAGGTAGAATGTCCCTGGGTTTCATCCCCAGTACCGTGATAAATAAATAAATAAAAAATAAATAGCCGGGCATGGTGGTGCACACTTGTAATCCCAGCATTCGGGAGGCTGAGACAAGAAGGATCACTGTTTGCAAACAGCCTCAGCTACTACTTAGTGAGGCCCTTTGCAACTCAATGAGACCCTGTTTCAAAATAAAGAATAAAGCCGGGCATGGTGACACAAGCTTGTAATCTCAGCATTCGGGAGGCTAAGACAGGAGGATCGCGGTTCACAGCCAGCCTCAGCTACTACTTAGTGAGGCCCTCTGCAATTCAGGAGAACTGGTTTCAAAAAAAAGAATAAAAAATAGGGCAGGAGGTATAGCTCTAAGGTCGAATGCCCTTGGGTTTTATCCCTAGACCCACAAAATAAATAAATAAGTACAGAAAGAAAGAAAGAATTAAAGAAAAAGAAAGAAAAAAAGAAAGAGCGGGCGGGCTGGGGGTATCGCTCAGAGGTAGAATGCCCCTGGGTTCCATCTCTAGTAACGACAAAAACAAACAAACAAACAAACAAAAGACATAGGGCTGAGGTTGTGGCTCGGAGGTAGAATGTCCCTGGGTTCTATCTCCAGCACCATGATAAATAAACAAATAAAAATAAATAAGAAATAAGAACTGAGAGAAAGAGGGGGAGGAGGGAGAGAGAAAAAGAAAGAGAAAGGAAAGAAAGAAAGAAAGAAAGAAAGAAAGAAAGAAAGAAAGAAAGAAAGGAAAAGAAAGATAGATAGATGGATGGAAGGACAGGCGAAGTGACTTCCCTGGGCCCCGGAGGGGAGAGGCTGGGGAGTTTTCTGGTAGTTCTCCTTGACCATTTCTGCCAGCTATCCCTCGGGAAACATCGCCATGTGTCAGATCCCCACCTGCTGCAGAGGGAGGACCATCACTTCCCTCTTCAACGACTCACCCACCTTCTCCTTCCTGGCCCAGTTTAACCCCGAAGGCCAGGGCTCTGTTCACTACAATTGAAGGCCCAGTAAGTGGGCGGGGGACGTGCAGGGCCTGGGAGTAGCCCTGGAGTGCAGGGAGGAACTGGAGTGCTGACTCTGCGTCCCTGGGGGAAGGAGAAGCCAGGCAGCGCTCAGAGGTCTAGGCCCCAGGGAGTTCTCGCAGCAACATGGCGACTTTGAGCCCTTGCCTGCTGGATCCGTGCTGCGGCCAGTGAGAAGGGCGACTCCCAAGTCGTCCTCTGCCTGGTACCCGGGAACACGGGAATCTTGGCTCTTGGTTAGTTTCCCGGAAGGGTTCTTTATTATTTTGTTACTGAGAATTGAACCCAGGGTATTCAGCCTCCAGGGGGTTCACCTCTAACCACAACCCCCCCCTTTTTTTTTATAAATTGTGAAACAAGGTCTCCCTTGGTTGATAATAGTTTTGCTATGTTGCTGAGGCTGGCTTTGAACCCATGATCCTCCTGTTTCAGCCTCCCGAGTACTGGGATTACAGGCATGCGCCACCATCCCTGGCTCCTGGAAGGATTTTTTTTTTTGCGGGTCTGGGGATGGAACCTGCGGCATTTGACCTCTGAGCTATACCCCCTGCCCTATTTTTTATTCTTTATATTGAGACAGAGTCTCACTAAGTAGCTGAGGCTGTCCGCAAATTGCAATCTTCCAGTCTCAGCCTCGCAAATGCTGGGATTACAAGCGTGCACCACCATGCCCAGCTTTCCTGGAAGGATTTTTTAGTGGTGAAAAGTATCTTATACCAGGAGTGCGTGGTTGAGAGGCATGGACGGCTTCTGTGGCATCTCTGAAGAGAAGCACATGCACTCTGGACAACTCGGCAAGACCTTATTTCAAACATAAAAATAGGAGCCAGGCATGGCGGTGCATGATTGGAATCCCAGCATTTGGGAGGCTGAGATAGGAGGCTCTTGGTTCAAGGCTAGGCTCAGCTACTTAGTTTAGTGAAGCCCTTTGCAACTCAGACCCTGTTTCAAAGTAAACAATAAAAAATAGGGCTGGGGGTGTAGCTTGGAGGTAGAATGTCCCTGGGTTTCATCCCCAGTACTGCAATAAATAAATAAATAAATAAATAAATAAATAAATAAATAAATAAATAAAATGTTCCTGGGTTCAATCTCCAGTACCACAAATAAAAATTCTTTTTATTTTTTCAGTACTAGGGATTAAACCCAGGGACATTCTACCTGTGAGCTACACTCCCAGCCCTATTTTTAAATTTTTTTTTTTTTTAATTTGGAAACAGGCCCTCACTAAGTTGTGGAACCTTGGCTGCAAACCTGCGATCCTCCTGTCTCAGCCTCCCAGGTCCTGGGATTACAAGCGTGCGCTACCATGCCCAACCAAAAGTTCTTTTTAAAAAGAAGAAGCATGCCGGGCGTGGTGGCGCATGCTGGTAATCCTCGCATTTGGGAGGCGGAGACAAGAGGATCAAGCAGGTTTGAAGTCAGCCACACTGGCTTAAGAGACCCTGTTTCCAAATAAAATATAAAATAGGTCTGGGAGTGTAGCCTGGAGGTAGAAGAGTTCCATCTCCAGTACCACAAAAAAAAAAAAAAAAAAAAAAAAGAGAAGCAAGCCGGGCGTGGTGGCGCAAGCTGGTAGTCCCAGCATTCAGGAGGCTGAGACTGGAGGATCATGGTTCGCAGACAGCCTCAGCTACTTAGTGAGACCCTCTGCAACTCAGTGAGACCCTGTTTCAAATTAAAGAATAAAAAATAGGGCATGAGGTGTAGCTCAGAGGTTGAATGCTCCTGGGTTCTATCCTCAGACCTGCAAATAAATAAATAAATATAAAATAAAAAAGAGAAGCATGTATTTTTGCCGGATGAAGGTTGATTTTGGTCTGGAGTCTTATAAGGAACCATTTTTAAAGAAAATGACTTCCTCTCATGTATAGAACGTCCAGCACCCATTTCGGTGCCTGATACCTGTGCGCCCAGATTCCTAGGCGGTAGAAACCAAATTCCTTTCTTTCAGCCACTGGATTTGGCCTGACAGTGATGTTATTTCCCTCAGATTGGCCGTTCCCTGCAGAATCCCCCTATAGCATCTACAGGTGTTACGGGGCCTCAGCCCCTGCTCCTGGGGAAAACATGGCTGTCTCCAGGACTCTGCTCCTCCTGCCTGGCGTCTGGTGCCTGTAGGGAGGAGGCCTGGTCACAGCCTCTCACTTCTGTGTCTCTCCCAGATGCCCCTACGTCTTGATCTTGAATGAGGAAGGTGGGGCCACCTACGACCAAAAGGGCTATGTTGTCCACAAGTGGAGCTGGGCCTCGAAGACGGAGACTTTGCTGTCCCTGCAGTACCAGGTAGGGCAGGCCGATGGGCTGGGCAGCGGCCTCCCGCGAGCTGCCTGGCATCGAAAGGCACAGGGCTGCCTGCAGGTCCGGGGCTTGTGGGCTCATTCGGAGGTTCAGGTTTGTGGGCAGTAGTCCAGGGTTGGCGGGAGTGAACTTTTCTTTTGCCAGCATACAGCAAGTATTTCCTAATACTGACTTTTTATTTTTATTTATTTTTTTAATTTTGGTGGTACTGGGGTTCCTGGAAGCCCTTCTATATCTGGGCTACACTCCCAGACCTATTTTTTTATTTTTGGAAACAGGGTCTCTTAAGCCAGCGCGGCTGGCTTCAAACCTGCGCAATCCTCCTGTCTCCGCCTCCCAAGCACAGGGATTACAAGTATGTGCCACCACGCCCGGTTAATACTGACATTGTGTGTGTGTGTTTGTGTGTGTGTGTGTGTGTGTGTGTGTGTAACTGGGGATGGAACCCAGGGTAGAATGACCACCTTGGCTTCCATCCCCAGATCGATCTGCAAAAAGTAAAGTCTGGTTTTCTGAAAAGACCATTACAGAAGTTGATAGCGTCGCTCTTTTCTACTTTTACCAGTGCATTATAAATTATATACCAGGGAGACTGAAGCGATACATTCAGGGCTGGGATGTGGCTCAGCGGCTAGTGCTTGCTTGGCAAGTGTAGCACCCGGTTTGGTCCTGAGTTCCTGAACAACAATAAAAAAAAAACACTTAAAAACAAGCTAAGAACAAGAAAGAAAGGAAGTGATACGATACCTTCCTACGTGCACGTATAACTTGGCGCATTCCCTTCCATACGACCCCGCTCTTCCCGCCCCTCGCTGAACGTGCTGGTGAGATTGGAAGTGATCGCTTCATACATGGCAGAAATGACCTGAACTGACTCTTCCCTCAGAATCACCCTCCACTCCCAATTCCCTTCTACTGTTTCTGGTCAATCTCTTCATTTATCTGGAGTCCCTTTAGTTTCCTATTTTTTCTCTAGTGTCCATATAAGAAACTAAAAAAAAAAAAAAAAAAAAAAAACCACGAAGATTTCCCCCCCATTCTTTTTGCTTTCTCCTTAGACTCTTGACTGTTTTCTTTGCTGTACAGAAGTTTTGTTTTGTTCAATCCTGGGGATTGAACCCTCAGGGTATTCTACCTCTGAGCTATACCCCCAGCCCTACTTTTTATTCTTTATTTTGAAACAGGGTCTCACTGAGTTGCAAAGGGCCTCACTGAGTAGCTGCGGCTGTCCTCGAACCGCGATCCTCCTGTCTCAGCCTCCCTAGTGCTGGGATTACAAGAGTGCACCACCACACCTGGCTCCCAGCCCTATTTTAAACTCTATTTTTAAGCCGGGCGTGGAGGTGCACACTTGTAATCCCAGTGCTTGGGAGGCTGAGACAGGAGGATCGCACAGGTTTGAAGCCAGCCTCAGCTACTGAGTGAGGCTCTCAGCAACTTAGTGAGACCCTGTTTCCAAATAAAATAGAAAATAGGCCTGGGAGTATACCCCGGAGGTAGAAAGCCTCTGAGTTCTACCTCTAGTACAACCAAAATGAATAAAGAAATAAACAAACAAACCCTATTTTGAAACAGGGTCTCACTGAGTTGCAGAGGGCCTCACTAAGTAGCTGAGGCGGCCCTCGCACCACGATCCTCCTGTCTCAGCCTCCTGAATGCTGGGATTACAAGTGTGCGCCACCACGCCTGGCTGCATGGAAGTTTTTGTTCCATTTGATGCCTTCCCCATCTATTGGTCCTCAGTTTTATTTCCTCAGAGTTAGGGCTCCTACTGAGGAAGTTTGCCAGTGACTGTGTGTTACAGAGTTGGTCCGGCATTTTCTTCTAGTGATGGCAAAGTCTCTAGTCTGATTTCTAGGTCTGGGTGCATCTCGAGTTGAGATTGTGCAGGTTGAGAGCTCGGGGTCGAGTTCACTCTCCCGCACGTGCTCAGCCTCTGGACTGTGTCCTTGAAGAGGGCTCACTCTTACTCAGTTTTTACCTGTTGAGTTCAGTTTGGATTTGGGAGTCAGCATGGCCGGTGCTCTGTCGTGGCACCTCTGAATCCTGGTGCATTTCCCTGAAGGGTACTGATACTCTTCTCGTAAGGGATGATGGGCTCGGTTGGATTCAAGCCACAGACTTTATCTCTTCTGCAGTGAGCAGCAGCTCCGGTCTCGGGTCGCTGTTTTTCTTCCTTCTCCAAGATGGAGTTCGCTACTCATACGTGGCTCAGGGAAGCTAGAGAGGTGGACGACAGTTCTCACAGAATTCTGAGCGCGTGCTCGCTCCCCCACCCCTCTCCTTTTTTTTTTTTTTTGGCAGGTCTGGGGATAGAACCCAGGGGCATTTGACCACTGAGCTATACCCCCTGCCCTATTTTCTTTTATTCTTTTTTTGTGTGGTACTGGGGGTGGAACCCAGGGGATTTTCTACCTCCAGGCTACACTCCCAGACCTATTTTATACTTTATTTGGAAACAGGGTCTCACCAAGTTGCTGAGAGCCTCACTAAGTAGCTGAGGCTGGCTTCGAACCTGCGCGATCCTCCTGTCTCAGCCTCCCAAGCGCAGGGATTACAAGCATGCACCACCATGCCTGGCTTTTTTTCTTTATTTTGAAACAGGGTGTGACTGAGTTGCAGAGGGCCTCACTAAGTAGCTGAGACTGTCCTCGAACCCACAATCCTCCTGTCTCAGCCTCCCAATGGTGGGATTACAAGTGACCACCACGCCAGCTTGGGCTCTCTTTTTTTTATTTTTTGGTGGGTCTGGGGATGCAACCCAGGGACATTCTACCTCCAAGCTACACCCCCTGCCCTATTTTTTATTCTCTGTTTTGAAACCGGGTCCTCCCAGAATTTTCTCCCTGCCTTCCTGAGAGTGCGGTTGCCCCCGGTTCTGATTTTTGGATACTTCAGGCTAGAAAGATGGTAAAGTTTTGTCCATGGGAGTTGCCCGTGAAGCAGAAACCCACCCCAGGCTGCTCTTTTTCCCATGTGGCTCCTCTTCAAAATCGGCTTCTGTTCTCTCTCCAGAGCCTTTGGGTCGTTGGTTTTTGTATTTCCTTCCAGTTTCTAGTTATCTGAGGGAGGCTGAGCCTTTAGGAGCTGGTTCAGCTCTACTGGAAGTAGAACCAGCTGCTTAGCTTTGAAGCAGAGGGAGGGATGCTCGATCCGGCCTTTGTTTGAAAGTTCAACACAAGAAGGCTAGACCAGTGGATGGACAGGTGGAGAGATTAGTTGAGGGTGGTTACTAGTTAGTCTTGACATGATTAAAAATGTTAGCAATGGTACTAGGGATGGAACCCAGGGGCCTTCTACCTCCAGGCTACACTCCCAGACCTATTTTATATTTTTTATTTGTAAACAGGGTCTCTTTAAACCAGCAGAGGCTGGCTTCGAACCTGTGCGATCCTTCTGTCTCAGTCTCCTAAGCGCGGGGATTACAAGCGTGTGCCATCACGCCCGGCTCAGCAACATACATATTTTGAAAGGCCATTTGTGTGTGTGTGTGTGTGGTACTGGGGATGGAACCCAGGGACATTCTACCTCCGAGCTACACCCCCAGCCCTATTTTTTATTCTATTATTATTATTATTATTATTATTATTATCATTATTGTGGTCCTGGTGATGGAACCCAGGGGCATTCTACCTCCAAGCTCCACCCCCAGCCCTATTTTTTTATCTTTTATTTTGAAACAGGTTTTCACTGAGTTCCAAAGGGCCTCACTAGGTAGCTGAGGCTGGCTGCGAACCACAACCTTCCTGTGTCAGCCTCCCAGATGCTTAGATTCTAAGTGTGCACCATCATACCTGGCTTATTCTTTATTTTGAAACAGGTTCTCACTGAGTTGCAAAGGGCCTCACTAGGTAGCTGAGGCTATCCTCGAACCGGGATCCTCCTGCCTTAGCCTCCCAAACACTGGGATTCCAAGTGTGCGCCATCACACTGGCTTTGAAAGGCTTTTTTTTTTTTTTTTTTTTTTTTTTTTGTGGGTCTGAGGATGGAACCCAGAGGCATTTGGCCTCTGAGCTACACCCCCTGCCCTATTTTTTATTCTGTATTTTGAAACAGGGTCTCACTGAGTTGCAGGGGGCCTCACTAAGTAGCTGAGGCTGTCCCCGAATCGCGATCCTCCAGTCTCAGCCTCTTGAATGCTGGGATTCCAAGCGTGCGCCACCACGCCCGGCTTTGAAAGGCCATTTTAATAAAAATAACTCAGTGGTATTCAGGCACAGGCGCTCGGGATAGAGGAGAGGAGGAGGGAATTGTAGATGATTTCAAGATGGCATGTGGGTAGAATCAGGGTCCATATGGCCTTCCGTGGGCTGACTGGGCTCAGTGGCACCTCTCTCTGGACTGTTGAGGGCACGAGATTGGGGATAAAGGCTAAGATGCAATGGCTGGCTGGTGGATGACCAGCCACTGCTGACTCTGCAATGCTCCAAGCTGAGACTGAGGGGAGAGGAAACGAAGCCGCCCCGGGAGGAGGGTAACGGGCCACAGCTGCACGGTGCTAAGCCATTCGCATGTTTTACCCCATAACATGCCTGTGATTTCAGGGCTTGGGAGGCTGAGCCGGGGGAACGGCAGGTTCGCAGCCAGCCTCAGCAACTTAGCAAGACCCCGTTGCAAAACTAAAACGGGGCTGGGATGTAGCGCAGAGGCAGATGTGCCCTGGAATTAATCCCAGCATCACCAAAATCAACCTGCGCACAGCACTCCAGGAGATAGATTCCGTTATGTCCCCAGGTACAAAGAAGCTAATCGTCTTCCGCAAAGTTGCCCGTGTGGGAAGTGGTACCATGGGGTCCAAACCCTGTGCCCTGCCAAGCTTCACTTCTGCATCCTTCCAGGAGGGTGGAAAGGGCCCGAGGACCCAGGAGTTGGTGATAAAAGACCACAAAAGAAGCAGTTATTAAGCCGGTTTTCTTAAGTGTGGAGAAAAAAAGAAAGAAAAGTGGGGGACCTAGGAGGCCAAGACTGGAGGATCGTGGTTCGTGAACAGCTTCAGCTACTTAGTGAGGCCCTTTGCAACTCAGTGAGACCCTGTTTCAAAAGAAAGAATAAAAAAATAGGGCTAAGGGTGGCGCTCAGAGGTAGAATTCCCCTGGGTTCAATCCCTAGTACTCCCCCCGCAAAAAATTTAGAGATACTTGCCCCCCCAAAAGGACACTCAAATTCTTCTGTCTTGTACTGAATTTCAGTCTAAGTGCTAGAAAGATCTTAGAAATCTTTTTCTTTTGTGGTGCTGGGGATGAAACCCAAGGGCATTCTACCTCTGAGCTACACCCCCAACCCTAGTTTTTACTCTTTATTGTGAAACAGGGTCTCACATGGGCTGGGCGTGGTGGCGCACGCTTGTAATCCCCACGCTTGGGAGGCGGAGACAGGAGGATCATGCAGGTTCGAAGCCAGCCACGCTGGCTTAAAAGACCCTGTTTCCAAAAAAAAAAAAAAAAGTATAAAATAGGTCTGGGAGTGTAGCCCGAGGTACAAGGGCTTCCAGGAACCCCAGTACCACCCAAAAAAAAAAGAAAAAAGAAAAAAGAAACAGGGTCTCACTGAGTTGCGGAGGGCCTCACTAAGTAGCTGAGGCTGGCCTCGAACCGCGATCCTCCTGTCTCAGCCTCCCGAATGCTGCGATTACAACCGTGCTCCACCGCGCCCAGCTCTTTACAAACCTTTAGCCCCAAGCCAAGAAGGGTATGATACTTCATGGTGGGTCAGGGAGGGGCGGGTGGACAACAGACAGAAGCAGGGCCGGCTGGACGCTGATTCCTTCTTCCCCTGCAGGTGAACGAGCAGATGAGGCTGACGGTGCTGGCCCAGGATTTCATCACAGTTACCTTCACGTCCCTGAATGAGGCCGTGACACTCAAGGTAACCGCTGAAAACTGTCCCCACATGATGGCGCATGAGAAGCAGGTAAGACGCCGAGGGCGGGGCCTCCAGGGCTCGCCCTCCTACCTCAGGGCCTTTGCTCAAGCTCGGCACCTGCTCTCAGCCAAGGTCTGACCTTAGAGCCACCTTCTCTGTGAAAGTTTCATTATCATTTAGGAGCCTTTCAGTCGTAAGTGGCAGAAATCAGAGCAGACCTGCTTAAACATCCCTCTCCCATGTAGCCAGACCCTGTTTCAAAATAAAGAATAAGCTGGGCGTGGTGGCACACGCTTGTCATCCCCGCTCTTGGGAGGCAGAGACAGGAGGATCGCGCAGGTTCGAAGCCAGTCATGCTGGCTTAGGAGGCCCTGTTTCCAAATAAAAATATAAAAATAGGTCTGGGAATGTAGCCCGGAGGTAGAAGGGCTTCCAGGAACCCCAGTATCACCAAAATAAATGAATGAATGAATGAATGAATGAATGAATGAATAAAAATAGGGCTGAGGGTATAGCTCAGAGGTAGAATGCCACTGGGTCAATCCCCAGTACTGCAAAAAACAAAACAAAACAAAAATAATAATAAGATAATAATAAGAAGAAAATGGAGTAGTAGTTGCATAGACCCTTTATACATTCTTCTGTGCACTTCGTTTGGGCACTTGGCAGTGAACCCAGGGCCATTCTACCTCCAAGATACACGCCCACCCTTATTTAAAAAAATTTTTTTGCAGTCCCTGGGGATTGAATGTCTCTGAGGATTGAACCCAGGGACATTCTACCTCTGAGCTACACACCTAACCCCATTTTTTATTCTTTTTCTTTTCTTTTTGTGGTACTGGGGGTGGAACCCAGGGGCTTTCTACCTCCGGGCTCTACTCCCAGACCTACTTTATATTTTATTTGGAAAAAGGGTCTCACCGAGTTGCTGAGAGCCTCACTAAGTAGCTGAGGCTGGCTTCGAACCTGTGTGATCCTCCTGTCTCAGCCTCCCAAGCGCAGGGGTTACAAGTGTGCGCCACCATGTCCGGCGTTTATTTTTTATTCTTTATTTTGAAACAGAGTCTCACTAAGTTGCACAGGGCCTCACTAAGTAGCTGAGGCTGGCCACGAACCTATGATCGTCCCATCTCAGCCTCTCAAGTACTGGGATTACCTAGTGGTGGCTCTACCTCTGAACCACACCCACAACCTAATTTATTTTATTTATTTATTTTTTGTGGTACTGGGGATGGAGCCCAGGAGCATTCTAATTCCGAGTGACACTTCCAGCCCTATTTTTAATTCTTTATTTGGAAACAGGGTCTCACTGAGTTGCAGAGGGCCTCACTAAGTAGCTGAGGCTGGCCGTGAACCTCGATCCTCCTGTCTCAGCCTCTTAAATGCTGGGATGACAAGTGTGCGCCACCAAGCCTGGCTCCTAATTTATTTTTTAATTTGAAACAGGGTTTCACTAAGTTGCACAGGGCCTTCTTAAATCGCTGACGCTGGCATCAAATCTGTGATCCTCCTCTCTCAGCCTTCCAAGTACTGAGATCCCAGCCCCTTCTGTGGAGTCTTTTTTAAAGTTTTTTGGTTTTGAAACAGGGTCTTACTAGGTTTCTCAGGGTCTCAACCCGATGCTAAGGCTGGTCTTGAACCGGCGATGCTCCTGTCTCGTCTTCACAAGCACTGGGATTACAGGTGTCCGGCCCATCCAGCCTTAACACACTCTGCTCTGTGTGTGTGCTCATCTGGGGCTGGTTCCTTAGCTACTTAGTGAGGCCCTCCACAACTTAGTGAGACCCTGTTTCAAAATAGAGAATAAAAAATAGGACAGGGGGTATGGCTTGGAGGTCAAATGCCCCTGGGTTTCATCCCAGACCTGCCAAAGTAAAATAAAAATACATTTTAATTATATATGATATATATTTTATATTATATAGATACATTTATACTTATATATTTATACATGAATATATATTTACATTTAAATATAAATACATATTTACTTCTTTTTTTTGGTGGTACTGGGAGTGGAACCCAGGGTCTTTTCTACCTCTGGGCTATACTCCCAGACCTATTTTGTATTTTATTTGGCAACAAGATGTCACTAAGTTGCTGAGAGCCTCACTAAGTAGCTGAGGCTGGCTTCAAAGCTGTGCAATCCTCCTGCCTCAGTCTCCCAAGCGTGGTGATTACAAACGTGGGCCACCACGCTCGGCTAAATATGTATTTAATTTTAATATTTAATATATTTAATTTTTATATTATATATTAATAAATTAAAATGTTAAATGTTTAATATATTTAATTTTATATATGGCCAGGGGTATAGCTCAGAAGCAGAATGCCCCTGGGTTTCATTCCCAGTAGGAAAAAAAAAGAGGAAGAAGAAAAGGATAGAGTCCCACAATCCCCTTCGCGGGCATGCCCCCATGACCTAAAGATCTCCCAGAAGGCCCCATTTCCTAAAGGACCACCTTCCAGTAGTGCCACCTGAAGGACCGGGGGCCAGGCAGCATCCATACTATATCCTGGCCGGGCGTGGTGGCCACGCTTGTCATCCCCGCGCTTGGGAGGCGGAGACAGGAGGATCGCACAGGTTTGAGGCCAGCTACACTGGCTTAAGAGACCCAGTTTCCAAATAAAATATAAAAATAGGTCTGGGAGGGTAGCCCAGAGGTAGAAGGGTTTCCAGGAACCCCCGTACCACCAAAAAATAAAAATAAAAACAAACTGTATCATGGCCCGCGCTCTCTAGGAGTCCAGCGGAGGAGACGGGCGCAGGCACGGTACCTGCCTGAAGTGCTAACTTCTGTGCTGCAGCTGCAGAGAGAGCGTGTTGGGAGTTGAGGCAGGGGCTATTAATCGGGAAAACCCTCCGAGCAGGGACGGCTGAGTCAGGCCTGAGCCACTGGGCTGAGAGGGCAAGGGACGTGCTCCGGGGGGAAGGCGCACACCTTCAAAGCGGAGCGAGCCCCGCCATCGCCGAGTGGGCGGCCAGCTGCTCCCGGGCCCGCGGGTCACTGCCGCCCTCGCCTCCCTCCAGCAGACCCACAGAATCAGCCGCGTGGACGAGAACATGACAAAGATGAGCCGCTCTCTGGTGGAGATCAAGAAGCGCTTTCAGAAGACGGCGACTCAGTTCAGGAACTCTGTCCTGTTGGCGGCAGGTGAGGAGGCAGAAAGGTGCGGGTGAACGGCTCGCCGCCGGTGCTGGCCCCAGTGCTGGCCGCCTGTCCCCAGGTTCAGCTCTTCGCCATCCCCATAGAAGACAAACACAGCAGTCGCCTCCCCGGCCCGTCACCTGCCTCGGCTCTTGGCCCATAGAACACCCCAGGCCCTGCCGTGTCTTTGTCTCTCCTGCAGTGCTGGTGGGTCTGGAAACAAGGGGACTCCAACTCCTTATCACCCCTGGCCTCTCTGGGGAGTTATGTCTTATCCCTAGAGACAGTACAGTGGTCCTCCGCTGGGTTCCCACAGCCTTTATATACACTGTTGTGACGATTTTCTTATTTGCCCATCTTCTCAGCCCCTCTGCGAGGGATCCTCAGAGGCAGGGAGCCCTGTCTTGGGTTGTCTGTCTATGCCCAGCATGCTCATTCAATAAATGTTTAGAAAGCAGGGCGTGGTGGCGCACACTTGTGATCCCAGTACTTGGGAGGCTGAGACAGGAGGATCGCGGTTCGAGGCCAGCCTCAGCTACTTAGTGAGGCCCTCTGCAACTCAATGAGACCCTATTTCCAAAAAATAAAGAATGAAAAATAGGGATGGGTGTGTAGCCTGGAGGTAGAATGCCCCTGGGTTCCATCCCTAGTACTACAGAGGGGGGGGGGGATGGAGGGAGGGAGGGAGGGAGGGAGAGAGAGAGAGAGATGGCGCACGCTTATAATCCCCGTGCTTGGGAGGCTGAGACAGGATGATCGTGAAGGTTCGAAGCCAGCTGCACTGGCTTAAAAGACCCTGTTTCCAAATTAAAAAAAAAAAAAAAAAAAAGCCCGGAGGTAGAAAGGTTCCATCCCTATTACCACCAAAATAAATAAATAAATAAATAAGATAGAAAAAAGAAAGATCGATCAATCGATAGATAGATAGATAGATAGATAGATAGAGTGAGTGGCTTCAACCTGGAGCCATGGATGGGTTCTCAGGAAGGAAGGATGCCGAGCCAGGGATGCAGGTTGAGTGCTGTGGACAACCCGAAGCTGAGAAAGGCGAGCCCTCTGGGAAACGTGAGCTCGCAGCTGGGTCTTGGATGAGACCTGGGTCTTGCACGGGGCCTGCACTTACTGACCCCAGACTGTAACAGGATTGGGGCAACGTGCTGGACACGGAGAAGGCTGGCCGCCTAGCGGAGACTCCGCAGGGGGAGAGGGGGGAGCGAGGCTGTCATGACAGGCTCCTGGGTTGGAGCCCAGCTGGGAGGGAAGGGCAACGCCGCGCCTTCCCGTCTTCCGTTCGCGGGTCTGATCACCATAGACTATCCCACGAAGAAGGCTTCGCATGTGGGAGACGGTTCACGATCCCAGCCAGCCCGACCAGAACCTTTGCTTGAGGTGTCTGGGAAGGAGGAAGAGACTGAGCTGGTGTCCTTGAGCCCTGCTCGGGAGAAGAGCAGGGTCCAGGTCAAAGTCCAGGTCAAAGCTGCGGTCTCGCCCAGGTTGGCTTAGTCAGAATCTGAAAACCAAGCCCTGCACCTCAGGAGCTGAGGTCCTAAGGGCGGGAAAGGCAGGAGGGAAACACAGTAACAAAGGAAGTCATTTCAGACTGTGGTCAGGACTAGGAAGAAAAAATACCAGGGACATGTGCTGCTGAGGGGGACTCAGTCCAGGGGCACCGCGCCTCTAAGCGACACCCCAGCCCTTTATTGTTTTGAAACGGGGCCTCACTAAGTTGCTGAGGCTGTCCTTGAGCCTGTGAGCCTCCTGTCTCAGCCTCCCAAGTACTAAGATTATAGGCGTGCACTATCATGCCTGGCTCTACTTAAATATTTTTTAATAATTTTTTTTGGTACTGGGAGATGGAACCCAGGAGCATTCTACCTCTGAGCTACACCTCCAGCCCTAATTTTTATTCTTTATTTGGAAACAGGGTCTCACTGCGTTGCAAAGGGCCTCACTAAGTAGCTGAGGCAGTCTGTGAACTGCGATCCTCCTGCCTCAGCCTCCCGGAATGCTGGGATTACAAGAATGCGCCACCATGCCTGGCTTCCTTTGATTATTTTCTACTGTTTCTATTTCTTTTTTTGGTGGTAGTAGGAATGAATCCAGGGGCATTTTACTCCCGAGCCAGATCCCCAGCCCTATGTATGTATGTATGTATGTATGTATGTATGTATGTATCTGTCTGTCTATTTTTTGTGTGTGGTACTAAGGATTGAACCCAGGGACATTCTACCTTTGAGCTCTACCCCAGCCCTGTTTTATTTTTATTTGGAAACAGGGTCTCACTTGGTTGATGAGAGTCCCACTACTTGCAGTGGGGTTGGGGATATAACTCAGTGGAACAGCCTTTGCGTAGTGTGCATGAGGCCCGGTGTTGTTCAATCCATAATAGAGGAAGGGATGAGGAAGGGAAGGAGGAAGGAAGGAAGAAGGAAAGGGAAATGGGGAGGAGGGAGCATTGTACTCGCTGGCAGTGGAGGGCAGGGCCGATGGTCCGATTCTGGGCGTGTCTTGAATGTGATTGGACAGGCTCGCAGGTGGATAGAGGGATGCAGGATGTGGAAGAAAGAAGATAAGGACCACTCTACCGAGCTCACTGACCAAGGGGTGGATGAACGAGTCATTGGTGCTCACTTCCTTTTAGCACCTGAGAACGCAGATGCTCAGGGAGACGCAGGAATCTTACCCAGGGCGGGGCTGCACCTCTTAGTGAGGCTGGGCTGGCATCAGCCTGGATCTTTGTTCATCGGGTACCCACCCACTCAGGACCCTGGCCACTATCCTCCTCCTTGCAGAGGGAAGATCCAGGAGATGCGCAGCCCCACCAGGTGGGTGCCCTCGCCCTCCGACTGCCCGCTGGTGCTGCGGAAGCTCATATGCAAGGAAGACATCCGCATGGGCTGCAAGTGCATGGTGAAGGTCCCCACGGTGTCTGACGTGGAGCTGGAGTGCTTCCTGGCCACACCCCGAGACCCCAGCCAGGTGCTGGTGTTTGGGATCGTCTCGGGCCAGAACCCCATGTGCACCGGATATCTGCAGTGGGTGCTGGACACGCTGTATCACCATCAGCAGCAGGGCCGGGCCTCGCCCTGCATCCAGGTTGGTCCTGGGCCCAGTGAGGAGGCCCTGCAGGCCAGGGGGAGGGAGGAGGCAGACCCTCAGTGCTAGCAGTGGCTGAACACCTGACCATGAGGCCACCTGCCTTCTGGTGCTTTCCTCCCCAGAACCGTTGCACATGATGTCTGCAACAGTTAGCAGGATACCTAGACACACTTGGGAATAAGAAGCAGATAAAACCACCATAAAAGCCGGGCGTGGTGGTGAATGCTTGTAATCCCAGCATTTGGGAGGCTGAGACCGGAGGATCACGGTTCGCGGACAGCCTCAGCTACTTAGTGAGGCCCTCTGCAACTCAGTGAGACCTGGTTTCAAAATAAATAAAAAATAGGGCAGGGGGTGTACCTCGGAGGTTGAATGCCCCTGGGTTGCATCCCCAGACCCGCAAAAAAAAAAAAAAAAAAAAAAAAACACCATAATAAGGGCAGCTCAGCAGCCACGTTAATGGCTCGGTGGCTTCCAGAGAGAAGGGGAAAGAGACCCTCTGTGGGGGCGCACGCTTGTAATCCTGGTGCTTGGGAGGCTCGGACAGGAGGATCACAGGTTCAAGGACAGCCTCAACAACAACTCCACAACTTGGTGACACCCTGTTTAGGGCTCAGACATGGAATATCCCTGGGTTCATTTCCCAGCAACACACACACACACACACACACACACACACACACACACACACACACACGGTGGGGAAAGACCAGCTGTACTCTGAACTGACCCGCCCTTACCTTGAGGTATGGGATCAACTTAGGTTCCTGCACTGGATTTGTTTTTGGTGGTCCTGGGGGTGGAACCCAGGGGCTCTCTACCTCCAGGCTATACTCCCAGACTTATTTTCTATTTTATTTGGGAACAGGGTCTCACTAAGTTGCTGAAAGCCTCACTCAGTAGCTGAGGCTGGCTTCGAACCTGTGCGATCCTCCTGTCTCAGCCTGCCCCCCTCCCCCAGCCTGCACTGGATTTTAAGGACTGGAAAAGGTCCAGGGGGAGCCAGGGGTGGAGGAATCCTCTGTGTAGAATATAGACTCTTAAATCCAGAAGCAGGTGCACTAGAAACATGATTCCTGTCTTCAGGCTTCTGCCTGTCCTCCCATGGCACAGAGCATCACGTTATGCAGCCTCAGACCCAGGCTAATGGGTGTCCCCTGTGCTGACGGTCCAGTGAGGGCCTTCCCCATCCAGGGCTCTGGGCAGACCCAGGGACACCCGCTGCGGACGGTCTTGGGCATTGTGCATGCAGGGCCTGGGGAGGGTGAGCCAAGGGCAACTTCTGGACGTGGGGTGAGGACTCCTGCATCTCCATCCTGGCAGTGCCATCACGACCCCTACCGCCTGCTGCGGTACGATCTGGAAGGCCCCCTGCAGAAGGACCTGCCACTGGTGATGAAGAAGTGTGCTGTGGTGCCCGGGATGATTCTGGTGAGCAGGGACTGGCCACCCGGTGCCAGCAGCTGCAGTCTCAGCACCCACATCCCCGAGGAGCCCGAGCAGGAAGATGGAGGGGCTGGGCCCGGGGCTCCTCTCTCTCTCCAACCAGCACCAGCTCGCAGAGCTGTGCCTGGAACTCCGCCTGACCCCCACGGCCGACAGGTGCATTGCAGAAACATGCTCAGCCAGGCGGTGGGGCCTGCCTGAGATCCCAGCACTGGAGGCTGAGACAAGAGGGTCGCAGGTGCAGGCCAGCCCGGGCAACTTAGTGAGGCTCTGTCTCAGAATAAAAAATTAAGAACTGGGCCGAGCGTGGTGGTGCACGCTTGTCATCCCCGCGCTTGTGGGCCAGAGACAGGAGGATCGTGCAGGTTCAAAGCCAGCCGCGCTGGCTTCAGAGACCCTGTTTCCAAATAAAAATATTAAGAAAATAGGTCTGGGAGTGTAGCCCGGAGGTAGAAGGGCTTCCAGGAACCCCAGTACCACCAAAAAAAAAAAAAAAGAAAAGAAAAGAAAAGAAAAGAACTGGGCGTGTAGCTCAGTAGTTGAGTGCCCCTGTATTTAGTTTCTGGTAACACATATACACACAGAGGGAGGGAGGGAAGAAGGAAGGAAGGAAGGTAGGTGGGTGGGTAGGTTGGTTGGTTGGTTGGTTGGCTGGCTAGTTACTATTGAAAACTTAGAAAATACAGTTTAGAAAATAGTGCTTTCCGAAGCCGGGCTTGGTGGCGCATGCTTGTAATCCCAGTACTTGGGAAGCTGAGACAGGAGGATCCAGGTTCGTGGCCAGCCTTAGCTACTTAGTGAGGCCCTCTGCAACTTAGTGAGAACTTGTTTCACAATAAAGAATAAAAAAATAGGGCTAGGGGGTGTAGCTCAGAGATAGAATGTTCCTGGGTTCCATCCCCAGAAGGAAGGAAGGAAGGAAGGAGAGAAAGATAGAAAGAAAAGAAAGAAAGAAAGAAAGAAAGAAAGAAAGAAAGAAAGAAAATGCTTTCCTCTTATCTAACGTGTGTGTGTGTGTAGTACTGGGGATGGAACCCAGGAACATTCTACACCCTCTCCCCTATTTTTTTATTCTTTATTTTTGAAACAGGGTCTCACTGAGTTGCAGAGGGCCTCACAAAGTAGCTGAGGCTGACCACGAACCGGGATCCTCCGGTCTCAGCCTCCCAAATGCTGGGATGGCAAGTGTGCGCCACCACACCTGGTTCCAACACCTAATTTTTAACCACGGGGCAAGAGTCCATCATTTTCTCTCTTTATATTATTTTTGTTAGATACTTGGGCCTGCCTTCCTTTCTTTTCTTGCCCTGTGCACCCCTGACCCCTTTAGCAAATAGTACTGTGCTGTATGCCCTGCAGAGAGGCTCTGGTCAGTCATCTGCATGCTGGACAGATGCCCAGAGGGCAGGAGTAAGGCATTGGCTCCTGGGGCCCTCACTGTATGAGAGGCGCTGAAGGGTGCACCCCTAAGAGGTTAGAAACAGATGGGGGTCAGACAGCTGAGGGAGTAGGGGAGCCTTCCGGGCAGGGTTAGGGTAATGTAACATTTGAACAGGTTGGCTTAGCGGGGGACAAAGGCTGGGCTGGTGGCGCTGTCTTCTAAGTTGGGGGCTGGGGCAGGGCCAGGCCCAGCCTCACCTCCTTAGGCAAATGGGGTAGGACAGCCCCCGCCGCTGCCACCAAAGGCCTGCACCTCACACCAGCCCACCGGCCCAACAGTACGCTGAGGGCCTCCCCTGTCCTGTCTCCTTCTCGTCTGCCTACAGATGTTTGCCGGGGGGAAGCTCCTTTTTGGGGGGCCTGTTTTGAATGGATACGGTTTAAGCAAGCAGAATCTGTTGAAACAGATCTCACGGGCTCAACAGGACTGCAAGATGGGCTACTTTCTGCCAGATGACTACAAATTCAGGTAAAGCAACAGATAAGTTGGGCATGGTGGAACACGTGTCATCCCAGTACTTGGGAGGCTGTGACAGGAGTAGCCAGGCCTGGTGGCACATGCTCATAATCCCGGTACTTGGGAGGCCAAGGCAGGATGGTTGGAGGTTCAGATTCAGCCTTAGCAACTTAGCAAGGCTCTCCACAACTTACTGAGACCCTGTTTCAATATATTAATTAAAGCTGGACATGGTGGCTCACACCTGTAATCCCAGTACTTGGGAGGCTGAGACAGGACGATGCAGGTTTATAGCCAGCTTCAGCTACATAGTTAGGCCTTCTGCAACTTAGACCTTGTTTCAAAACAAAACAAAAAAATCCAGCTGGGGATGGAGCTCAGAGGTAGAATGCTCGGCGCTTTTTCTCTTTAATAGTGAAAGGCAGCCTACAGCCAGTTGTGGTGGCGCACGCTTGTCATCCCAGTACTTGGGAGGCTGAGACAGGAAGATCCCAGGTTTGCGGCCAGCCTCAGCTACTTCATAAAGCCCTCTGCAACTTAGTGAGACCTTTTATTTTAAATCAAGAATAAAAAATGGAGCTGGGGGTGTAGGTCGAAGGTAGAATGCCCCTGGGTTTTATCTCCAGTACTGAAGAAGAAGAAAAAAAAGGCAACCTGTGTCTCTGCTACAGTGGGAAGGGGTAGTGAAAAGGCAGCCTGTGCCTCTGCTACAGTGGGGAGGGGTGGGGAAAAGGCAGCCCGTGCCTCTGCCACAGTGGGAAGGGGTGGGGAAAAGGCAGCCCGTGCCTCTGCCACAGTGGGAAGGGGTGGGGAAAAGGCAGCCCGTGCCTCTGCCACAGTGGGAAGGGGTGGGGAAAAGGCAGCCCGTGCCTCTGCCACAGTGGGAAGGGGTGGGGAAAAGGCAGCCCATGCCTCTGCTACAGTGGGAAGGGGTGGGGAAAAGGCAGCCTGTGCCTCTGCTACAGTGGGAAGGGGTGGGGAAAAGGGCTTCGCCGTCCCTAGTAGAGTGGTGGCCTGGGAAGGCCATGTGCCTTCTCGCTGCCTCAGCGTCTCTGTTGGGGATAGAAGTCTAGGGATCCTTTCACTGGATCGAGTTGTAGGGATTAAGTAAGTCAGCACGTGCCCCTCACTATTATCCCCTGAGAGATTGCTAGCTATAGTTGTTAGGAATAGAATCATCACTCAGATAAGTCCTGGTCCTTCATTCGTTATCTCCAAGGGTTCTAAAGGGCTTAACATTATGGCTACAACCATTTTCAATAATTTTCAAGAAACGCTAGACAAAGAATCCCAAAACCAGAGACATAAATAGGAACTAGACGCATACACAGATGGTCTAGGCTCTTGAACGTGGAACGGGGCGGATTTCTGAAAGAATGCACCAGTAGACCTGCACCGGCTTCCAGAATAGCCTCTTAGGTAGGTAGATGGCTTGCCCGTCCATGGGGATCAAAGGAACGGAATCTTTACAAGAAAACGTTGCTACGACAGCTGCTCCTGTGATCCCCCGGTGAAACAAACCACCCCGAGCTTTGTGGTGTAAAACACAATGGTCTGCCGTTATTTTCTTCAGAGTCCTGGGCTCATCTGCTGTTGTGGCTGGGCAGGGGTCTCGCTTGCGGTTGTAGTCAGAAGTTGGAGGCATTGCGTTACCCCAAAGGCTTGCTCATTCCCAGGCCTGGGGGCCCGTGGGGGCTGCAGCTGTATCACCTGCCGGTGGCTGCTCCAGGTAGCCTGGTCCCACGAGCCAGAGAGAAGCTGTATTATCTTCTGTGGCCTAGCCCTACATGCAGCTTCGAAGTCCCTAGACCCAGCCCGCAATCAGCGGAGGGGAATTAGAGTCTATCTATCAATAGGAGACGCACGCCAAAGAATTTGTAGACCTTCTCTCTCTCTGTGTGTGTGTGTGTGTGTGTGTGTGTGTGTGTGTGTGTGTGGTACTGAGGATTAAACCCAGGGGCATTCTAACCTCTGAGCAGCACCCCCCACCCTATTTTGTTTTTAAACATAGCCTCACTAAGCAGCTGAGGCTAGCTGCGAACCTGCAATCCTCCTGTCTCAGCCTCCCAAATACTAGTATTACAAGTGTGCCCGGCTGCAGTGTGTTTTACATTTTATTTATTTATTTATTTATTCATTCATTCATTCATTTTTTTATTGTGGTACTGGGGGTGGAACCCAGGGACATTCTACCTCTGAGCTGCACCCCAGCCCTATTTTTTATTCTTTAGTTTGAAACAGGGTCTCACTAAGTAGCTGAGGCTGGCCACGAACCGCAATCCTCTCGTCTCAGCCTCCCGGATGCTGGGATGACCAGCGTGTGCCACTGATCCTGACATAACTGCACTCTTCACTTGGTATTGTAAGACCCCCGCAGAGGGGAGACCCTCAATCAACCTCGGGATAAGCGACGACGGCAAGAACCACGAGAAACTCTACTTGATGCAAAAGCAGAAGGTAAGAATTTTTATTAGGGGGCCAGTGCACTGGGGCCAACTCGTATCTCACTTAAGAGCAGAGGAGTTCGGCCCCGAGTGACTGAAATTGAGGGTATTTATAGGGAAAAGACCACCAGTTAGGGGGGGTTTGGGCCAAGTTACATGCGTTTACAAAATATTACAGAATCATTTGAAAAAGTACATTCTGTTGTCAAGTGTTAGATAAGACACTAGGTGTAGTCTCAGCAGGTTCCCGGCACAGGGCGCGCTGACCCGGTCAGTATAGATAAGATGCTAGGTACGTTCCTGGAACAGGGTGGGCTTATTGCATAATTTTCATTCTTACGCTATGCTTCTTAAGCTACAAGCTGCAGTAATATACACTTTTTCTTTTTAACTATTAGCTGGCTGTTTTAACTATTAGCTGGCTGCCAGGGCTTGCGATTTTTCTTCTAAATGGGGCCTTTCAGTATTACGATATGGCTCATACCAGTCACTGGGGCTTAGGGCCCACCCTACCTGAGTATGACCTGGTGTCAACTAATTACATCGGCAGGGACTCTGTTTTCAATAAGGTCACATGCCAGGGTGCTGAGGGCTCAGATGTCAACATGTGTGCTCTGGGGGACACAGTCGGCCCTCAATGCCCGCATGATGACATTACTCCCTCGGCCTCCGGTCTCCTCATCTTTGCCCTACAGACAGAAACCTTCGTTGACCTGCAGGCATTGGCCGTGGTCGGTGTTGGGTGTGCAGATCTAGCCAGCACACGAGGGTTAATGCAGCCCTTAGCAGAAGCCAGGGAAGCCGACCTCCAGCCGCCAGGGCGGTCCATTTGCTCCTGGCCACTGTTAGGAGAAGTATTGATGCCTGTTTCTCTAAGAGGCTGAAGGGGCGTGAGGAGCACGCCCTGGCCCCCAGCATCTTTTGCTGAGCCCTGCCCTTCCCTTTCTCCCCCAACCCAGTGCCTCTACCTCTGTCCCGAGGCTGGAGGATCTTGACTCAGCTAAAAAAGCCATATCCGAAGACCTTGAAGGAATCTTCTCCTCAATGGCCTTGGGAGACAAGATGGAAAAAGATTCCTATCTCCAGATGGACACAAAGTAGGTGACCACGCTGGCCTGGGCCCCGTGGAACAGGCATGGCTCCAAGTGGGGTCCCCGGCTCTGCCACAGGCGCCCCAAACCACGCACAGGCTGCTGCTTTTGTAGCAAGACTCTACAGCCCAGACCTGAGTCTAGAAGGGTCGGGACTGCCTTCCTGTCTCCCTTCCAGAAACTTGTGAGTCCAGTCAAAAGATGACTCACAGCTGGGCACGGTGGTGCACACCTGTACCTCCCAGTACTTAGGAGGCTTAAGAGAACCTGTTTCCAAATAAAAATATAAAATAGGTCTGGGAGTGTAGCTGGAGGTAGAAGGGTTTTCAGGAACCCCATTACCACCAATAATAATAATAATAATAATAATAATAATAATAATAATAATAATAATACAATAAACTAAAAAAGTAAAAATAAAAAAATAGGGTGGGGGTGTAACCCAGAGATAGACGGCCCCTGGGTTCCATCCCCAGTACTAAAAAAAAAAAAAAAAAAAAGGCAGCCTATGCCTCCAATGGGTGAGGGGAGTGAAAAGGGGTTTGCTATCCCTAGTAGCTTGGTGGCCTGGGCAGACCATATACTTTTTTTCTGCCTCAGGAAAAAAAAAGGACAAAGCCAATCTCAGCAACTTAAGAGAGACTCTGTTTGAAAATAAAAACATTGAAAAGAGCTCAGTTTGAGCTCAGAGGTAGGGTGTCCCTGGATTCAATCCGCAGTGCTCAGAAAAAGAAAACAGAAAGAGCCTGGCGCCGTGGTGCACGCTTGTCATCCCTGTGCCTGGGAGGCTGAGACAGGAGGATCGCAGGTTCGAAGCCAGCCTCAGATACTTAGGGAGGCTCTCTGCAACTTAGACCCTGTTTCAAAATAAAGAATAAAAAATAAAGCTGGGCTTGGTGGCATGAGCTTGTAATCCCAGCATTTGGGAGGCTGAGAAGGGAGGATTACAGGTTCCAAGCCAGCCTCAGCTACTTAGTGAGGCTCTCAGCAACTAACTCAGTGAGACTTTGTTTCCAAATAAAGTATAAATTAGGTCAGGAGTATAGCCTGGAGGTAGAAAGCCCCTGGGTTACATCCCTAGTACCACACACATACACACACATAAAAAGAATAAAAAATAGGGCTGGGGATGTAGCTCAGAGGTACAATGCCCCTGGGTTCCATCTCCAGTACCAAAGAAAGAAAGAAAGAAAGGAAGAAAGGAAGGAAGAAAGAGGAAGAAAGAGTCCACTAAACTAGTGGAGGTGACAAGGGAATAGATCTTGAGTTCTGCAAAACTTGCATTTCTCAGGAAGACAGCAAAGCAAACCTATGGACAGGTAGAGTGCTTATAGGCATTGGCTGGCCCCAGGTGCAGCCACACCCAGGCCGCCTCAGCCAGGCCAGGGAGAGAGCGGGAGGGCGGGCTCTGGCTCTGCTCAGACAAGCGCTTCCCGCCCAGCTGCACCCATTTGCTTCTCTGTACTCTGATACGTAGGTTAAAGGAGCCTGGACTGGATCTGCGTCCTTCCAACGAAACCAGGAGGGACAGTAAGAGGGCCCCCCTTCCTGGAAGAAAGAGACTCCCAAGAAGTGACAGCAGCCGCCGCGCCACAGAGGCCCTTCCCCGCGCCTGCCCAGCCGCCCCCCACCCCTCAATAAACAGGCGTGCCTCCGGCGTCAGGGAGGCAGTGTCGTGGGTAGACTGAGGCAGGCCTGCTCTTTCTGGCCCCTCCGAGGCCAGAGGCCCTGGGCAGCCCTGGCCCAGGCCGGGCCCTTGGAAACCCGCTTCCCGTACCTCAGGCTTCCTCTGGGGCCCCCAAGGGAACAAGGGGGCCGAGCTGGGCAACGTGGTGAGCCTGGGGAGCCTCGGAGGAACCAGGCGGTGTCCACTGGCCTCCATGGGAAGGAGCATGGCCAGCCTCTGGCCCGGGCGGAAAAGATGGGGAGAGAGAAAAGAAAGAAGAGGGCGACAAAGAGAGGAGGCGGAACAAACGGGAGACAGAGAAGGAGGGAGGAGGAGGAAGAGGAAGAAGGAGGAAGAAGAGGAGGAGGATGAGGAGGGGGAAAGGAGGAGGAAGAGGAGGAGGAGGGGAAGAAAGGAGGAGGAAGAAGAGGAAGAGGAGGAGGAAAAGGAGGGGGAGGAAAGGAGGAGGGAAGAAGAGAAGGGGGAAGAGGAAGAGGAGAAAGAAGAGGAGGAGGAAGAGGAAAAGGAGGGGGAGGAAAGGAGGAAGAGGAAAAGGAGGGGGAGGAGGAGGAAGAGGAGAAGGGGAAGAGGAAGAGGAGAAAGAAGAGGAGGAAAAGGAGGAGGAGGAAGAGGAGTAAGGGGAGGAAAGGAGGAGGAAGAGGAGGGGGAGGAGAAGGAAGAGGAAAAGGGGAAGAGGAAGAGGAGAAAGAAGAGAAGGAGGGAGAGGAAAGGAGGAAGAGGAAAAGGAGGGGGAGGAAAAGGAAAGAAAATGAAAAGGAGGAGGGGAGGAAAAGGAAGAAGAGAGGAGGAGGAAGAGGAAGAAGGGAGGAAAGAGATGGGGAAACGGAGGAGGAGGGAAGAGGGGAAGAGGACAGCAGGGGAAGATGGCAGTGGGGATGAGGGTTGAGGGGACGTCCCGGGCCTTTCAGTGCCGCTCGTGTGCACTCGCGTGGCCCCGTGTCGTGGCCTAGGCCCCCTCGGCTGGAGTGGCAGGCCTGGAGAAGCTGCCCCGAGACCGCAGCTGGAGCTGCTGGTCCCCGAGAGGGCCGGGCATGGCGCAGGCCCGGGTGCAGCCAGGCTGCTGCTTCTGGGATTCCAAGAGCCACCTGCGAGGGTCCGCCTCTTTTCTGAGCACGGGAGAGTTGAGGTCAGGTGCAGTGGCATTTGCTGGTGTATTCTACAAAAAAGTATCTGTGCTTCCTCTGTCTTCGATGTGTTTTCAATATAAAGTTTTAGAGGGTTGGTTTTTAATCTTTGTATCATCTGAAGGTATCTTTTGAAGTAGACACGTGTCCCCCTAGAAGTGGATTGGAAGTGGCCGGCTGTGTTCTGACACCAGCGTGTGTGGATATTTTAGGGGCGTGATGTTTGTAAAGGGGCCCTGAGGCCTAGCCATTTCCCTGCCTCCCCTTGTAAGCACAAGGGCAAGACAGAGGCAGGCGGCAAAGGGTAGGAAGTGCCCTCTGTCCCTGCAGCGGGCGCATCTGCCCTCTAGGATGGAAGCTGGGCAGAGCAGTGCACACCTACAACCCCATCCTTGGGAGCATCGCAGCTTCGAGGCCAGCCTCAGCAGCTTAGCGAGACCGTCAGCAACCTAGGAAGACCCTGTTTCCAAATAAAATAAAAAGGGCTGGTGATAGCTGGGTGTGGGGTGGCGCACGCTTGTAATCCCAGAACTTGGGAGGCCGAGACAGGAAAATTGCAGGTTCGCGGACAGCCTCGGCTACGCAGTGAGACCCTGCTTCAAAATAAAGAGTAATATAGGGCTGGGGGTATAGTTCAGAGGTAGCAGGCCCCCTGGGTCCAATCCCTGGTACCACAACGACAAAAAAGCTGGAGGGGAGGAGGCTGGTGGTTTAGCTCAGAGGTAGAATGCCCCTGGGTCTAGTCCACAATGCTTATTTTTTGTGGTACTGGGGATGGAACCCAGGAACATTCTACCTCCGAGCTACATACACCCCCAGCCCTATTTTTAGTCTTTATTTTGAAACAGGGTCTCACTGAGTTGCAGAGGGCCTCACTAAGTAGCTGAGGCTGTCCATGAATTATGATCCTCCTGCCTCAGCCTCTCAAATGCTGGGAATACAAGTGTTCACCATCATTCCTGGCTCTGGCTGGAGCCTGGAGTGAATTGTCTTAACCTGCTAGCCTGGCTCTGGCCTTCAGACCCACCTGCTCACCTTGCTTATGTGGATGTGCCACGCCGAGGTGCCCCGCGGTCCCCACGTGCACTTCAGTGCTGGGGCCATCGGAAGCACAGACCTGTCTCAGAAGGGCAGGCCCCGGCCTCCCCCCAGCGTGTGCACCCCAGGGCGAAGATGCAAAGATGCTCCACATTCCTCCCCTCACCTGAGCGAGGTCGCTGCCCACTAGCCGAAAGGCTCCGGTAAATATCCAGCTACAAAGCAAATTGTTCTCTGGGGAGGAGGGCGGGCGGGCAGGGGAACACCCTTCTCCTTGGAAACGCCAGGAGAGGGAGAGGGGCTTCACCCCTCAACAGTGGCGCCCACAAGCCAGGCTTCATGGGAAGTCACTAGATTATCAGAGTCTTAAGCCCTTGTCAGCCAGATAACTGGTTTTTTTCTTCTCTAAATTCAGGAAGGTCCAAGGGCTTTCAAGGGCCTAATTCAAATGCATGCTCTAGAGGTGGTAAATACACAGCACTCAGGTAGCTACTGCACCTGTGACCCTTGCAGGCATCATGAATCGATCACCGCACATGGACTCAGGTGAGTTCATGTCAGGCCAAGACCCAGAAAGCCACTACCAGTCAATCACTGATCTTAGTCTCCCAGAAAGTAGCCCTTTCCCCAGGATCAGGGGGACTGATTCAGTATTTCATAAAGAAAAAGATTAAAGAGTGAGTGGCACGTAGTGGCATATACTTGTAATCCCGGCACTTGGGAAGCTGAGGCAGGAGGATTGCAGACTTGAGGCCAGCCTCAGAAATTTAACAAGACCCCTCAGCAGCTTAGCAAGACCCTGTTCAAAACATTTTTAAAAAGCTGGGCGTGGTGGCACACGCTTGTAATCCCAGCACTTGGGAGACTTAGACAGGAGGATCACAAAAGTTCGAAGCCAGCCTCGGCTACTTAGTGAGGCTCTCAGCAACTTAGTGAGACCCTGTTTCCAAATAAAGTATAAAATAGGTCTGGGGATATAGCCTGGAGGTAGAAAAGCCCCTGGGTTCCACCCTAATACCACACACACACACACACACACACAAAAAAAAAAAAAAAAAAGGGTCCTAGAGCTATATCCCCACCCTTGGTACTAGGATTTGAACCCAGGAGCATTCTACCCCTGAGCTACACCCCAGCCCGTTTTACCTTTGCTCTTGAATCAGGGTCTCACGAGATTCTTAAGAGTGTCGCTGAGTTGCTGAGGCTTGGCCTGAAACCTGGGATCCTCCTGCCTCAGCCTCCCACGTACTGCAATTATAAGTGTGTGCTACCATGCCCAGCTTCTAGCTCTGTTTTTGTCTTTTCATGTATATTTTTTGGTGGTAACTGGGGTGGAACCCAGGGGCTTTCTAACACCGGGCTACATTCCTAGACCTACTTTATATTTTTTTGGAAACAGGGTCTCACTAAGTTGCTGAGAGCCTTACTCAGTAGCTGAGGGTGGCTTCTAACCTGTGCGATCCTCCTGCCTCAGCCTCCCAAGTGCGAGATTACAAGCGTGGGCCACCACGCCCGGCGTTTTGCATCTTTTTTTGCATGCTGGGGATGGAATCCAGGCCCTCATTCATCCTAGACAGGTTCTTGGCCAAACACGGATTGTCTCACTAAGTTACAGAAGGCCTAAGTAGCTGAGGCTGTCTGTGAACTGCAAGCCTCCTGTCTCAGCCTTCCGAATGCTGGGATTCCAAGCGTGTGTGCGCCACTAAGCCCGGTTTATTCCTTATTTTGAAACAGAGTCTCGCTAAGTTGCAGAGGGCCTCACTAAGTAGCTGAGGCTGGCCGTGAACCTGCAATCCTCCTGTCTTAGCCTCCCAAGGACTGGGATTATAAGCGTGTGCCTCCAAGCTGGGCTGATAGGTCAATTTCTTTTTTTTTTTAATTTTTAAATACACTTTTATTGGTGCATTGTATTATTGTTAATTTATTTTTTTATTGGTGCACTGTAGTCCTACATCTTAATGGAGTACAAGATGGTAGAGGCATAGATGCACACATCACACATTTAGCCCTTCCCCAATTTCAGTTTCTTAATTTAGTAAAATTGCTGCAAGAAAAAAAAATAGAGCAAGCTTTACCTGGTGGCTCATGCTTAAAATTTCAGTAACTGGGAGGCTGAGTCAGGAGTATTGCAGGTTCAAGGCCAGCCTCAGCAACTCAGTGAGACCCTCTTTCAAGATAAAAAATATTTATTTATTTATTTATTGGTGGCACTAGGTAGGGGTGGAACCTAGAGGCTTTCTACCTCCGGGCTATACTCCCAGACCTATTTCATATTTTATTTGGAAACAGGGTCTCACTAAGTAGCTGAGGCTTGCTTCGAACCTGTGCGATCCTCCTATCTCAGCCTCCCAAGCGCAGGGATTACAAGCGTGCGCCACCACGCCCGGCTAAAAAGTATTTATTTTTGCAGTGCTAAGGATCGAACACTGGGCCAGTCTACCTCCAAGCTACACCTCCAGCCCTATTTATTTATTTATTTATTTATTTATTTGGAAACAGGGTCTCATGAAGGCGCTGAGAGCCTCGCTAAGTGGTCGAGGCTGGCTTGGAACCTGCGATCCTCCCATCTCAGCCTCCTCAAGGACCCGGATTAGAAGCATTGGCCACCAGATTCCTGGTATGGTATCCTTTTTACATACCTCTGAATTGTGAATGGGAATGGGTTTAATTGTCAGTAAAATGATGTGAGGCGGGCGTGGTGGCGCGCGCTTGTCATCCGAGCACTTGGGAGGCTGAGACAGGAGGATCATGCGGGTTCGAAGCCAGCCTCGGCCACTTAGTGAGGCTCTCAGCAACTTAGTGAGACCCTGTTTCCAAATAAAATATAAAATAGGTCTGGGAGTGTAGCCCAGAGGTAGAAAGCCCCTAGGTTCCATCCCCAATATAGCACAAAAATAAATAAGTAAAGAAAGAATAAAAAATAGGCCCAGCGGTGTAGCTTGGAGGTAGAATGCCCCTAGGTTCCAACCCCAGTATGGCAAAAATAATAAATAAATAAGAATAAAATATAGGGCTGGGGGTGTAGCTCAGAGGTAGAATGCCCCTTTTCCAACCCCAGTACTGCAAAAGTAAATAAATAAAGAATAAAGAATAAAAATTTAAAAATAAGGCTGGGGGTATATATAGCTCAGAGGTAGAATACCTTGGGTTTCAATCCCAGTACCACAAAAGTAAATTAAGAAAGAAAGAATAGGGAATAAAATATAAGGTTGGGGGTGTAGGTCTGAAGTAAGAATGCCCCTGGGTTCCATCCCCAGTTCTGAAACAAACAAAATAAAAAAAGATTTTGCACACGTCACCGAGCTGGCTCAACACATGGCATTTGGCAAACATCTCCCGGATCAACGCGTTGCCAGGGTTGCTGTGAGGTCCTGGGACTGGGGCAGCCTATGCCTCCCAGGCCACTGGGTGGCATCACCCCACCGATGGCTCGGTCTGCACTCCTCTGCCTATGGTGGCTGGGCTGGGCACATGGCCACCCCTCCTCTCTGGGTACCGTAGTGTCCAGCCCCCTTAGCCGAGATGACGAGCTGACCCTGACCCCAAGGACACTCCTTTACCCCTCCCTCTGAGGGGCTTAAATTTGACCCCAGAGAGGATAATGCTTACCACCAAAAAGCTGCCTTTTTTTTTTTTTTTTTTTTTTTTTTTTTTTGGTGGAACTGGAGATGGAGTCCCGGGGCTTTCTACCTCTGGGCTACGGTGCCGCGTGGTGGCGGCACCTCCAGAGCCATCCAGGTCCCAAAACTCCACTGTCACCCACTCCCTGGGGTGGCAGCCTCTTTGGGCGACTTCAGTAAGTCCTAGGGGATGGGCGCCGGGCAAGGCCGACCTTTGCCAGGAGCAGAGGGTCTCGCCAGGGAAGGCCTTTGAAACTGTTCTCCATCTGCCCTTTTCTTAAGAAAACATTTGGTCTCCAGCAGATGCATTTAATTGAGCGATTACGACCGGCGATTGGAAACTTCACCACGTCTCTTGCGCGGCTCCTCCGGAATTTACTTTTGTGGATGAGACGCTCCTGCAAAGGTCACGCGGGGGATTATGGGGAGAGCATCTGCACAACGTCTCTGAACATCTGGGGGCCCGAGACACCAGCAGACAGGTAGGCAAATAAGGTGTGTGCTGTCCCATCACTCCACGGACCTTATTTTTCTTTGATTTTATCCAAGTGTTTGTTCAGAATGACTGTTGGCCTATTGAAGAACAAGGCAAGGGTCTAATAAATAAATTGGCTGGGTGGTGGTACATGCTTGTAATCCCAGTACTTGGGAGGCTGAGACAGGAGGGTCGCAGGTTCAAGGCCAGCCTCAACAATTTGGTGAGGCCCTCCACAACTTAGCGGGACCCTGTTTCAAAATAAAAAAATAAAAGCCGGGCATGGTGGGGCACGCTTGTAATCCCAGCACTCAGGAGGCTGAGACAGGAGGAGCGCGGTTCACGGACAGCCTCACCTACTTAGGGCCTTTTGCAACTCAGTATGACCCTGTTTCAGTATGACCAGCCTACCCATAAACGTGATGCTTCCGCGGGTTCAGCCCTGGTGGTGATTAAGGCGGTGGGGTCTTTGGAGCTGGGGTAGTTACCTGTCTTTGGTGGCCGGTCCCAGGAGGTCAGGGGCTGAACATGTTGGCTCTGGGTTAGGACTTGGGATGGTTGGCCGCTGCTCAAGGGCTTGCGGACAATCCGATTTTCAGGCCCCTCTCGGCCACACTTGAAGCGTGGGCTGGTTGGCGTCCTGTTAGCAGGAAAGGCTGTTTCTGTCTGCCCTGGACAGTATTGCAATTGATATTTAGCCTGATCTCTGTTCATTTTTTTGGTTTTATTTCTATTATTAAACACCTTGAAGATTGTTTTGTTTTTGTTTTGGGAGGGTGTATTAGAAATGAAACCCAGGGGTTTCTGCCTTGATCTACATCCGCAGCTCTATTTTATTTCGGAAAAAAAAGTCTCACTCATTTCCACCAGCCTTGATAAGTTGCTGAGACTGGTCTCAAACCTGTAATCCTCCTGTCTCAGCCTTCCGTGTGATGGGATTACAGGCATGAGCCAACACACCAGCCTTTGAAGCGTGTTTTAATGATTGTTTTTGAGGGGGTTGCCAGCTATTTTAGAATTTTGGGATCTTTTTCTGAATATCAGGGGAAGATTTGTAAGTGAAGTGGGCATTTAGATAAAATTTTCTTGCTTTTTTTTTTTGTGGTCCTGGGGATGGAACCCAGGGGCATTCTACTTTCAATCTACACGTACCCAGCCCTATTTTTATTCTTATTTTGAAACAGGGTCTCATTGAGTTGCAAAGTAGCTGAGGCTGTCTACGAATCGCCATCCTCCTGTCTCAGCCACCCGAATGCTGGGATTACAAGCGTGCGCCTCACACCTGGCTTGTCTTGCTTCTTACTTGGGGTCTAGGTCGTTGTATGTAAGCAGTGCCACAGGTGACTGATAAACGATGTAAGCTTTTGACCGGGCTCCTGTGTGTGCAGGTCTTCTGCATAGATGGCTGCGGAGGACCGCGTGTGGGCCCTCGGCTCTGGGGTGGTGGAGCAAGAGAGGACAGCGCACCCATCTTGATACGCGAGAGCCTAGGTGTGGAGCTTGTGTTGAAGTTCTTTAGCTATTGTGTGTGGGGGTCTAGAGAAAAGGAGCCTGGACATCTTTCACTTTGCGGAGATCAGAGAGGGAGAAGGGGATATGAACAGGATCCGTTCCCTTAGGGAGTATTGGGGCCGGGGGTGTGGGTGAGACTGAGATGGGGGTCAGAAGAGAGAAGAAGGCAGCGAGAGCAGGAGGAGGGCAGGTTCTGATGGAGACGGTGGGCTGAAGATGGGGAGGAGGGAAGAGGGCAGGAGAAGGGGCTCAGTAGACGGGGGCAGTCTCTAGGAGCCTGGGGATTGTGGGAGGTGGTGGGGAGCATGGTAGGCGGCCAGGACACAGGTTGGAGGCTTCCGGCTAAGGCCGGATGTGCAGCTCTGTGCTGAGCATTTTAGGAACCTTGCGTGGTCCTGGCCCAGGAGCACCCCAGCCGGCAGGCGGGGAGCAGCCCTGTGGCTCCTGGGGTCACTCCCTGGAGCTGTGGTCCAGGCCTTAGAGGAGCAGCTGTCCCTTCTGGGAGCTCCTGCTTGTGTGGGGCTCACCTGCCATTGTTTGCTCTGTTGGGAATTAAAACTGAGAAGCGTAAAAAAATACTGTGTTCTCTTATGACTTCATTTAAACCTAATATATATCTACTGGAAGTTTAAAAGTGGTTTTAGTGGAAAGTATTTTCAGAATATCTTGGCAATAGAAGAATAGAAAGAGAAGTGTTTGCTCATCTTTGTGGATCTACTTAATGTTTGTGTTTTTATACGATAGCTGTGGTCTCCTGTGGTTTCTGTGTTTAATGTTGGGTTTATATCATAAACCGTCCAGGAGAGAGAGAGAGAGAGAGAGAGAGAGAGAGAGAGAGAGAGAGAGAGAGAGAGTTAGTTTGTGTGGTGCTAGGATGCGATAGAGAGCTAATCTCATCTTTTTTTAATCTTTATTTATTTCGGTGGTCCTGGGGTTCCTGGAAACCCTCCTACCTCTGGGCTACACTCCCAGATCTATTTTTATTTTTTATTTGGAAACAGGGTCTCTTAAGCCAGCAGAGGCTGGCTTTGAACCTGCGCGATCCTCTTATCTCAGTCTCCCAAGTGCGGCCACCATGCCCGGCTAATCTTGAATTTTGAAACACGGTCTTGCTAGGTGGCTGAGGGCCTTGCCACATTGCCGAGGCTGGTCTCGAACCTGCAATCCTCCTATCTCGGTCTCCCAAGTATTGGGATCACAGGCGTGTGCCACCAGTCCTGGCTAGTGTATATTGTTGACCCAGGTAGAATTAAAAAGAATTGACATCTTCCTACAAAGCAAACTGTATTTGACCCCAGGAAGCCCAGAATTCGCTGCACTGTCCAGGATGTGCTGAGCACTGCCGTGATATTCTCTGCACCATCGCTGGTTTTCTGTGTCGCTCGGTTGTGCCGTGATATCTTTTGTTATTTGGAAATATATGTTTCTGTTTTTGTTCTAGTGGGTATCTTCGAACTTGGACTTATTTTTAGCACCTTAGTTTCTTTTTCTTTTATTGAAGCTTGTACTCTGGGATTCACTTGGTATTTTCTCCAAACTATAGTGATTTTATCTTAGATAAATTGCACATAAAATATGATACGGCATCCTTGTTTTTGTCTCCTTTGAAATTCTTGCCCTCGGTTGGCTTTTAGACCCATTGGTGCTTTACGTAGTGACTGATACGGTCGGGTTGAGTTCTAGAGTTTTCTGATTTTCTTGTTTGTAGCTTGATTTTCCTATCCTTTCTCTTTCCTGCCTTTGAAATTGTTTCAATATTTTAGAGTTCTCTTTTGGAGACAAGCTCGTGCTTTGTGTGACTGCCATAGAGATTTTATATGCACAGCTAGCCTTGCCCCGTATCCCATGCAACGTATCCAAGCCTTTAAAACAAGATGGAAGTTTATATATCCACCACCACGCCGCACATGTTATAAATTGTGCTTCCAATAGCCATGCATGTCTTTCCTTTCTGTGTGTGTGTGTGTGTGTGTGTGTGTGTGTGTGTGTGTGTGTGTTGCTAGGGATCAAACACAGTAACCCAGAATCCTTCTACCTCTGAGATACACCCTTTTTATTTCTTATTTGGAAACAGGGTGCCACTAATTGGTCGAGGCTGGCGTGAACCTGCGACCCTCCCATCTCAGCCTCCCAAATGTATGAAAGGAACCTGAAGAAGGAATACCAGCCTTCTTAGAGCCACTCAACTTTTTTTTTTTTTCAGATCTCTCTGGAACATCTGCCTACAGCCCAACTAATTAATGTAGCATATCCTATAGACTGGCTTCAGTGGAAAACAATTCTTTCAGACTTACCTCAGTTCGGAATTCATTTCTCTTATTCAGCCGGGCGTGGTGGCGCACGCTTGTAATCCCCGCGCTTGGGAGGCGGAGACAGGAGGATCGCGCAGTTTCGAAGCCAGCCTCAGCTGCTTAGTGAGGCTCTCGGCAACTTAATGAGACCCTGTTTCCAAATAAAGTCTAAAAAATAGGTCTGGGAGTATAGCCTGGAGGTAGAAAGCCCCCTGGGTTCCACCCCCATTACCGCCAAAAATAATAATAATTAATAATAATAATAATAATAATAATAATAATTTCTCTTATTCATGTAGGATGTTCTTCATGGTTATAAAATTATGGCAACAGCTTTTTAATTTTTTGAAACCACACCAAAATATGTTTTTTAGTTGGGTGTGGTGGTGCAAGCCTATAATCCCAATACTAGGGAATCTGAAATGGGGATATCGTATGCTATAGAACAGCCTCAGCCATTTGGCGGGTCAATAAAACAAACAAACAAAACACATGAAAAAGGAGAAAATATTTTAAACTGAAAGTAAAAATTCATCCCATGAGAATGTGTAGGTTTCAGTTAAAACTATGTAGAATACGGAAAGTATGTCTTTTTTATTAACTCCCTTGTTTATTTCTTTTTCATTTTTAAATATTTCCAATGTTTTATTCCATTGCCCATTTTTAAAAATGATTGCTTCTTTTTGCTACAAAACTAAATTCTGTATATTTATGATGCACAATATATGTGTTTGCGCTGCGGCAGTGATAACTCGCACTAATGTATGCGGGTGTTTACCAGTTTTGAGGGGTGGGAACACTGAGAATCTAATCTCTTTAACCTCAGGCACACCATATATTCAGAGTTTTATTCTCTTTGTGTGTGTGTGTGTGTGTGTGTGTGTGTGTGTGTGTGTATACACACTACTGGGGAGTGAACCAGAGGCATTCTACCTCTGTACTACACCCACACCCCCAGCCATTTTTTTTTTTTTTTGGTGTTTCTGGGGTTCCTGGAAACCTTTCTAATTCTGGGCTACACTCCCAGACCTATTTTTATATTTTTATTTGGAAACAGGTTTTCTTAAGCCATCGTGGCTGGCTTTGAACCTGCGCGATCCTCCTGTCTCCGCCTCCCAAGCGCGGGGATTACAAGCGTGCGCCACCATGCACAGCACCCCCAGCCATTTTTATTTTGAAATAGGATCTCACTAAATTACTGAGGCTGGCCTTGAATCTGTGGTACCTGTCTCAGCCTCCCAAGTACTGGAATTCGACTCATGCCTGGCTGTATTTATCCTCCTTTACTGAAATTTTGTATTCCATAACCAACATGATCTGATGACTAACATCATTTGACCCTTAATAACCCCCATTCTGCTATATGCTTGGTTGAATTCAGCCTTTTTATTTGTATTTGAGATTATGAAATATTTATCTTTTTGTGCCCAAGTCCATCTGGGCGGCCATTCATCCTTCCTTCCTTCCTGGGATTGAGTCCAGAAGCATTCTGTCTCTGAGCTACACCCTCAACCCTTTTTAGCTTTTACTTGAAGTGTTCTCGCTCGGTAGATGAGAATCTCACTCCTCGCCGAGGCTCTCGTTAGCCTGCTGCCGCTCACTTATATGAAATGGCTCTATATTCATATTTATATTCTTGCTTATATTAAATGGGATATAAATGGGCTGTCCTCATTTATATTCCCAAGTTTGAGGCCAGTCTACGCAACTCAGTGAGACCTTATTTTAAAATTAAAAATAAAGTAGGGATGTGAGTGTCCCTCAGAGGAATACTTCTGAGTTCAATCTGTAGTGGAATCCAAAATATAAAAAAGATACTCTTAAGCAGGAGAATTCAGATTTGGCCAATTATTTTACAATGGTAAAATTATATTGACTATATGTTCCAATTACGAGGATTGTACTAAAAATAGATTTTAGAGATATTACTAATATATATATTTTTTGGTGGTACTGGGGGTGGAACCCAGAGGCTTTCTACCTCCGGGCTATACTCCCAGAACTTTTTTTTTAAATTTGGAAACAGGGTCTCACTAAGTTGCTGAGAGCCTCACTAAGTAGCTGAGGCTGGCTTCGAACCCGTGCAATCCTCCTGTTTCAGCCTCCCAAGCGCGCGGATTACAAGCGTGCACCACCACGCCCGGCTGAGATATTACTAATATTTAAACTTTACAAAAACCCATTCTTTTCCAAGAAAAAAACTTGAAATGAAATTATGAATTCTTTCAATGTTCTAAATAGTAAAATGTAATACAGCTTACCCTATTACCTCTGTAAGTGTATATTTTCAAATAGCCATAAAAAACTATTTGTGTTTTCAGGTAGAGCAGCCAGGAGATTAGAAACAAAATAAGTGGAAGTAACTACTTACAAGGTTTCAAGTGGGAAGACATATAGGTAGAAAGTGTGGAAAGCAATAGAGGTCATGGATTTTCTCTGCAATATTGAGCTAACCCTAGAGTGGACGGGTCCTCCTAAGGTCTGAGCCCTCACATGCAGACAATCCCACAAGACTGCCAGGCCTTCGATGTGTATTGAGCGGCAGAACCAGGGCGGGTGTTCTCATCTTGGCCCCGATCTTGGGGGAGACTTGCAGTTTTTCTCCACTGCGGCCAACTGTAGCCACACATTTGCCGACTGGCTGTCTCTATCCAGCCAAGGACGGCGCTTTCTGTTCCTCTGTCACCTGTTTTGATCCAGAAAGGGTGTTGGATTTTGTTCAAAGTTTTTTCTGTGCCTGTGGAGATGATGTGTTTCTGTTCCTTCTCCGCTTCCCCTTCCTCCTCCTCTCTCCAGGGATGTTCTACCTCCGAGCCCTTTTGACACACATTTAGCCCGGGTTATAGTTCACTTTGAAGCAGGGTCTCACTGACTTACCACGTGCCTTGGCTCATCATTTTCTTCTTGTATTAATGTTGTTTTTGTTCTGGTGAAGCAAGCTTGCATCCCTGCCCGCCATCCCACCTGGCCACTCACTGGCCGTGACTCTACTGAAGAACCCTTCATCTATATCTGTGGCACGGTTTCGTCGGTAGGAGTCTTTCCATGGGGTTTTTTATGCCTTTCGTATCCAGGTCCTGTTAGATTCAAGGGAGGAAGCCGTTAGTTTTTGCTGCTCTCGTGTATTTTGGAAGCGTTTGGCAAAATCAGAGTCACATTTTGGGAAGATATTTTATGCCTCAGAACTCTATAGCTTTATTTTCCACTCTTGGTGATTTGCTAATGCCTTCCTTGGCGCTAGTCTTGTATTATTTCTGGGAGGCCTCGCGTCTCATTCTTATCTTTGGCTCTGTGATGTGCGAGTTCTTCCCACTCCCAAGGCGCTTCTAGAATTTGTGCTTTATGACTCCTTTTAAGCAGCGGTATTACGGTGTGTTTTGAAGGGTGATACTTTTTTATGTTAATGCTTTTTGGATTTTTGGAGTTTTGTTCATTTGTGGACTTGGCTTTTGGTTTTCTTGGTACTGGAGATTAAACTTGGGGGCATTCTATATCCAAGTTACACCTCTAGCACTTCTTATTTTTATTTTACAACAGGGTTTCCTTAAGTTGCTGAGGGTTTTGCTAAGTTTTTGAGGCTGGCCTCGAACATGCAATCTTTCTCTCTCAGCCTCCTGGTATTATAGGCCTGTCCCACCATTCCTGGCTTGTGGGTTTACATTTTAACCACATTTGAAAATACTTCAGGTCTTATTTATTATTTATTTATCTTTTACGTCTTTCCTGTCCTAAGTTTTTTTTTTTATACCTATGTAAGATCACCTGATTAGGTCATTACAGTTTCTGAAGCTTTGCTTAAAATTTGCTTTACTGTGTGTGTTCTGTATTATAAAGTTAGTGTTGCTGGTTCGCTCAGGATGAAGTATTCGATCCACCCTCTTCTTGATGACTATTTTCTCCAGTGTGTTTCCATTTAAAATACTGTCATTTTTATCCTGAGGTATTCATTTTTATCCATTTGCAATTGCTCATCATGAAATCATTCAGATGCATGGAAAAATTGTAGATGTGGCACAAAGATCTCAAACGTCCCCACCTCATTTCCCTAATATTAACACCATCCATAACTGTCGTTGAACTATATGAACTAAGAAAGTGGTTCAGGATTATTAATCTGAATAAAATAACCAGACTTTAGCAGTTCGTCCATGAGATGTTGTTGTAAAATCTCCACTCTAATTTCCAGCTCTTTGCCCCTTCTTGAGTTAACTCTTGGCAGGGTGAGAAATTGGGGTTTTATTCACTCTTCTACTGAAGAATAATCATTTTACCAACACCTTTTGTGGATGCGACTGTCTTTTTCCCAGTGTATGCTTTTGGCAACATTGTCAAAAATCAGTTGGCTCTAAGTGCATGACTCGTGTCTGTGACTTTAATTCTATTCCATTGTTCTATGTGTCTTTACCAGTGCTGATAGCTTGCTGTTTTTATTGTGGTAATTCTATCTTATAATTTGCCATCGGGTTTGGTGATGCCCCGGTGTGGTTCAGGGTATTCAGCCATCTCTGCACAGAGTGTGTGTGCTTAGCACGGGGCTGGGAACTGCCAAGGAGAGGTGATTGAAGGGCCATTGTAAAGGCGGGATGGGAGAGTGTAAAGGAGGAGATGCTCCTGCATCCATGGCCACATGGCAGCCTCAGGTGTCAGATCTTCAGGGCGCAGGGGAACAGCTGGATGCCCGCGTCCCTGTCCCACAGTGCACGGTGTGTGGCTTTCCCTGCTGTCCAGCTCCAGCCTGCTCACGGTGGCCTCTTTTCCCCTTCCTCTGAGCCTCAGTTTTATCCTCTGAAGTGGGGACACAGGTTGGCACCCTCACAGGGTCCATCCTTTGAGGATTCCTGCGGGACCCATGAGTGGGTCAGTCCGTAGCGATCCCGGGACAGATGTTGCTACAATCCACTGGCTGTCTGGACTCGAGCACCGTGGACAGCTGTAGAGGAGTCAGTCAGTGTTGACAGCAGGCTCATTCCAGACGCTAGCCCGAGTTTCTGCTCCTGCAGCTCTCTGGCTCCCCATGTAGCCGGTCAGAGCTCTTTTATGGATGGTGACAGAGAATTGGAAGCATTGTAGAATTTCTATCTGGAGTTTAGAGCCAGTAGTGTTTCTGCATGGTGGGCGTCACCAGGGAGCCTCCAGGACATGTGCTGGGTCTGAGCAAGCAGCAGGAGTCTGCTTCCACCCCACCCTAAAGGTCTCTGTGTTCTGTTAAGCGATTCCTGTTCCTTCCTGTCAGCAAAAGGGGGCTGCTCATCTGATACAGTCTAATATTCAGTACCGCAGACAGTGACCACGCCTCCCTAGGCTGAGGCCAGAATTGAGTCTAATCCCCCATTGTGCCTCTCAGTCCTCCCTCATCATGGCTGGCAAGAGGTCACCTGGGCCAAGCGTGGTGGCACATGCCGAATTCCAGTACTGGGGAGGCTGAAACAGGAGGATTGCAGGTTTGAAGGCAGTTCTAGCATCTCAGTGAGGCTGTCCACAACTTTAAGTGAACATTTCAAAATAAGATTAAAACAGGGTTGCGGGGTATAGCCCAGAGGTAGAATGCCCTTGAGTTCTATTCCCAGATGGACCACACACACACACACAAAAAGAGGTTAGCCGGGGCAGAGGATCCTGGCTGTGTCTGTGAGCTGCTCTCTCTCCAGCCCCATCCCTAGTCTGTATTTCTGTGGGGTCAGCAAATACCACTGTTGTCCGGAGGATCGTGGTTTGTGAACAGCCTCAGCTACTTAGTGAGGTTCTTTGTAACTCAGTAAGTCCCTGTTTCAAAATAAAGAATAAAGAATAGGGATGGAGATGCAGCTCGGAGGTAGAATGCCCCTGGGTTTCATATCCAATACTGAAAAAAAAAAATACCACTGCTGTCCAAGATAGTCTCCATCAGACTCCGTGTGAGTCCCAAGCTCCCCCAGGTCTGATGGTGAAGCCATCAGCCAGGGTTTGGGGACAAAGGGATGGAGATAGAAATGTTGTGTGGACACTGGGATGGGATTGAGAATGATTAAGAGACACGGGTGGGCTGGAGATGGGACGAGGGACCTTCAGGATGGGGGTGGGGATGGTTAAGAGTTATGGGTGGGGATGGTGCTGTATACACAATTGATTAGATTTTACACAAGTAATTATATATTATGCATAATTGATTAGATTATACACAATTGATTAGATTACACATACTTGATTAGATTACATACAATGATAAGATTATACATACTTGGTTAGATTATGCACAATTGATTAGATACTGCACACATGATTAGATTATGCACAATTGATGAGATTATACACACTTGATTATATAATACACACTTGGTTAGATTTGCACAGTTGATTAGATTATGCACACTTGATTAGAGTATGCATAATTAATTAGATTATACATGGATAATTAGATTATATATACTTGATTAGATTATACACACCTGATTAGATTATACACAGTTGATTAGATTATGCACCATTGATTATATTATGTGCACTTATTTAGATTAAGAGTACTTGATTAGATTATACATGTTTGGATTATACACAGTTGATTAGATTCCATTGATTAGATTATGCACACTTGATTAGATTATGCACCTTGATTAGATTATATACAGTTGATTCGATTGAGGACAGTATTAGTAACATAGGAAAATGATCTGAAACCTAGTGAGACCCTGTCGCAAAAACAAAACAACGAAACAAAACCAAAGACTAAAAAGGGCTAAGGGTGTAGCTCAGAGACAGCATGACCCTGGAGTAATTCGTAAGTAGCCCTGAAAAAGAAATACATATATTATCCAAAAAAATCGCTATTCTTTGTAATATTTAGATTACTATTTGAAGATCTTGGGCTATTAATAGGACAACAAATTTTCTTTCCAAGGGTTGTCTGATTAGAAAAACATCACAATGATATGTAAGAAAGCTTTTTTCTGGCAAAAAAACTTAATTATGAAAAAAATGTCAGTGGTCAAATGTAAAAAACAAGTCTATGTTCAGCAGCAATAAAGTCAAAATATATGGCAGATGCAAGGGGAGGATACTGACTCGTGTAAAATACTCAATTATCTCCCCACTGAGACGTGCAGCATTTACTCCAGCAATTTAATTGCAAAAGACAGACATACGGTTATTACTTTTACAACTATGGTTCTAATAGACGCTTTGCTTTGCCAGTTAGAAGAACTCACCAGGAGATGTTATTTTTGAACTGTTTTACTTACTTAGAATTTCTTTTGGTTGTGTTGTCTTTTGGGGTACTAGAGATTGAACCCAGGGCTGCTGTACCTCTGAGCTATACCTGCAGCCCCCTTTTTTTGATACGGAAAAAAGATGTCACAAAGTGGCGAAGACTGACCTCAGATCTGTGATCCTCCTGGTTTAGGCTTCCAAGTACTGGGATTGCCAGTGTGTGCCACCAGTCAGCTCTAACCTAGAATTTCTATTAATTACTTCTATTAAATTAGTGCACAGTTAAACCAAATGTAATTTCATTTCATCAAATGCTAACATTTAAAGACATAGCTTTCACTGTTTGGAGAGGACGCTGTCTTTGTTTTCTTAAGGATGTTTTATCTCCGTTTCTCAGACTTAGATTACTAGGCTTCCCTATAATTCATTAAAATTTTTACTTGCTGAAAAGTTAGAAAAATGTTCAAAAACCTGCTTGAGAGGATATTATCCTTGTGGACTTAAGAAGTCTTCCACTACCAGGTATGGAATCATCAGAGAAAAGTAAACAAGGTTATATTTTAAATCAAAATTGGCATCATTTTGATGAAAAATGTTCAAATATTAAACACGTTACTTAAGTTTAGCTGAGCATGCATCAACATGCGCAGGAAGAACACAGGTTTAGGGCCAGCGTCAGCACCTTACCAAGGCCTTTAATTTATACTGAGAGTGTTTTCATAAGTTACCTAGAGTACATCTGTAATCCCAGTACTTGGGAAACTCGCCTAAAAATATATATATATATATATACAGACACACACACACACACATATATATACACACACACAAACACACACACACACATATAAAAATAAAAAATAAAGTAAAAATAAAAATAAAAAATACAAAGGACTAGGTGTATAGCTCAGAGGTAGTATGCCCCTGGTTTCAATCCTTAGTACTGTGTGCGCGCATTGCAGACTATCAGGCCCCAAAGTGGCCAAGACAACCAAAGCACCAATGCTTGGGCATCACCTGTTGCCCCGGGATACGGGGGCGGAGCCACAGGAGGACTGGGCGCGGTCTTCTGAGGACGCGGAACCTTTCAGTGAGCGGAGCGCGCTGCTGCCCGGAGGCTCTTCCGCGACGGCCCGTCCGCTCGCCGGAAGTGAGCCTTTCGGACGCCGCCTGGAGCTGCCTCGTCTGGGCGCCGCGTCGCTGCCGCCGCCGACATGGTGAGCGTTAGCGTCTGGGGTGCGGAGTGGGTTTCGTGGCACAGCAGCGGCCCTCCACGCCGCGCCGAGACTCAGTCCTTGGGCCGGGGCCGCGCGGTCCCCGCCGGCGCGGGGTTCGGGTGCTCTGGCCCTGCCGAGGCGGCGCCGGGCCTCCCGCCCTCTTCCCTCTGCGCCTGAGAACAAACCCCCAAAGCCGCAGGAGCCTGTGTGGGCCGCGCCCTTAGTGGGCCCCAGTGGCCGTGGCCGTGGCCGCGAGTCGGCGCGGCTCCTGCCTTCCACACGCCGCCCCGGAGGAGAACGCGTCCAGAGAGGCCGAGCCTCTTTCCTGCCGAGCTGAGGTTCGAACCCGCGCGGCCATGTTCTGCGCCTGAGCGCCCAGCAGAAGGGGTCGAGCAGTTCATTGCTCGCCACGGGGTCCCCGGGAGTGATGGGCACTTCTGGAAACGGAGAAAATGCGAGCTAGATGACTTTGTAATTCTCTGTGGTATCTACAGCTTAGGGTTCACTCCCTGAACAACCACACCGGCTGGTTGAGAGAATGAATGAATGAATGAATGAGAGTGGGGGGAGCATCTGGACCGAGCTTGACAGGTTGGTAAGTGGGCGCTCTTAGGAAAATGGTCATGCTTTAGCAGCAAGTTTTTGTTGTTGCTGTTTTGGTATTGGGAGTTGAACCCAGGGGCATTCTACTTCTGAGACACAACCGCAGCCCTGATTTTTATATTTATTCTTTTTTTTTTTTTTTCCTCTAGTACTGGGGCTGGAACCCAGGGGCGTTCTACCTCTGAAGACACCTCAGCCCTAAGTTTTTATTCTTTTTTTTTTGTGTGTGGGACTGAAAATTGAGCCCTGGAGCATATTACCTCTGAGCTACATCCCCAGCCTGGTTTTATTCATTATTTTGATACAGGGTCTCACTAAGCTTCGGAGGGCCTCACTAAGTACATGAGACAGGCTGCGAACCTGGATCCTCCTGTCTCGGCCTCCCAAGTACTGGAATTACAAGCGTGCGCCACCAAGCCCGGGTTATTTATTTATTTATTTTATTTATTTATTATTATTATTATTTTATTATTATTTTGGTGGTACTGGGGTTCCAGAAGCCCTTCTACCTCCGGGTCACACTTCCGGACCTATTTTTTATACTCTTTTATTTGGAAACAGGGTATCTTAAACCAGTGCGGCTGGCTTCGAACCTGCACGATCCTCCTGTCTCAGCCTCGCTAAGTAGCTGAGGCTGGCCGAGAACTTGCATTCCTCATGTCTCAGCATGTATAGTGCTGGGATTACAAGCGTGTGCCACCATGCCCAGCTCCTATTTAATTTTTATGGTTTTTTTTTGGTGGTACTGGGGTTCCTGGAAATCCTTCTACCTCAAGGCTACACTCCCAAACCTATTTTATACTTTTTTTTTTTTGGGGGGGGGGGAGAAGGGTCTGTTAAGCCAGCATGGCTGGCTTTGAATCTGCGGGATCCAACTGTCTCCGCCTCCCAAGTGCGGGGATTACAAGAGTGCACCACCATGCTTGGACCTGATTTTTATTTTATTTTATTAATTAATAATTTATTTTTTGGTGGTACTGGAAGTGGAACCCAGAGGCTTTCTACCTCTGGGCTATACTCCCAAACCTATTTTATATCTTATTTAGAAAGAGGTGCTCACTAAGTTGCTGAGAGCCTTTCTCAGTAACTGAGGCTGGCTTTGAACCTGTGCGATCCTCCTCTCAACCTCCCAAGTGCGGGGATTACAAGCGTGCGCCACCACACCAGGCTGATTTTTATGTTTTTAAAACCGGCTCGCTAGGTTGATGAGTCTCAGTAGGTTGCTGAGGCTGTCCTTGAACCTGTGTTCCTCCTGTCTCAGCCTTCCACGCACTGGGATTACAGAAGTGCACCGCCATGCTGGGCTAGCAGCAAATTTGAGGAAACCTCTGTGAACTCAGAGTCTTGTGTTTGGTCCTTGCTCTGAGGGGAGCTGTGCTTTTGACCGCTGCTGCTGCTGCTGAACAAAGTTAGGAGCTTGCACACTCGACATTCACTTTATTCTGAGTGAATTGTTTCCAGTGCTGCTTCTTATTTCTTGACAGTAACAGTCTTCAGGTGCTTGGGAGGGCCTCTCTAAAGCTTTTAAACATACCCTTAGTCAGGTGGACGCCTATAATCCCAGCACCTGAGAGGCGGAGACAGGAGAATCACAGGTGTGCAGTAGCTTAGCGAGACCCTGTTTCAAAATAAAAAATAAAGTTGGGAATGTAGTAGCTCAGTTCTAGAAGTCCTCAATACCATGAAAAAGAAAAGAAATGTCAGTTCCAAACTGAACTCTTTGGTCGTGTGTGTGTGTGTGTGTGTGTGTGTGACTGGAGGTGGAACACAGGGGCTTTTCTCCCTCCGGGCTATACTCCCAGACCTATTTTTATACTTTATTTGGAAACAGGGTCTCACTAAGTTGCTGAGAGCCACACTCAGTAGCTGAGGCTGGCTTCGAACCTGTGCGATCCTCCTGTCTTAGCCTCCCAAGCGCGGGGATTACACGAGTGCACCACCACGCCCGGCTTTGGTCCTCTTTTTAATCCAAAGAATGTAAGAGAATAGTGTCTGAGCAAAGAAAAAATGTCAATAGTTTTGTTTATATGTTCAGTTGGTGAATATTCAGTGAGTTCCTTCTCTTTGCAGTGCTATGCTGAATGATTTTATTAATTTATTAATTTATTGTGCTACTGGGGATTGAACCAAGGGACGATACACAGCTGAGCTTAATCCCCAGCCCTGTTTGTTTGTTTTTTCCAGTACTAGGGTGGAACCCAGGGACATTCTACCTCCAAGCTACACCCCCAGCCCTATTTTGTTTTATTATTTATTTTGAAACAGGGTCTCACTGAGTTGCAAAGGGCCTCACTAAGTAGCTGAGGCTGGCCACGACCTCAGTCCTCCTGTCTCAGCCTCCCAAATGCTGAGATTGCAAGCGTGCGCCACTACGCCCGGCTTTTTTTTTTTTTTTTTTTTTGACACAGGGTCTCACTAAGTACCTACACTGGGCTTAAACCTGTAGTCCTTCCTCAGCCTCCACAGTTAGTGGGGTTACAAGCCTGCACCACTGCCCCTGGCCTTTGAAATTGTTTGAAGAGATTAAAAACTGAGCATGACTCAGACCATAGCTCTCAAGAGCTCCCCTTCCAGGGTGAGAAGAAACAGCAGAAAGTGTTGTACATGTTTGTGGCTGAAAATGTTCAAGAATCCAGCCAGTTGGGGTTTTACTTAGAGTTTTTTTTTTTTTTTTTTTTTTTTTTTGGTGGTACTGGGGTTCCTGGAAGCCCTTCTACCTCCGGGCTACACTCCCAGACCTATTTTATATTTTTGAAACAGGGTCTCTTACGCCAGCGCGGCTGGCTTCGAACCTGCGCGATCCTCCTGTCTCCGCCTCCCAAGCGCGGGGATTACAAGTGTGCGCCACCACGCCCGGTCTTTACTTAGAGTTTTAAAGAAGGGAGCCTGGCCGTAACTGAATGGGGAGGACATCGGTGGCCATGACAGCTGTGTCCCAGACCCATAAACTTTTGAACCCTGAATGCCATTAGACGTAACAGTCCATGATCTGTCACCAGTGGTAGGCCAAGGAGCAGCCTCAGGAGAGGTGTATGTCAGGTTGCCAAGTCTTAGATAACAACCATGGGGTTTTTTGTTTTTGCGATACTAGGGATTGAACCTATAGTCATTCTACCTCTGAGCTACACCCCAGCCTTTTTTATTTTTTGTTTTGAAACAGGGTCTCACTAGGTTGCTGAGAGCCTCACTAAGTTGCTAAGGATGAACTCAAATCTGCGATCCTCCCGGCTCAGCCTCCCAAGCACTGGGATTACAGGTGTTCACTGCCATGCCTGGCTTTTTATTTTTTACTTTTCAGACAGGGTGTCACTGCATTGCCCAGGCTGGCCTTGAACTTGCAGCCCCCCTGCCTCAGCCTCCCAAGTCGCAGTTCATGTCGCCCTCGCAGGGCAGGCTCCTGTAAGGTGTGCACAACACATTAAAGCATTTATCTTCCCGTGCTGGGTTCTGGATGAGCAGCTTCTCAGTGGCCAGAGCTGCCTCGCACTCCTGTCTGTATGCATCCTCAGCATGGTGCGCCCTGAGAAGGAACACAGAGCGAGTGTCTGTAGAGCGCATGCGTAGGCGAGGGAACACATGGCGTTGAGAATCTGAAAAGCCGCCTGTGGGCCTCAGGAGAGGATTGTGTGGGAACTGCCATCACTCAAGTCACCAGCTGTGTTTTTTGTTCTAGGTGTCAGTAATTAACACTGTGGACACCTCCCAGGAGGACATGATTGTAAGTATTTAACCCTCCTGCTGGGCGTTCCTGGGAGGAAGGAGGTTTGGCTTTAGCTCACTTTCTCTTGGTCATTCCTGAAGGCGGGCGTGGCTTTGCGCTAGTTTGAGTGAGGCCTTGGTCATTATCCCCACAGTGTCCCTGGGTTGGCAGGGCTGTCAGAGCCCGTCGCTGTGTTGAGGGGCACAAGGGATGGTGTGGGGCTTGGGGCCCTCTCTTCGGCCAGCACAGTGCCATGTTCTGGGATGGGGGCTGTGTGGGTGCAGAGGTGTCGCTGTTGTCTTCCTGCCGTATTCCTCCTGCTGCCGCTTCTCAGCGCCAGTGGGTAAGGGTTATGTGCAGAGAGAGCACCACAGAGCTTTCTGCAACTTACTGAGACCCTGGTTTAAAATAAAGAATAAAAAACAGGGCAGGAGGTGTAGCTTGGAGGTCGAATGCCGCTGGGTTCCATCCGCAGACCCTCAAAAAAAAGACCACACCTTCTTGGAGATGGTGAGGCACCTTGGGCAAAAAGGTCTCAACAGAGACTTTATAGCCAGGAACTTTGTGAGCCAGCCTCAGTTTCCTCATGGGAAAAATAATGGGCATGCTCCTATTTATATGAGGAACAGGTGAGGCAAAATAATAATTAATGAGCTAGGCGTGGTGGCACATGCTTATAATCCCAGTATTTGGGAGGCTAAGTCAGGAAGATCACAGATTCATGGCCAGCCTGCAGTGACTTATTGAGACCCTGTTTCAAAGTTTAAAATAGGGTTGGGGGTATAGTTCAGAAGTGGAGTGCCCCTGGGTTCCAATCTCAGTAACACACACACCCCAAACAAACCGAAAACCCCATGTAGCAACTCTTGAAGCAGACGTAATCATTAGGCCCATGTAAAGAAGTGGAAAAACTGGGCGTGGTGGCTCAGGCTTGGGAGGCTGAGACAGGAGGATCGCACAGGCTTGAAGCCAGTCTCAGCTACTTAGTGAGGCTCTCAGCAACTTATTGAGACCCTGTTTTGAAATAAAATACAAAAATATAGGTCTGAAGTGTAGCTCAGAGGTTTAAAAGTCCCTGGGTTCCACCCCCAGTAGCACAAAAACAAAACATAAAAAGATATGGAAACTGAGAGGTGAGTGTATTCAACAGCTGCCAGCAGATGAGCCAGGGAGATGAGGTGGAATCTCCTGGGTACATACATTTCTTCCCATGGTGAGTTAGCACGTGCTGGACAAGAGCCTTGGAATCCATCTGCACTGCCTGTGTCCCGGGTCAACAAGGCCTTGGAGCAGCGGGGCTGGCTTCAGAGAATCCGAGCCGGGCGTGGTGGCTCATGCCTGGAAGCCCAGTACTTGGAAAGCTCAGACAGAAGGATCACAGGTTTGAGGACAGCCTCAGAAAGTAGTAAGACTCATCAACTTAGCAAGACCCTGTTGCAAATTAAAGAATAAAATAGGGCTAGGGTTAGCTCAGGAGTAGAATGCCCCCAGGTTCAGACAGACACACAGATAGACAGACAGACAGACAGACACACACACACACACACACACACACACACACACACACACACTGTTGTCTTTGGGTAGGGAGGAGAGAAAGGAGCGTTGAGACCAACACAAGTGCTTCCTTGGAAAAGAAGGACTTGCTCCTGGTAACCACACCAGTGACAAGTGAGCGTTCCTGACCCCAGGGGGGACAGCTAGGAAAGTGGCACCCAGTGGCAGAGGCGGAGCCAGCAGGGGAGGAGCCAGGGTCAAGGAGCATCTACATGGTTCCCGGGAGAACAGGTGTCCCAACGGGAAGGAGCTATGGACAGCAGCTGCTGGGGGTTGGGCAGCATCCAGGAGTCAGGTCCCCGAGCTGCAAGGCTGCCAACGGCAACTCCAGGCGTTGCTTCCCTTGGTGGAGAGTCTGGGTTGCCAGCTCACTAGATGAAGGAAGTTGACCAGAAAGCCGGTAGAAAGGTCCACAAAGGATCCAGGGTTGGGCCAGAGGAAGGCACTCAGGCACCTGAGTGGAACTCTTTCCAGGCCAGAAGTGGACTGTAGAGACCCCAAAGAGGACCCACAAGTATCAGGCTTGGGGTCCCTTCCCCAGTAGCCCAGGGTCTGGAGAGAAAGGAGGATGCCAGTCCAGCTTTGTCCCCACCCCCATCATGAGGTGGGATGGGGCCTTTCCTGGAGCTCATAGAGGATGTGCAGAACTGTCTGGCTATAGCTTGTCCATTCTAGTAAGAGGCTCCCTAGCAGGGATGTGCAGGTCCACACGCTAGGTTCCTGCCCAGGGTGGTGATTCACCAAGCTCAGTGATTTCAGGGAGACGGGTCCAGACAGCACTGCTGGTGACTGCCCCATTTCAGCTGCCCACCCAACTTCTCGAGCTGTCTTTCCTTTGCAGCACGACGCCCAGATGGACTATTACGGCACCCGCCTAGCAACCTGCTCCTCAGATAGGTCCGTCAAGATTTTGATGTGCGCAATGGAGGGCAGATCCTCATCACCATCGTCAGGGGGTGAGTGCCGTGGTCCCTGCTCACCTCCCATATTTCCTCCAGAAGACCCGGGCAAGGGGCAGCCTGCCCTGGCTTCTCCATCCACTTACCCTCAGCCGGGGCTCAGCCCGCTTTCTGCTCAGGCCATGCGTGGAGGTCCCAACAGTGCCTGGCACCGGCTGACCTTCAGTGTGCCTGGCCGCTGGTGATTCAGAGTGGTCTGCGCAACCTTTGTGTGCACGGTTAGCCTGTGTGTTAGGAGGAGCGCTGGACCATCGCTGAGAGAACACCTGTGGGGTCCGGTCGCTCTTCATGGCTTCCCGGCACGTGCTCAGTGGGCCCTCGTTGCCGAGCGTGGATACCCTCCGACTTGCTCAGCTCCTTGCGTGGTCCTGCGTGGTCCTACGGCCACGTTTCTACTGCTCACCCTCACTTCACGCCCCTCACAGTTGAGGGTTTTAACCTGGGTTCCACGAGTCTCCAGGGGCTCTGGATAGAATTCAGGGTGTAGTGAACCAAGACAAGGAAGGATCCAACCCGTGTCGTATTTGTAGCACCTGTGTTCATATTTACCCCCAATCGCAGTCACCGGTATCTTCATCTTAGTTTATGGACCTGTCTCCGCAATCATTTGTGCTCATCACGGAGGTTATCAGAAGTCAGGAGGTTTGGAACCATGGAGGTTATCAGACGTGCCAGTGGAGTTTGTTACTTGATGTGTGTCATTGCTTTATAAATTGTTTTATTTTTTTTGGGGGGGGGTGACTGAGCATGATGGCACAGGTCTATAATCACAGTACTTGGGAGACTGAGACAGGAGGGTATCAGGTTTGAGGCCAGCCTCCGCAACTTTTTGACACTGTTTCAAAAATAAAAAAATAAGCTGGACATGGTGGTGCATGCTTGTAATCCCCATGCTTGGGAGTCAGAGACAGGAGGATCGCGCATGTTTGAAGCCAGCTGTGCAGGCTTAAGAGACCCTGTTTCCAAATTAAAAAAAAAAAAAAAAGTATAAAAATAGGTCTGGGATTGTAGCCTAGAAGTGGAAGAGTGTCCAGGAACCCCAGTACCACCAAAATTAATTAATTAATTAAAAATAAAAAATAAACTGTAGTGTTGCTTAAAGGTAGAACTCTAATGGCTATGATCCTTAGTGCCAAAAAAAAGTGTTTTTTTTTAACATTTTGATAACTGCAGTTCAAGATAATGGGATTTTCTTTGAAGCCTAGCTCTGTGACTTGGGTGATGTTCTGAGAAGGAGTTACTACCCTTCACCACCCTGCACGACGGGGAGGAGCCATCAGGCAGGTGCACAGTGAGCGTCCACCGGAATTGCAGCAGGAATGGAGGCCCGGTCCATTTAAGTGGGGAGGGACCTGAAAGTGGCCCTTCTGATGTCCCCAAGCCCCATCTCCCGCTCACCTCCTGGTCAACACTGAGAATAGGGCGTGGGGCCAGACACCTCTATGGAGCTCTGCTAGTTGTTGGGAATCTGAGACAGCTTGGCTTCTTCACTGCAGCTCCTCTGTGGCCTCTGTAGCCACACGTGTGGTCAGTGAGTGACCAGGCAGCTCTAGGGCTGAGGCCCAGGGTGTGGGAGTGACCAGGTGGCTCTAAGGGCTATATCTGTGGTCAGCGAGTGACCAGGGCGGCTCTGCGATCGAGTCCGCAGATATCTCTAACGGGTATCCAGTGGGATTTTTTTCAGATGGAGACCGAGCCATAGGTGGACACGGCTCTGGTATGCAGTCCAGAGCTTAGGGGAGCAGGTTTGGAGGACCTGGGCTCTTGGCATCTTGCCATGCTACCTGTGCATGGGAGAGATGGCCCCTGTGCAAGGCCTGGTGGGCACGCACTCAGATAGTGCCTGGCCTGAGAGCAGCCGACAGAGATCAAAAGAGAAGACGCGGCAAGCCTGTAATTATGGTACTTGGAGCTGAGATAGGAGATTGCAGTCTCCAGTCCAGCCTCAGCCTGGTGAGGCTCTCTGCAGCTCAGACCGTTTCAAAATAAAAAGTAAAAGCTGGGCGTGGTGGTGCACGCTTGTAATCCCCGCGCTTGGGAGGCAGAGACAGGAGGATCGCGCAGGTTCGAAGCCAGCCACGCGCGCTGGCTTAGGAGACCCTGTTCCCAAATAAAAATGTAAAAATAGTTCTGGGAGTGTAGCCCGGAGGTAGAAGGGCTTCCAGGAACCCCAGTACCACCCAAAAAATAAAAAAATAAAAAAATAAAAAGTAAAATAGGGCTGAGAGTATAGCTTAGACGTAGAATGCCCCTGGTTTCAATATCCAGTAACACATGAAAGAAAAGTGGGGAGGAGGCTGTGCCTTCTGAGCGATGGAGGAGTAGTGGGCAGTATCCACGCTGGTCAGACCCAGCCTCTCCTGAAGCGGGCATCGGGCCGGGACTTGTGGCGGAGCCGGACCCTGTCGGAGCATCAGGGTCACCACACCCCGGCTGCTAGCTGTGTTCAGTGGCAAGGCTCTGCCTGGCTGGCACAGGGAGGCCAACTTGGCATCCTGGCTGAATGCCCAGGGCTGTGTGGCCTCAAGTCGTTTGACCTGTGTGGGCATCAGGGTCCTCGCTGTCCAGTAATCTTCCCTTCTGGAGTGACTCTCTGTGTCATCTCAGCCTGCCAGGGAAGCCAGTCAGTTGTGTGCAGAATGTAAATGGTGCCTGGTAGGGCACCTGAGCAGCCTCTCCTCTCCTCTGCAGACACGAAGGCCCCGTGTGGCAGGTGGCCTGGGCACACCCCATGTACGGCAACATCCTGGCCTCCTGCTCCTACGACCGCAGAGTGATCATCTGGAAGGAGGAGGGCGGCACCTGGGAGAAGACCCATGAGCACTCATGAGTCCTCAGGTGTGTGGCCTTCATTTTCAGGCTGTTCTAAGCAATACCCCCAGCTCGCGTGTGTGTGTGTGTGTGTGTGTGTGTGTGTGTGTGTGTGTGTGTGTGTGTTACTGAGGATGGAACCCAGGGACATTCTACCTCTGAGCTACATTTCCAGCCCTATTTTTTTATTCTTTATTTTGAACCAAGAGCTCACTGAGTTGCAAAGGGCCTCACTAAGTAACTGAGGCTGGCTTTGAACCTGTACAGTCCTTCTGTCTCAGCCTACCAAATGCTGGGATGACAAGTGTGTGCTTTTTTTTTTTCTTTTTGTGGTACTGGGGTTCCTAGAAACCCTTCTATTTCTGGGCTACACTCCCAGACCTATTTTATATTTTTTATTTGGAAACAGGGTCTCTTAAGCCAGCAAAGATGGCTTCAAACCTGCACAATTCTCCTGTCTCCGCCTCCCAAGCGTGGGGATTACAAGCATGCGCCACCACGCCTGGCCTGGCCTTATTTTTTATTTTGTAACAGCCTCACTAAGTTGCTGAGGCTGGCTGTTAACCTGTGGTCCTCCTGTCTTAGCCTCCCGAGTGCTCCAAGGACTTATAAGCATGTGCCCCCACGCCTGGCCCAATAGCCTGTTTCTGAATTGGGATTTGTGAGGGGGTATTGTTTTGAATCTTTATATATTCTAGATATTAGTCCTCTCAGAGGAGTAGGGCCAAGTTGTCCTCCAGATCTAGGCTCTCTCTTCAGACTCTTGATTGCTTCCTTCACTCTACAGAAGCTTTTAACTTGGTGGCACCCAGTTACTGATTCTCTTTGTCATTTCTTGAGCTACAGGGTCTTGCCAATGTTTTGGTTTTATTTCTAGGTTTTTTGATCCTTTTTTTTTTTAAGGTTCTTGAGGTTGAACCCAGGGGCATTCTGCCCTCTGACGTACACTCCCACCCATTTAGTGTATGAATGTATGTATGTATTTTTTTGAAGCAGGGTCTTGCTCAGGTGCCAAGGGCCTCACTAAGTTGCTGAGGCTTTGAATTTCCATCCTCCTGTCTCAGCCTCTCCAGTACAGGGATTGCAGGCGCGCGCTCCACGCCTGTCTTGATCCATCTCGAGTCGCTTTTGTGCAAGGAGCAGGACTCTATTTTCACTCTTGCATGTGCACATCTATTTTCCCAACGCCCTTTGTTGAAAGGGCTCTTTTCTCCAACGTATGCGTTTGGCACCTTTGTGAAAAAGCATTGGCCTCAGGTGTGAGGATTTTTCTCTGTATCGTCTGTTCTATTCCATTGGTCTATGGGCCTGTTTTTTTGTGCCAATTCCATGCTGTTTTTGTAACTGTAGTCTTGTAGTTCAGTTTGAAGTCAGGTATCATGATACCTTCTGCACGGTTCTTATTGCTTAGGATTGGATTGGCTATTCTAGGTCTTTTGTTCTTACATGAATTTTAGGCCTTTTCCCCCCTAAAGAATGACTTTTCCTTCGATATTAGGGATCGAACCCAGGGCCATTCTACCTTCGAGCTACAACCCCAGCCCTATTTGTGGTTTTTTTTTTTTTTTTTTTTTTTTTTGCTTTGAAATAGTGTCACTAGGTTTCAGAGTTTCCCAACATGCTGTGGCTCCAACTTGTGATCCATCCTCCTGTCTCATCTCCCCAAGGACTGGGATTACAGGTGTGTACCACCACGCCTATACCTTCCCAGAGTATCATGGGCTTTTTGACTATTAATTCTACTTCTCCAAGAACACCGGAGGTCTTCCCATCTCCTATAGTCTTCTGCCTTCTTCATTTCTTTCTTCAGTGTCTGTGATTTTTATTGTAGGGGTTTCTTACTGCCTATTTTTTTTTTTTTTTTTTTTTTTTTTTGTGGTGGTGGTACTGGGGATGGAACTCCGCTTCCAGACCTATTTTATATTTTTATTTGGAAACAGGGTCTCTTAAACCAGCGAGGCTGGCTTCAAACCTGCGCGTTCCTCCTGTCTCCACCTCCCAAGCACGGGAATTACAAGTGTGTGCCACCATGCCTGGCCTTCTTACCACTCTTGTTAGGTTTATTTTTTTTTTGTTTTTATCCTTACTGTGAATGGAATGTTTTCCAGACTTCTTTTTAGTGGATTTGTGATTGATGTATAGAAAAGCTATTAAGCCAGGTGTAGTGGTGCAGGCTTGTAATCCCAGTAATGGAGAGGCTGAGACAGGAGAATTGCAGGTTCGAGGCCAGCCTCAGCAAGCAGTGAGACTCTTCATCAACCTAGTGAGACCCTATTTCAAAAATAAAAATAAAATAGGGTTGGGGATGGTGCTCAGAGGTACTACTTAAAAAAAAAAAAAACAAGGCCGGGCCCGGTGACGCACGCTTGTCATCCCCGCACTTGGGAGGCAGAGACAGGAGGATCTGCTAGTTTGAAGCCAGGCTCGCTGGCTTAAGAAACCTTTTTTCCAAAAAATATATAAAATAGGTCTGGGAGTGTAGCCCGGAGGTAGAAGGGTTTCCTGGAACCTCAGTATCACAAAAAAAAAAAAAAAAAAAAAGAAAGAAAAACAGGCTGTGTGTGGTGGTGCACACTTGTAATCCCAGCATTCAGGAGGCTGAGACTGGTGGATTGCGGTTCATGGACATCCTCAGCTACTTAGTGCGGCCCTCTGCAACTCAGACCCAGTTTCAAAGTAAAGAATAAAAATGGGGCCGGGGGTGTAATTCAGAGGTCAAATGCCCCTGTGTTCCATCTCTAGACCCGGAAAAAAAAAGCTATTGATTTTTTTTAAGTTGAATTTGTATTCAGCTACTTTGCTGAATTTGTATATCTGCCCTGGAGTCTTCTGGTTGAGTTTTTTTGGGTCTTCTGAGTATAGAATCATATCATCTGCAATTATAGATAATTTAAATTCCACTATTTTGATTTATTTCCCTTTAAATTTTTTCTCTTGCCAAATTCCCCTGGCTCATAAGATTTTAAGAAATTAATAAATGCCTGAGCCCCGGGCGGGGGTCGTGCGGGGCACACCGGAACCCCGGAAGAACCGGGGCCCAGGTCGCAGGACCCTGGGTTTTGGCAGGGTCACGTCGGGCACACCGGACCCCCGGACAAACCGGGGCACAGGTCAAAAGGCCCTGGGTCCTGATTGGGGGTCACGCGGGGCCGCCGGACTCCCGGAAGAACTGGGGCCCAGACTGCAGTGGGACCGAGTGCTTGATATACAACCTCCTCAAACCACACATACTGCCTTCTCTTATTTAAAAAAAAAAAAAAAAAAGGAAAAGAAAATATCAGAGAGGGGTCAGGAGTGCTGTGCCGGCTGCCAGGATACTGGGAAATCCAGACAAAACTTATCCAACTGAACTGGCACTTTTGGGAAAATTCCCCGTGAAGGAGGACTGTGTCTTCTCTACATCCTTAAGAATCCTGGACATCACCTGTAAGGAGAGAGTTTAACGGAGACCTAGGAGGAAGGCGGTGTTGGAAGCGATCGCCGTGATGGCGGTGGAGACTTGTATTCGGGAGAGGCAGAAATCTGATCCTACCAACCTTATCTTCTGGAGAAATTACCCCAAACATCAAATGCTACCGTCGCGCATGCTTAGGAACACTGGACAACATGCAAAGTGGGAAAAGAGCTTGGGAAAGATTTGAAATGGTGGAGGCAGTGGCAGTGGCAGCGGCCAGGACTCAGGGGAGGCAGAGATCTGATGCATTACACCTGGAACTTGTTGAAGAAATAACCCCAGAGGTAGAATGCTACCACCACACACCCTCAGGAATGTGGGACAACCTGCTGGGTGAAGAGGGTTCTCGGATCGGACTCCGCCGAGGGGTAAGACCAGTGCCAGGGCTAGCAAGGCTGGGAGCGGAGCCTGCTGTGAGGCAAGGCCGGTGCTGGGGCCTCCTAGGCCAGGATAGGAGCCTGCCGAGGGTTTAGGCTGGTGCCAGGGTCAGCAAGGCTGGGATCAGATCCTGCCTTGAGGCAAGGCCAGTGCTGGGGCCTCTGAGGCCGGGATCGGAGCCAGCCGAGGGGTTAGGCCGGTGCGGGTGCCAGCGAGGCCAGAATCGGGGCCTCCCCTGAGGCAAAGCCGGTGCTGGAGCCAGCGAGGTCGGGATCAGAGTCCTCCGGGTGGCCAGGCCACTACTGGGGCCGTCAAGAGTGGGATCGGAACTTGCAATGCGACATGCACAGAGAAATATCACAGAAAATAAAAACCAGATGCTTCCCCTAATTAGCAAAAACTAGAAGGAAAGGGGAAACGGGGAGGTCGAGTTATAGAAAGGGCCCTATAGAGAAGCATTTAAGGTGACCAATCAGAGGGGATGGGATGGGGGAGGATGAAACCTCTTTAAAACTCAGGAGGTGCTTAAACAAATGTATCAAAGATAATCACCCATCAAGTATGGGATCGAGGCGGGGGAAATGGGATGGGGATTGGATGAGGGCTAATTGGATGATGTGTGCTTGTATATCCTCTCAAGTCTTGTATTCCAATGTGATGTATGATTACAATGCACCAATTAAAATATTAAAAAATAAAAAAAATACAGATCTGAATAGTAGGAAAAATAAATGTGTGTGTGTGTGTGTGTGTGTGTGTGTGTGTATATATTTTTTTTTTTTTTTGGTGGTAGCTCAGAGGTAGAACACCCCTACGTTCAATCCCTGGTAGCCCCTCACACACAAAATTAGTGTATTTTGTGTGTTTGTGTTTGTGTCTATGACTTTCTCTGCTTGAATGCACAAGGCCTTGGGTTCAATCCCCATTACCACAAGTAATGAATCCAACAGAGGGAAGGAGTGGCAGGCCTGGATCACCCGCGTCTGTGGTGTTCTTGTGCAGATAGCCCGGTCTCGTTCTAAGTCTGTGTGGAATTCACACAGCAAACCCGTCCCCTAACCTTGTTTCTTGCATGTTGGCACCAAGTATTCAGATTCAGGACTCAATGTCATCTTTCCCTGAAGCAACTCAAAAGCTTAGTTTGTAGACAATGTAGTATGAAAGTAGGCAACTGCTCAGGCATCAGCGGTGTGTGTGTGTGTGTGTGTGTGTGTGTGTGTGTGTGTGTGTGTGTGTTTCTGAGGATGGAACCCAGGGCATTCTACCTCCGAGCTCCATCCCCAGACTCGACACCTGGGTATGTATTGTTTGCATAGCATTGAGACCACCTGAAACCCCCACCCTGTGTTGACGCCACACCTACGTCAAACCCACACACCCGGCCTCTGCGAGACAGGCGAGCACAGGCCAGAACCCCATGAGAGGTTTGCAGTTCTCTTGGCAATGCGAAGGATAAGTTATCAGGCTTTGCTCACGTAACACGTGGCACCAGGTGCTGTGGTCCCTGCGCCGGTCCCGCAGTCTTTATTTTTGTACTGGGGACTTATCTCAGGGGCATTCTGCCTCTGAGCTACACCTGCAGCCCACCTCCCCTTTTGTTTGGAAACAAGGCCTTTCTTAGTTGCTGAGGCTGCCTCGAACTTGCGATCCTCCTGTCGCAGACTCCCAAGTACTGAGTTATGGGCAAGCGCCACTGCCCGCAGGCAGCACAGCTTCTGAGTTCGGGGAGGCGGGTTGAATAACTGGGCTAGTGTGGATCGCGCGGCTATAAACGTGGGTTTGTGGAAATCTATCTGTACTTCTGGGTGGATGCTGAGGAGTGGCGTAGCTGGGTCACAGGCTGGCGCTGTCCCTGCGCGTGGCGGGCTCTGTGGAGCTGATTACAGCCTGCGGCAGCAAGCACACACTGCTCCCCGTGTCCTCGCTGCGCTCATTCTTGGCGATTGCCATTCTGACTGGCACTGCTGGGCCTCAGTGCGCTTCTGACACGCACCCCCGATTGGGGCACTGGGGACTCGGCTGTGGAACTCTACCTCTCAGCTATAGCCCCAGCCCTTTCACACCCCAGACTGTGTCATTTTTATTTAGAAACAGGGTCCCGCTAAGTTGCTGAGGCTGGTCTCGAACCTATGATCCTCTCAAATACTGGGATTACAGGTTGTGCCACTCCACCTAGCCTGACTCTTCCCTATCCTTTTCATACGGATGCCAGTTTATCTATTTAGGAGATTGAACTCAGAGACATTCTCTTTGTGGGTTATGCCTCTGGCCCAGTTTATTTATTTGGAAACAGGGTCACTAGGTTGATGAGTCTCGCTCCTTGCTGGGGCTGGCCTCAAGCCTGCGATGCTCCTGTGTCAGCCTCCCTAGTGCCAGGATGACAGGCGTGCATTACAGTGGGGCCCAGGCCTGCCACCTGGGGAGGTCCTCACTGGAAGTCTACGCCCACCAGACGCCCCTCCCTCACAAGCCACCTCACACGCCGGAGGCTATAACTTCAAAGTTGAGTTTTGGGAATACATTTTGGTAGAAAACTAACCTTTGAAACTTAACACTTGTGATCCATGGAGTCACCCTGGAGTTGGGCTCTGCAGGCCACTCTCTGTGAAACTGGGAGCCCTGGTGCTTCAAGAGAAGTAAGTGATGGCTGTGGTTCCTGTGCTGGAAGGAGAGAGTGGACCAAGAGAACAGGGGGAAGGAGCAGGGAGCCTTTGCAGACATGCGGTGGGACGGTTGGAGGCTCAGGAAGGAGCCACAGGCCACGCGGGCGGTGGCCTCAGGTGGCTCCTGCTGGAGGCTGCAGCAGCAGCTGGTTCGGGCGGGCAGCTCGAGAGCAGAGGGATGTGCAGCAGGGAAGTTCCCTGCCTCCGACTCAGACTCACCGCCTGGCCAACCCTGGTGGTCCTCCTGCCCACACCTTGAGGCTCCTTCTTCCTTGGTCCCCATGATGTCTCCCCGTCAGTCCCTTCCAGTACAAGAACTGCACTTCCCACAGGCTTGAAGCTCCTGCGCTCCCGGGTTCATAGAGAATGCACCACAGAGATCAATTCTAGGGTGGCATCATGACTTACAGCATTACATAAGACAAATGACATCAGTTATAATAACAACACATCCTCTGAAGCCAGGGCCGTCGGTGGCGCTGGATGTGCGTGGCGTCGGTCCCGCCGTGCCTCCCGAGGGTGGGCGGCCTCGCCTGCTTTCTTCTCTGCTTAGTCACTGCAGCCTATGACTTGGTGTTTTCTGTGTTGATACCACTTCTTTTAAGTAGTCGTTATTGCTCTGTATAATTACACGTAGTAATGACGTCCACAGCCGCGCATTCGCCCACCCTCAGCCCGCTGCACCCACCGTGGGCAGTTGCGCCTCAGGTTCACGCCCTCGCCTCGTCTCCTTTGCAGATCGGCTGCAACGCGGTCAGCTGGGCCCCGGCCGTGGTCCTCGGGAGTCTGATCGACCAGCCATCGGGACAGAAGCCCGCTTACATCAAGAAGTTTGCGTCTGGCGGCTGCAACAACCTCATCAAGCTTTGGAAGTGAGCTGACCCCTGCCGCCCCGGTCACCCCAAGGGCACCGTCCTTCTCCGCACCTGTGCAAGCTGCGGAGGACGCTGAGCTGGACTCTGCTCTCCACAGGGAGGAGGAGGACGGCCAGTGGAGAGAGGAGCAGAAGCTGGAGGTGCACAGTGACTATGTGCGCGACATGGTCTGGCTACCGTCCATCGGCCTGCCCACCAGCACCATCACCAGCTTCTCCCAGGTCAGCCTCGCCCGCACGCTTGCTCAAGCTGCGCAGCCTCCCGCGTCTAACCCACCCTCCCCGCAGGACGGCCGCGTCTTCATGTGGACCTGTGACGACACCTCGGGCAACATGTGGTCCCCCATGTTGCTGCACAAATTCAACGACTTCGTGTGGCACGTGAGCTGGTCCATCACGGCCAACATCCTGGCCGTCTGCGGAGGGGACAACAAGGTAAGCGCTGCCGGCCAAAGCCAGGGCCCAGGCCACGTGCACAGAAGGCTCCGAGGCCTCCACTTCCTCTGCCCTGCGGGAATCTCACCTACACAGCATGTGGTTACTGAGCCTGGTTCTTACAGAGCTCGCCCTGTCCCTGTCCAGCAGAGGGAGCCCGGTGAAGACAAGCCTCCACAAAGACTTGACATTGTTTTCAGGTTTTTAATCACATTTTTATTTTGCAGTACTGCGGTGGAACCCAGGGGCATTCTACCCTAGTGTTCCAGCCCAGCCTGTTTTTTATTCTTTATTTTGAAACAGGGCCTCACTAAGCAGCTGAGGCTGGCCGTCTCAGCCTCCCACATGCTAGGATTATAAGAATGTGACCCCCAGGCTCACACTTTTCTCTCTTTTTGCAGTACTAGGGATGGAACCCGAGGGTATTCTACCTCCACGCTACATCCCCAGCCCTGTTGTTTTTATTCTTTATTCTGAGACAGGGTCTGAGTTACAGAGAGCCTCAGTATTAGCTGAGGCTGTCCACAAACCGCGATCCTCCTGTCTCAGCCTCCCGAATGCCCAGCTGCATTGACTCATAGGCGCGCCCTGTGCTCTCCCCAGGGACAAACCTTTTCACTCCTGAGCCATTTCTTCTGTAGGCAGCGTCCATAGGCACCGTGGGGTCACACTAAGTTGCTGAGAGCCTCACTAAGTAGCTGAGGCTGGCTTCAAACCTGTGGGATCTTCCTGTCTCAGATTCCCAAGCTCTGGGATTACGAATGTGCGCCACCAACCCGGCTTAGTCTTTTGTATTTTTTGAAAGGGGTTCACTGAGGCCTGCTAAGTAGCTGTGGCTGTCCGTGAACTGTCATCCCCTGGCCTCTGCCTCCCGAACGCTGGGATTACACGTGTGCGCCACCACGCCCGGCTTTTTATAACTAACTTTGAAGCCATGATGTAAATGCATTATAGTTAACAAATAAGCAGAATCATTCCGAAAAACCCTAGAAACTGAAAAAGTCAAAGTAGTTCTAGTTATATGTCAAGTTCATGACAACAACAAAAAATAAATGTGCAAGTCTGTTCTGACTACCTCAGCAGGCTGCGTGTGTGGTACTGTTAGTGGTAACTAATGCTCTTATTCTGAGAGAACAGGCGGCCTTCCCGGGCCCGGCCCACCTTTCGCAGTTGCTCTCGACTTGGAAGGGCCTCAGGCCAGTCCCGGGCCCCGGGCCTGCGCTCCTGGGATCCTGGGGCGCGGTGGCATGGGGTTGCAGGGGCAGCAGCACCGGGCACCTTCCTGTGCCCCAAAGATACCAGAGCAGCCCCGGTGCTGCCTGGCTTATCTAGGATCAACACTGCGGACATGGCATGACGTCCATCCTGGAGGCACTAGGACTGCTGTGTGCGCCGGGAGGCGGCTGAGGACCCTCCGGTCTCCAGGGAGACGAAGCTCGGGGAAGGATGGTGATGGGAGCAGGAGCCTGCTGGTGGCGCAGCTCCTGTGTTCTAGCACTTCACTGGCCTTGTCCTATAGGTAACGCCCACACTTGCGCTGGTGCTTTTCAAAGCCATCCACAACTGGGCCCTCGGCCACCTCCCAGCCTGCCATTATGAACCCCAGTGCCTCCTTCCTCCCTGGGACAGGGCGCCCCCGTGCCAGGACCCAGGGCTCGCACACACTGCCTGGGCCGGACACCTCTGTGTAGCCTGCACCCCGAGACGCCTGCACACCCGCGCCCCACCCTGGCAGGCGCTTTTCCCTCACAACAGCCTCTGGAGTCCCATGCTGGCAGCTGCCAGCGCAGAGGCCTTTGTAGAGTGCATCCCCCCCTCTTGGGGTCTGCTCAACTGCCTGAGAGAACTTCCCAGGAATCAACTACGTGTAGCGCCAAGCGCGTTGGCATCTGCGCAACCGCCTGACAGAACTTCCGATAAATCAGCTACATGTAGCCTCTAGCGCTGGTCTGTACAACTGTCTGAACTTCCAACGAGTGAATCTGCAACATGTAGCGCCGAGCGGATATGGAGGGCGTAACTACTCTCCTTGCCCCCACCAGCCTGATTTGGAAATGTTGAGCCTTACTGGCTCATATAATGCTTCCGTGCCTGTGAACCCCTCGTGCACTGGACAATGATTGGCTGCAAGTTACGTACTTTACACATGCGAGGGTGAGCTTTAGCTTGATAGGTTAGGATAGATTCCTGTTGGAAATCACCCTTGGGGTTTCTTGCTTTAAGTTGGGTTGCCTGAGAGAAATAAACGAGATCCTGCTTGACACGTCTAACGGCTCCATGTGGTTTTGTTCGGGGCCGTCGGCACTCAACCTTCCTGGTCAGCCCCACAGCTGACGGGCTGGACCCGTCACCCCCGACTCCCTCCCTCAGTCCTGACTCCATGGCTGAGGCAGTCCCACAGGGACAAGGGACACGCCGCTCCAGGCTGCATCATTACGCTGGGGATGAGACCTGCCGGGGAAGTCGAGGCAGGCCACCTTGTTGAGGTGCCGGGCAGAGATTGTCTGGTGATAGAGATTCCCTGACGGGTCCAGCCAGCACCAGGCCACCACACGCTGCCCCTGGCGAGGAGGGCAGGCGGGGAAGGCACGCAGGCCGCTGGCCTCCTGTGGGGTGGTGCGCGGCGGGGGCCAGGCTGGCCCGGTCAGTCATCTCAAGTCACCAGGGGAGGAGGCATTGGCGGCCGCCACCCTGCCAACCCAGCAATGCCTGAGCGCGCTGGCCCTACTGCTGACTTCTGCCCAGAGGACGGGAACTTTTTTAGTTCCCAAGGAATGTCTGGCAGCCAAGTGCCTCCTGAGAGGAATCATGGGACTAAGGCAAACACGGCTTCCTATAAAGGGAGCTCACGGCCAGCGGACATGACGCCCAGCTGCCCAGGTAGGCGCCCGCCTCAGGCTTGCTGCCCGCCGCAGCTGCCCAGAGCTGCCCCAGCCGCTGGGTCCCGAGGCCGGGCTGGCTCAGGCCTGGGCTACACCAAGGCCTGCTGCAAGCAGCGCGCCCGCCCCCGGGACACCCCACCTGCCGCTTAGCGTCTGTTGGGGGTGGCGAGCATGTGCTGCCCACAGCCTCTCCACAGCCACCTGCCCTGCCCACTGCAGCCATGCCGACCCTGGGGACCATCTGCAGCCTGCTGCTCTTCAGCACGCTCTGGATGGACCTGGCCGCCGTGGGCTCCAGCTTCCCGAGCCCCGAACTCCAGATGTGGCTTCCAGGAGGTGAGGGCTGGAGCCTTAAAGAGAACCGCCCCCTCTCCCCCCAGCAAAAAAGGAGTCCAAGAAGCCGCCCAGCAAGCTGCAGTCCAGAGCCCTGCAGGGCTGGCTCCACCCTGAGGACAGCACAGCTGCCTGGACGGAGGACAAGCTGGAGGTCCAGGTAAGCCAGGCATGGCAAGCTACTCAGGAACCCCAAACCCACACCCAGGGTTGTGTAAAGAGAAAGCATCTTTAACTTTGCCGCAAAAGCCTGGAAATGGAGGAGCCACCAAAGAGAAGCAGGTTACCAGAGCCAGGGGCACACCTGACTCAGCAGACTGAGGCAGGAGGATCGCAGCTTCGAGGCCAACCTTAGCAATGTAGTGACCCTCAGGAACAGGGCAAGACCCTGTTACAAAACACTGAAAGGGCTGGGGGAGGTGGCTCAGAGGTAGAATGCCCTTGGGTTCAATCCCCAGTCTCAAATAAAGGGGTAAGAGAGGACACCCAAGAACACAAGGCAGATGTCGGTCTTGCGAAGGCCTGGCGGTAGCAGGGCTGGGAGAGGAGCCTGAGAGGTACTCACGAAGCCTCGCCTGCTGGGCTTGTAGAACTGATCAACAAATTCAGCAAAGTGTCTAGATACAAAATCAATCTTAAAAAAAGTCAGAAGCTTTTGTGTACACCAACCATGAATCCACTGAAAAAGAAATTCAGAAAACACTTTCACTCAGGATCTGTTCCCCTCTGATGACCTTTACAGTGTAAAATGGCCACTTGTTTCGTTTGGTTTTAGGACTGCTGCTAACAAGTCTAGAATTTGGGATTTATGTCTGATGGGGATACAGATGATGCCAGCAGTCCCCTGTCCTTCCAGATTGCTACATGCGCATGGATAAGGAGGAAGGGTATTGAGAATCCATGTGTGTATATTGTCCCTCTTTCCCTCAGCCAGATTAAGGGCTCTGGTTAGTGCTGTCAGCTCAGCCAATTGCAGCTGGTGGGGAGGGAAAGGTCCTGCTTTCTTTGCCTCAAAGGGTGTGGTAAGGGCATAGCCTGCATACTGTACTCCTTCTTTTACAAATGAACTGCCATCAGTGAATAATCCCATCAGGGCTTCCAAGGGGCCTGTCTGAGAGGTCTGGGTGGGGAGTCCAGAGGTGAGCTAAGGCTTCTTCACAGGAATGGACAGGGCCTTCGGCGTCCTCAGACAGAAAGGTGGAGGGGTTAAGGGTGGTACATTTCTTTAAGGATATGTCTGGCCCTTCCATAAAGATAGCCTAATATTTAAGAATGTGACTGCCTGCAAGCCATAAATGCTCTGGGTAGAGTCTAAAGTACTCTATTGAAGAGAAGTGGTGAAAATGGACATCCTGTTTTTAGGGGTAATTCTTGAAGTTTTTCCCCATTTAGTATGACGTCGGCAGTGGGCTTATTGTAGGTTGCCTTTATGATGTTGAGATATGTTCCTTCTGTTCCAATTCTCTGCAGTGCTTTTATCATAAATGGATGTTGGATTTTATCAAATGCTTTTCAGCATCTATTGAAATGGTCATGTGATTTTTGTCTTTGGTTCTGTTTATATGATGAATTACATGGATTGATTTTCGTATGTTGAACCAGCCTTGCTTTCCTGGGATGAACCCTACCTGGTCGTGATGTATGATTTTCTTTATGTGTTTTTGAATGCGTGTTGCTAGTGTTTTGTTTAGCAGTTTTGCGTCCAGATTCATCAAAGATAGAGGCCTGTAGTTCTCCTTCCTTGAACTGTCTTTGTTTGATTTTGGTGTTAATGTGATGTGTGCTGCATAGAATGTATTCGGGAGAATTCTGTTTTTTTCTATTTCACCAAATAGATTGAGGAGTATTGGTATTAGCTCTTCTATAAAGGTCTTATAGAATTCACTTGGGAAACTATCTGGTCCTGGGCTTTTCTTTGATGGTAGGCTCTTTATTGCTGTTTCAATCTCTTTGATTGTTATTGGTTGGTTTAAGCTTTCTATATCTTCTTGACTCAGTTTAGGCAGGTTGTATTTATGTAGAGAGTTGTCAGTTTCCTCCAGATTTTCCATATTTTTGGGTTATAGTTTTTCAAAGTAGTTTCTGATAATCCTCTGGATTTTCACACTGTCAGTAATAATGTCTCCTTTTGAATCTCTTATCTTCATAATTTGGGTTGATTCTCTCTCTTTTTTTTTAGTTAGTTTGGCTAGTTGTTTGTCAGTCTTGTTAATTTTTTCAAGAAACCAGCTTTTGGTTTTGTTGATTTTTTGTATTGTTTTTTTATTCTCTACTTCGTGAATTTCTGCTTTGATTTTAATAATTTCCTGTCTTTTACTGGCTCTGGGATTAGATTTTTCCTGTTTTTCAAGGGCTTTGAGGTGTGTCATTAGGTTATTTATTTGATGATTTTCTCTTTTTTCTTATGTGAGCACTCAGTGCTATAAATGTTTCTCTTAATACTGCCTTCAAAGTGTCCCAGAGGTTTTGATATGTTGTGTCTTTATTTTCGTTTGTTTCTACAAATTTCTTGATTTCACCTCTTACATCTTCTATGACCCATTCTTCATTCAGAAGTGTGGTGTTCAGCCTCCAAATGTTCATGTGGTTTCTTTGGGTCTTTTTATAGTTGATTTCTAACTTCATTCCTTTATGGTCTGAAAAGACACAGGGAATATAAGTATGTCACATTTTTTGAATTTGCTAGTGCACATTTTGTGTCCCAGGATGTGATCGATTTTGGAGAAGGTTCCATGAGCAGCTGAGAAAAATGTGTACTCTGCTGTAGTTGGGTGAAATATTCTATGTGTGTCCCACAGGTCCATTTGGTTAATGGTGTTGTTTAGTTCTGGGGCATCTTACTCACCTTTTGTCTAGATGATCTGTTTAATGGTGTGAGAGGGGTGTTGAGGTCTCCCGGTAGTATTGTATTGGGATTTATATGTAGTTTAATGTCACAGAGTGATTGTTTTATGAAAGTAGCTGCACCTATGTTTGGGGCATAAACGTTGATTATTGTTTTTTCCTCTTGTTCGATTGTTCCTTTTACCAGTAAAAAATGACCTTCTTTGTCTCTTCTAATAAGCCTGGGCTTGAAGTCTAAATTGTCTGATATCATAGTTGCTCCTCCTGCTTTCCTTCGAGTTCCATTGGCATGGATGACCTTGCTCCAGCCCTTTGCCTTAAGTTTGTTTCTCTTTTAACTTGTAAGGTGTGTTTCCTGCAAGCAGCAGATAGATGGGTTCTGTTTTTTAATCCATTTTGCCACTTTATGTCTTTTTATTGGGGAATTGAGGCCATTTACATTCAGTGTGATTAGTGAGACATGATTTTTTTCCCCCTGTATTGGGGTTTCTGGGAGCCCGTGTACCTCCGGGCTACACTCCCAGACCTCTTTTATATATTTATTTGGAAACAGGGTCTCCCATGGAAACATTCACGCTGGCTTCGAACCTGCGCAATCTTCCTTTGGTACTCAGTGAGACCTTGTTTCAAAATAGAGTAAAAGATAGGGTTTGGAGGTATAGCTCAGAGGTAGAATGAATGCCCCTGGGTTCCATCCCCAGCACTACAAAAAAAAAATATATATATGATCATACATGCTGGTGAGGATGTGAGAAAATAGGAATGTTTCTACTCTGTTGGTGGGATTTTAAACTAGTACAACATCTATGGGGATCCATATAGAACATATAGAAGTTTCTCAAAAGACTGGGAATGGAACCACCATATAACCCACCTATACTAGTCCTTGATATCTTTCCCAAAGAATTCGAGTTAGAATACTAGAGTAATATATGCATATCCACATGCATGGCAGTTTAACTCACAATAGCCAAAATTAGGGAACCCACTTGGGTGCCCATCCACAGATAAATGGATAAAGAAAATGTGTGACATCTGCACCCAGTGAAGTTTCACTCAGCTATGAGGAAGAGAAACTTATGTCATTTTCAGGTAGGTGGATGGAAGTAGAGACTGTGATGCTAAGTGAGATCAGCAGCCTCAGAAAGTCAAGGGTTGTCCATGTTCTTTCATGTGTGGAAGACAGAAACTAGGAAACATAGTGAACTTTCTCGCAGTGCTGGGGATAGAGCCCGGGGGCATTCTACCTCCAAGCTACACCCCCAGCCTTATTTTTCATTGTGAAACAGTCTCACTAAGTTGTGGAGGACCTCACTAAGCATCTGAGGCTGGCTGTGAACCTGCAGTCCTCCTGTCTCAGCCTCCCAAGTACTGGGATTACAGGTGTGCTCCACCATGCCTGGCAGCGGACTTAAATGAGGGGAGAGACCTGTAGACTGGTGGACGGGAAAGGAGATTGGTGGAAGAAGGTGTGGAGGGGAAAAAAGGCTCAAGAAAGGAAACAGTGACACTAGGTTGTTGCTGAGAACTACTTTGTCTATTCTGGATTTTTTTTTGTTGTTCCAAATGAATTTAAGGACTGATTTTTCTTATGTCTCTGAGGAATGATCTTGGTAATTTAACGGGTATTGTGTTGAATCTGTTGATTACTTTTGGAAGCATGACCATTTTGATGATATTTATTCTACCTATCCATGAACATGGAAGAGCTTTCCATCTTTTAAAAATCCTCTTTGATTTCATTTTTTAAAATAATTTTATTTGTAGAGGTCTTTTACCTCCTTGGTTAAGTTTATTCTTAGGGATTTTGTGTGTGTGTGTGTATGTGTGTGTGTGTGTGTGTGTGTGTGAAATCTCCTGAGTGGAAGTGTCTTCTGGATTTATTTTCCAATGGATTTATGATTGGTGTACAGAAAAGCTTCTGATTTTTGAAGATTGATTTTGTATCCAGACACTTTGCTGAATTTGTTGATCAGTTGTATAAGTCTTTTGGTTGAGTTTGTTGGGTCTCATAGGTATAGTATCATGTCTTCTGCAAATAGTGAAAGTTTGAGTTCTTTTCCTATTTGTACTCCTTTGATATCCTTTTCTTGCCTTATTGCTCTGACTAGGGTCTCAAGTACTATATTGATGAGAAGTAGTGATAATTAACCTTTATTTTGAAACAGCATCTCAGAGTTGCAAAGGGCCTCCCTAAGTAGCCGAAGTTGTCCGTTACCATGGTCCTCCTATCTCAGCCTCCCAAATGCTGGGATTACAAGTGTGCACCACCACACCCGGCTATTTATTTATTTATATATATTTATATTTATTTATTTATGAATGTATTTATTTATTTATTATTTATTTATTTGTTTGTTTGTTTGTTTTTGCTGGTACTGGGGATAGAACCCTTCTGCCTCCGGGCTGCACTTCCAGACCTATTTTATATTTTATTTGGAAACAGGGTCTCTTAAGCCAGTGAAGCTGACTTTGAACCTGCATAATCTTCCTGTCTCCGCCTCCCAAGTGCAGGGATTACAAGTGTGTACCATCACATCTGGGATATTCTTTTGTTTTGAACTGGGGGTCTCACTAAATTGTGGAAGACCTTGCTAAGTTGCTAAGGCTGGCCATGAACTTGTGATCCTCCTGTCTTGGCCTCTCAAGGACTGGGATTACAAGCATGCACCACCATGCCTGTCTTACCAACCATCCTTTTGATATCAATGACCCAAGGTGAAAGAAAAATGAATTGAATACACTGAGGGTAGATATGATGAGCATTGTATTTGTGCATGTGTTACTGGGGATTGAATCTAGGGCATTCTGCCTCTGGGCTACACTCTCAGCCCTATTTTAACTTTTGTCTTCAAACAGGATTTCAGTAGGTTGATTTCTCACTATTTGCTGAAGCTGTTGTCCAATCTATGGTCCTATTTCAGCCTTCCAAGTACTGAGATTGCAGGTGTGAGCCACCATGACCAGCTTATGATAAGGTCTTTAAAAGCCAAGACATACATGTTATTTTACATTTAAATTGAAAAAGCCATTGGAGCTCCCTATACAGTTTAATTTCTAAACAAGTTAGTGTCCTTTTTTTTTTTTTTTTTTTTTTTTTACCCTGTGGTACTGGGGGTGGAACCCAGAGGCTTTCTACCTCCGGGCTATATTCCCAGACCTATTTTCTATTTTATTTGGAATCAGGGTCTCACTAAGTTGCTGAGAGCCTCACTCAGTAGCTGAGGCTGGTTTCGAACCTGTGCGATCCTCCTATCTCAGCCTCCCAAGCGCGGGGATTACAAGCGTGCGCCACCATGCCCGGCTCTAAACAAGTTAGTTTTCGTAGCCCATGGAAGCAAAGAAGCTTCTGGAGTTTTTCCTCATTCTTTTTATTAAAGTAGAAAAGGTCTTGGAGGTCAAAGGTTAGACAGACCCAGCAGGCTATGCCTCACTCTGATTGGGCCATGTCTAGCCGTGACATCACAAAGAGCCTCTGTGAGGCGTCAGGCACGGGCTATATAAGGGCCTGGCAGTTGCTGAGCATTTGTCCGTTGAGTACAGGGAGCTCGTGTGTGGTGACCTGTAGGACTGCGTCTTGGTGCCTGTGTGGATTTGGATTCGGCTTGGCTTTCACTTCTGACTTTGGATTTTTGGAATTTGGATTTGGCTTTGGATTGTGGACCTTTTGGATTTTTGACTTTGGCTTCGTTTTGGGCTCAGGACTTTGGATTTCGGACTTAGGCTATGTCTTTAAGTGTGCGGGACTCGATGGCTGGTAAGGAAGAAGGGAGGGAGGTGTGTCCAGGCGTCTCCACCAACAATCCCTGGGAGGAGGCCCTCAAGGGCCAGTATACCATCATGAGGGAACTCGAGAAGGGTGCCTTTGGTAGCATCTACCAGGCCTTCCATATTCTCACTGGGACGGAGGTGGCAATAAAAGTTATAAACAAACATGGGCATCGGGTCCCCTTAAGGCCGGAGGTAGAGATCCTGAAGATGGTGGAACATCAACACGTGGTCCAGCTATTTGAGGTTGTGGAGACACCGAATAGACGCTTTTTGATCACGGATTTCCTGAGCGGGGGCGAGCTGCCCATCGGCCTGAGGGAGGAGGAGGCCCGGCGACTATTCCGGCAGATCCTGTGGGCAGTACACTATCTCCACCACGAAAGCATCATTCACAGGGACCTGAAGCCAGAGAACATCCTGCTGGACCGGGAGGGGAGCATTAAGATCATCGATTTCGGGCTGAGCCGTAAAGTCAAGGCCGGGCAGAAGCTCATAACTTTTTGTGGCACTTACGAATTCTGCGCCCCTGAGCTCTACCAGAATCTTCCATATGGCCCTGAGGTGGACATCTGGGCCCTGGGCGTTCTCCTTTACTTTATATTGACAAGCACTCTCCCCTTTAATGGAGACACCTATGAGGAGCTGAAGGAGCAGGTCGTGCGGGGAAGTTATAAGAAGCCCACTCGCCTTTCCACCGAGGCTCAAGATCTCATCCGGCAGCTGCTGTCGTTAGACCCAGCCCAGAGGCCGACAGCTGAAGCGATTCTAGGGCACCCATGGCTGGTCCAGGGCGAAGTCATACCACCTCCTCCCAAGCCTCTCCCCAAGGAGCCGAATGCCTCCATTTTAAGGGTCATGCGTTGGCTGGGTTATGACCCACACCTCACCTGGACGTCTGTGTCAGACAGACGATTTGACCATCTGAGTGCCACCTACCTCATGGTACAACAGAGGGTGAGCCAGGGTGCAGTCCAGGTGAGGCAGAAACAACATGAGGGCAGGGCGCCGCCTCCAACACCAGCACACCCTTCTGCTCTCCCCCCAGTGCGGAGAGCTAGCGAGCCTGCCCGTCCCTCCAGCCCGTTGGTCTCTGGGCATTCCCTGGACCAGGAAGACTCACAATCAGGACAGAAGGGAGACAGAAGACACAGCCTGCCACACATTCCCCTGGTCAGCATGGGAGGGAGTGGTGCCAGCCTGACGGAGAGTGTCCACAGCTTGTCGAGTGAGAGCACGCCCAGGGAGATCCAGCTCAGCCTGGAGGGGAGAGGAGAGAGCCTGCCCAGCAGAAGCCCGCCCTGCAAGATCATGCTCAGCCTGGAGGGGAAAGGGGAGAGCCTGCCCAGGAAAAGTCCACCCAGCAAGATCCTACTCAAAGAGAACCTGCCCAGCAAGGTACTGCCTGGAAAAAGCCTGGCCCATGTTCACCTACTGAGGCCAGAAGGGAGAAGGCACGGGCTCTCTAACATTCAGCGCAGGCACCAGAAGAAAGAACATGACAGCTGGGCCCCCTCTCTGCAGACCATCGCAGAGAGAGAGGAGGACGCGCCAGTGCCTGATGTGCGCACCCCTGAGCAGCATGAACAGAGCTCGTGCAGCATCAGCGAGGAGACCCCCGCTCCCAGCATGGCACCTCCGCACGACCTTGAGGCTGCAGCCCCTGACGTCACCCACGGCTGGAGGCAGGCTGGCAAGAGATTTCTGGGCAGCATCATGAGAGCCTGCTGCTGCTGCCTGGTGGCCAAGAAGATTCGCCCTGGATCCAGCCAAGAAGCAAAGAGGTGCCCTAAGAGATTCAGAGCTAAGGTGTCTCCATCCAAAGCAGGCCAGTGAGCAGCACCAAGGGCGCAGAAGACCCAGCGGCCCTTCCCTGAGCAGTATAGCCACCTGCCACCCACTGCCCAGCATGGGGGAGAGTCCAACAGCCTGCCCAGCTACACCAGCCCAGCAAGAGCTGCCCAGAAAAACCATGCCCAGCAAGAGCTGCCCAGCAACACCATGCCCAGCAAGAGCCTGCCCAACATGATCCTGCCCAGCAACACCAGTCCAGCAACACCATGCCCAGCAAGAGCTGCCCAGCAACACCAGCCCAGCAACACCATGCCCAGCAAGAGCCTGCCCAACACGATCCTGCCCAGCTACACCAGTCCAGCAACACCATGCCCAGCAAGAGCTGCCCAGCCACACCAGCCCAGCAACACCAGCCCAGCAAGAGCTGCCCAGCAACACCATGCCCAGCAAGAGCCTGCCCAGCAAGGGCCTGCCCAGTGAGAGCTTGTGCAGCAGAGCCCACCTGCTGCCCCACATCAGAGACATAGGGAGCAAAGACACAGCCCAGTCCCCCTTCTGCCGACCATCGCAGGAAGAGCGTGAAGAACCAGCGAAAGCAGGTGGAAACCACCAAGCAGGTAGGACATGGAGTCAGGGCAGAATGGGGCAGGGGCACAGGCTGCTTGCCATTCCCCTGGGCAGCCCGTCTGCCCCTCCTCAGGCAAGCCGGGATGAAGGGAGGGACTCTGGGAGCAAAGACACAGCCAGGTCCCTCCTGTCCCCAGCCCCACCCAGAGGAGATGCAGAGAGCAGGCCTGCCATTCTTCCTCACAGCTCAGAGGAGAGGAGACACAGCCTGCCTGCTGTTCCTCTGTGCGGCCCCAGTGAGAGCACCCCACTCCCAGCACCATGGCCTTGAGGTCCACCAAGCCGGCTTGTCCTCTCAGGAGGGACTGAAAGAACAAGACATTCACTGCCTGCAGCAACCCTGTTGGGAACCTGTGGCCACCACCATGGACAACAGTCACGGCTGGAAACAGGTAACCCATAAATGTGACCCAGATCACAAGGACATGTTGCTGTTGCCTGCTGGCCCCAAAGATTTGCCCTGGGTCCACCCAGGTAGATCTAGCCAAAGGGGAGCAGAAGTGCCCTGTAGTATAGACTTACGAGGTGTCTCCAGTGAAAGCAGCTGCTGCGATGGACCCCAACAAGGAGGTGGCACACTACAGCGTTCTCTTTTGCTTATGTTTGTATTTTGTCATTTTGAATTAATCATAATTATATGCATTCTATGAAATTATATGAAAACAGTACACTGTGGATGACTAACTCTTTCTACTTAACATATCTCTCAGCTCATGGACCCTGACTTGGACCACAGTGGGCCCCGACAGACAGCAGCTGCAGTGAGATGCTCCAACTCATTGACGTTGGGCTGAGCAGCAAGATGTCTACCGGGCAGCAGCTGCAGTCTTCCCGTGACATTCTCCATCTCTGCACCCTGACTTCTACCAGGACCATGATATGGCTCTCAGACAGACATCTGGGACCTGGGCATCACTCTTTGCTCATGAGCTCCCTCTCCTCAAGACACCACCTTGAGGAGCTGAAGGAGCAGGCCCTGCAGGGAGCTATGAGATGCCCCGTCACCTTTCCACAGATGTGCAAAACATCATCCACCACATGTTCACTGTAGACGCAACCCAGAGGCCATCAGCCCAACCAATCCTGGGTCACCCGTGGTTAGGCCAGGGTGAGTATTCACCAATTCCTCACATGCCACTCCCCAAAACCAAACCCCTTGATCATGAGAGTCATGTCTGCTCCCCAAACACCTGAACCTCAGATCTTGAAGGCCATGTGTTGCCTAGTGCACAGCCCACAGCAGAATTGCTACCTATGTACAAAAGATGATTGATTACCCAGTGGTCACATATGAGAGAGTGCAAATGGGGTAAACCAGAGTGCACTGCAGGTTAGGCAGGAGCATCAAGGCATTGGGTCACCTCCATCCCCACAGATACTTCTTCCTCCTCGCTCCCCCTAGTGCAGAGATCTGGTGAGTGTTCTCGTCTTGCCTCTCCCTTCTTGCTCTCTGAGTATTCCTTGCCCAAATAAGACACAGAATCAGGGATGAAGGGTGGCAGGAGACACAGCCTGCCGCCCCTTCTCTGTACAGCTGGGCCCAAAGATTCGACCTGGACCCACCCAAGTAGATCCAGTAAAAATGAAAGAGAAGTTCTTTGTTTTGTACACTTACAACTGTCTCCAGGCTGCTGAGATGGACACCAACAGCTAATGCGCTCTAGCATTTTCCTTCATATTTGCTTCTCTTCTGTTGCTTTCAGTTGATAAATCACAATTGGATGCATCCGTGGATTGTAAGGTGATGGTTGGAAAACTGTACACTGCGGAATGACTAACCTCTCCTAATTATATCTGTCAGCTCCGTGGGCCCAGACTTTGACCACAGTTGACTCTGACAGACAGCAGCTAGAGTGAGAAGCTCCAACTCATGACTGGGCTGAGCTACACGATCACCACTGGGCAGCAGCTGCCGTCCTTCTATGGCGCTCTCCACTCTGCACCTCGAGCTCTACCAGGCCCAAACATAAGGCTCCAAGATGGACATGTGCAGCCTGGGGTCCTCCCCCACTCTGCTCACAAACTCTCTCTCCTCAAGACAACACTTTTGAGGAGCTGAGCAGCAGGCCCTGCAGGGAAGTTGCACGGTGTCCACTCACCTTTCCCTTTGCACAAAACATCATTCACTCACTAGGTTTTAAAGAAGTAGGTTTTGCTTGGTTGTAAGTATTCACTCACTAGGTTTTAAAGAAGTAGGTTTTGCTTGGTTGTTTTTATTGTTTTTAATACCACTCTGGGAGTCTTGGCAAAGCTTTTCCTATGGATTTTTCTAATAGTATTAGATAACTCATAGGCACATAGTAAGATATTGGTAGTGGGGTTTTAGGCTTTTTTCACTACCAAGAATAGCCCATGAACAGTGTGGCACATGCCTGTAATTCCAGCAACTCAAGGAGGCTGAAGCAGGAGGATCTCAAGTTCAAGGCCAGCCTGGATGGCTTAGCAAGACTCTGTTTCAGAATAAAAAGGGCTGGGTATGTAGATCAGTTGTAGAATGGCCCCGGGGTCAATCTCCATGATCACAAAACAACCACACACATTTTACTAGAATACCTGGAAACTAGAACTAAAGCTAATAATTTTAATAGGAGATGCATTTGTTCTTGGAAACCATAGTTAACTCAGATAAAAAACTAATATGCTATGTGTAAGACTTTGTTTTCCTTCATTAGAGTTGTGATGACAGACATCCTGCCAAAATGATTCCTTCAAAGCCCAGACTTGTCGTACCCTATGAGCTCGAGACACTTTTTGAAGGACTTAGCAGAGCCGTGTTCAAAAGCAGACCGTCAGACATCATCCAGTTTGCAGCTGTTTATTTTAAAGAACTTCTTGTGTTTAGAGAAGGTTTGTTCACGCTTTTGATCACGTATTTTTGCTTTGAAAAAGCATTTTAAATTGGGAGTTTTATGTACCGATATTTGATTTCCTGTATTTATTCTTCCAGAAAATAAGTCTCTGGATATAAAAGATCTGGTTAAAGAGTTTCATCTGAATAAAGGTCAGTGCCACAAATAGTGAGAGTTTTAATAATGTTGGTTTTAAGTCACTGCACGGTTGCTAGCATACATTTAGGTTCAGAATGGTGTCATCTGGTATTTCTGTTTAATCTCATTAATGTTTTATGTATAAATAATCACACAGATGCAGTCTGTGTGTGTGTGTGTGTGTGCGCGCGCGCGCGCGCGCACGCGTGCACGCGCGCAGTATGGGGAATTGAACCCAGAGGTCATTCTCTGAGCTATACCCCCAGCCCTATTTTTATTTATTATTATTATTATTGTTATTGTTATTGTTATTATTATAGTGGTACTAGGGTTCCTGGAAGCCCTTCTACCTCTGGGCTGGGCTACAATCCCACACCTATTTTATGCTTTTTATTTGGAAATAGGGTCTCTTAAGCCAGCGAGTCTGGCCTCGAACCTGCGCGATCCTCCTGTCTCCGCCTCCCAAGCACGGGGATTAGAAGCTTGCGCCACCACGCCCGGCTCATTTTTATTTTTGGAAACAGGATCTCTCTAGGTTGATGAGTCTCACTACTTGCTGTGGCTGTCCTTGAACCTGCGATCCACTTGTCTCAGCCTCCCAAGTACTGGGATTACAGGTGTGTACCACCACACTGGCTGGTGCTTTTTTATTAAATCATTTTAGAGAGTTTTAAATTTTAGAGAGTTATAAATCTTAAAGAGATAACAGCTTTTGCAAACCATTTGGCACAATGAATGTACCTGAATGCCTAAAACAGTGTGTATAAGTTATGACTGAGACCCCTATCAATATGCCCTTCTTTAGGGAACTATCGTGAAATTTAAGACAATTGCATTTTATAGAAATGAATCCATAAAACATAGTGAGATACTTTATTAAAGTTGTGCAGAATGATCATGGATAATTAAAAAAATAAGATTCCATGAGTTGCCAGACATTTTCATAACTCTATCACTTTTGTGATGCAAAGAGTTAACAGCCATAGTCCAGAGAAGTTAGGAGTAAGGCTTAGAAAATTGCAAAGAGCGTGAGGGTTTGAATCTGCATTGAAAGCGCCCCAGAACAGAAAGCAAGATTGAGAACAGCACAGGTTAGCGTGTTAAGGGTGGAGGATGCAGTGCCTGTTTGAGGAGTACTTTGTGTCTCTCGCTGCTTCCCTGGGAGCACTCGCAGCTCACCCTGGGAAATGGGATGGGGACCTGCTCGCCATCAGCAGCCTACACAGCCGACCTTCACCACCCTTCCTCTCCCCGTGAGCCTGGCTTCCCAGGGGTCAAGGTCATTGTTGTCTCTGTGTCTTTTACATCCCCCCGCTTCCCAGAGCCTGGTGTCTTTAGGATGGTGCTCACCTTCCAGGGCCTGATATCATGGTGGCAGTCCACCTACATATGCCCATTCTAGGAAATTCTTCCTTGGATCCTCTTGTTTTTTTGCTCTTGTGTTATTTGATCAAACAGATACTTATCCTATCTGAATCAGTGTAAGATCCCCAATTTCTCAGTCTTCTCAGGAGAGTTTCTTCATTAATCCATTAAACCATTAGTTGGTGAGACTTCAAACTCAGAGCTGGGCCTTGAACCTGTGATTCTACTGCCTCAGTCTCCCAAGTACTGGGATTCTAGGCATGTGCCACTGAACCCAGCTCTATGTCTTATTTTTATAGAGGCTTATACATATTGGCAACTATCCATTCATAGCTAAACAAATAATACATTTGAGGCAAATCCCTACTGAAGTTTGCAATGCTTTGGCACTATTCGTCAACTTCCCTAGGTTTTTTTTTTTTTTTTTTTTGTACTGGTGCTCAAACCCAGGAGCATTCTACTTTTGAGCTACATCCCCGGCTCTATTTATTTTTTATTTTGAAACAGAGTCTCATAAGTTGCTGAGGCTAATCTCAAACCTCCAATCCTCCCGTCTCCGCCTCCCAAGTGCTGGGATCATAGGAGTGTGCCACCGCACCTGAATGTCTAGGCACTTCCCCACAAGCAACGCTATGCTAAGTCCCTAAACAGGAATGGTACTGTGCCAGAATTACCCTTTTTTTCTAGAGTCTGTTATTGGCCTCAGCAGGATGGTGATCATTGTACCAAGATAAGTGTTTCATTAAGCTCAGAAAAAGTCCTATCACTCAAGGATGATGGTGCATGGTCCTTTCTGTTTGTCTGTTGTGGTAAAAATAACCAGCTGAGGATAAGACCAAGTACATCATTGAGCAAATGAGTCAAGAACTGAGTGTCAGACTGGGAACTAGAAATATGGTGTGCCCTGGGTTAGGAAGCAGATCTAGCCAGTCAGGGAAGCTGGGACAGGAAACCAGGTTCCTGAGGTGAAGCTGGGAGTACCAACGCCAGAGCCAGGACACAAGAGAAGAATGTCTTAGTGTTTAGCTTTACAGGCTTGATATACAGTACTTGGGAGGCTGTGACAGATGTGACAGGTGGATCGCAGGTTAGAGGCCAACCTCAGCAACTTCGTGAGACCCTGTTTCAAAATAAAAGAATGAGCCAGGTGTGGTGGCGCACGCTTGTAATCTTCGCACTTTGGAGGTGGAGACAGGAGGATTGCGCAGGTTCGAAGCCAGCCACGCTGGCTTAAGAGACCCTGTTTTCAAATAAAAATAATATAAAATAGGTCTGGGAGTATAGCCCGGAGGTAGAAGGGTTTCCACAAACCCCAGTACCACAAAAGAAAAAGAAAGAAAAAAAGAAAAAGAAAAAAGAAAAGAATAAAATAGGGCTTGGAGGTGTAGCTCAGAGGTAGAATGCCCCTGGGTTCCATTCCTAGTACCACCAAAAAAAAAAAAAAAAAAAAAAAAAATTAGGGCTGGGAATGAAGCTTAGATGTAGTATTCCACTGGGTGCAATGTGGGGTGTGTGTGTGTGTTTGTGTGTGTGTCTGTGTGTGTGTCTGTGTCTCAAGTGAAAATGGTCAAAGGTGAGGCTAGTCACTTCTCAGTGCTTATCAGCCAGGCTACCCAGTCCCCACTGTTCCCAGAGGTACTGTATGGGTTAGTTTGCCAGCAAGAATGAGTCTGCCACGGTGGCAGAATTAATTTATTATCTTACCCAGGTATCCCTAACACTTGGGAGGAAAAAGCCACACACAGACTTGGCATCAGTGGGTACTGTTCCCAACACATTTTTATCCAGTTACATTCCCCCCCCCACCCCGCTATGGCAATTTTTGATCATTCTAATCCTATTACAGTGGTATCCCCAGAGCCTGACATTCCTTCAGGCTTTGCGACTCCCTCTCGGCTGTCAGAATGTCTCTTGAGAGGTGCTGGACTCGAGTGGAGGAGGTGGTAATGCCTTACCTCTCGCACCTCCTCTGCAGCCGTTCAAAGTCCAGTTTAGCAGTTGAATCAGTTGGATTCCGTTTCTCATGTGTATGCCAGTTGTCCGAGGGACTTGCAGGAATCGACTGGAGGATGCTGTCTGTATTTCCCGAGCCAGATGGACGAATACAAGTGGCTATTGGGTAGGTTGATAAACAGAGATAAGCTGGGTGGGGTCCACATGAGAAGATGGCACCAGTTTGAAGGAGGCAGGTGGAGAGGTGAATGGAGAGTCTGTGCAGGGGGAGGGCGCTTGTGGGAAGCAGGACTCCTACCTGGGACATGGATTTGCAAGTAGAAATGGTGGTGTGGGGTCCAGAGAGGATGCCTCATCCCCGTGAGGGGGCTGGGCCAGCGGAGACTAAGAGGAAGCAAGGTTAAAGGTAAGTGTCAAAAATGCAGGACAAGCCAGGTGTGGTCACGCACTTATAATGCCAGTACTTGGGAGGACAAGACAGGAGGATCTCAGGTTAGTCGCCATCCTCAGCTACTTTGTGAGGCGCTCAGTAATTTAGACCTTGTTTCAAAATAAAGAACAAAAATAGATCTGGGCTGTAGCTCAGAGGTAGAATGAGTTCAGTCTCCAGTACCATAAAAAGTACATATGTACATATATATGTGCATAAATCACAGGAAAGTAGCTGGGTCTTGTGACATTTGGAAATAAGGCCGTGAACCACCAAAATAAAGATGGGACATGGGACCAACAGTAATGGTTGCTCAATGAAGGCTGAATAGGCAGCCCCTTGTCCAAGGGAAAAGCAACCAGCCTACCCATAAACGTGATGCTTACCCAGGTTCAGCCCTGGTGGTGATTAAGGCAGTGGGGTCTTTTTTTTCATTTTTATTTATTTTTAAATTTTTTAATTGGTGTACTGTATTCATACATCATAATGGGATAAAAAGAACTTTTGTAGACATACATGCACACATCGCCCAGTTAGCCCCTACCCGATCCCCACCCCGTTCCCTCCCCATCCCTCCTTCCCATACTTGGCTTAGTGGTTGACATCTAGTATTATAGCAATTTATCTAAAATTAACAATGATCAACTCACATAACAGTTTCTTTTTTAAATTTTTTTTATTTTTTATTGGTTTCTCTGTATTCATATATCATAGTGGGATACAAAAAACTTTTGTAGACATACATGCACACATCGCCCAGTCAGCCCCCACCCGATCCCCACCCCATTCCCTCCCCATCCCTCCTTCCCATGCTTGGCTTAGTGGTTGACATCTAGTATTATAGCAATTTATCCAAAATTAAAAATGATAATCTCACATAACAGTTTCATTTGTCTGATACCAAGCTTTTGATGACTTAAAGATAACATTTCAATATTTCTTTTTGCTTTCTTTCTTACCAGAGAATATTTTTTTCTTTTTTTTTTAGGTGAAACTATCATATTTCTATATTTATTTTTCAGAAAACAATCTATCCTAATATGGAATATGGATTCTAGATACCCAAAACGATCTTGAAAAAGAACAAAGCTAGAAGATATATATTTTCTGATTTCAAACCTTATAAAGATACAGTAATTGAAACAGTGTAGTACTGGTCTAAAGGCAGATATATATACCATTGGAGTTAAATAAAAGCCTAGAGATAAATTCTTCTGTATATTGTCAAGTTTTTTTGACAAGGTTTCCATGAACATTTGGTGGAGGAAATAATAATCTTTTAACTAAATATTGTTGAAAAATAATAATTACATGAAAAAGAATAAAATTGGACCCTTAACTAACACCATATACAAATATTAACTCAAAATAGATAAAAGACCTACATATAAATCTTAAGACTATAAACTTTTAGAAGAAAATCTGGGTCATAAAACCTCACAACATTGAAATTGGCAGTGATTTCTTGGATATGATTTCAATGGCACAGGCAGCAGAAGGGTAAACAAACTCCCTAAAAAAAAAAAAAAATATTGTATATCTAAAGACAGTGTAAATAGAGTTACAAGTTACTGATAGAATGGGATAAAATATTTCCAAATGTTATATCTGAAGGTATATTAATATTCCAAATAGAAATCCTAAAAATTAACAACAATAAAAGCAAACAATATAATTTAGAGATAGGTAAAAGACTAACATAAATAATGAATCTCCACAGATAACTAATCTTAGTTGTCTGTTGGATGGAAAATCTTGTTTCTCTGGTTCTAGTGTGTGTTACCTATTTCTTCTTTGTAGTTAATCTCTTTGAGTATTTTGTCTAGTGCTGGTTTTGAAGACATAAATTCCTTCAGTTTCTGTTTGTTGTGGAAGCTTCTTATTTCCCCATCTAATTTGATAGAAAGTTTTGCTGGGTAGGAAATTTTTGGCTGGAAGTTGTTTTTTTTTCAGTTTGGAATATGTTACTCCAAGCCTTACTGGCTCTCATGACCTTGTTTGGGAAGTCTGGAGTGATTCTAATTGGTTTGCCTCTGAATGTCACTTGGTCCTTTGTTTTTGTTGCCTTTAAGATTCTCTGCTTGGCTTCCAAATTGGTCGTTTTGACAATTATGTGGCGTGGGGATCCTCTTCTCCGATCCTGTCTAAAGGGAGTTCTATAAGTTTCCTGGACCTGTGTATCAATCTCTTGCTCTATGTTTGGAAATTTTTCTGCTATTACTTCCTTGAAGAGATTGTTGATCCCTTTGGTTTCACCTTCTTTTCCCTCCTCTATTCCAATTATTCTTAGGTTAGCTCTCTTAAAATGGGCCCATATTTCTTCAATGTCAAATTCCTGTTGTGAGATTTTTTTTTCCAAATTAAAAACTATACGTTCATTTTTGGAGTGATCATCTTCTAGGAGCGTGATTCTATTCTCCATGTGGTCTAATCAGTTGTTTGTACTTTGAATTGAGGCCTTTACTTCATTAATTGCATCCTTTATCTCTTTTTGGCTCTCTCTGAATCCTTTTTGAAACACCTCTATTATTTCTATAGTTATTTTGTGATTTGATCTTCTAGAAATCTCAGAATTTCTGTGTTATCAGGTTCTGATGTTGTGGGGTTGTGGGCATTCGTTGATCCATTGTTATTCCTCTTTGCCATGATTTTGGAAGTTTGTGCCTTCTCTGGGTTCTTCTCTGGGTCACTACGACTTCACTGAAGGTGCTCTGGATCTCGAGTCTGTGGTATCTCAGTCCCCACTACTCCTTTACTGGGTTGTATCGCAGAGTCTCAGCCCCAGGGAGTCAATCGAGGCTGCTTTAGACCATGGGGGGAGGGTGCCAGGTTGGGCGTTCTCCTGCAGGTAGTTGTGAGTATGGTGTGATATCTCTGCCACCGCCACTCGCCCACTGGGTCAAGTCCCTGGGAGTGCAGTACTGGGATTTCTCCTCTAGGGGCCACAATTTCACTCACTGTTGTTGAGTGCGCTGATGGAGCTGTAGTGAACTCGGTGAATTCGCTGCTGCTGCCGCCGGTGGCAATATGGCGCCGCTGCCACACCCTCAGTTGTGAGGCTGGCGTATTCTCTGGTTTTGAGCTCCACTCTGAGTCCCTGCAGGGTGTGTTGAATCCAGCCCCTGGGAGCTTTGGATGCTCCCTGCGCCGAAAAATCTGCTGAATCCCCCGACTGTTTCGCAGCGGCTCACCTCGGCTTGCTGTCCACCGCTCCTCTCTGGAGCCTAATGGGCTGTTGAGTGCATTGGTCTGGTGCCATCCGGTGAAGTCGCCGCTGCCGCCGGCAGTAAGGCACTGCTGCCGCGTCCTCGGGCGTGAGGTCAGTGTATCTCCTCTGTGGCTCTGAGCTCTGTTCTGAGCCCCCCCCCCCCCGGAGCCTGGTGCTGCAAAGGAAGATGGCACCCGCGCCATGGCTCCGGCCGCAGCACTGTGGTCTGGTTTCTTTCTGGTGTCTCATTTTTCCAGCCCTCTTTTTCTCTATCCCTTGTATTTAAATTTTTTGTTTCTCTGCTGAGGTGTTTTCTGGCGATGAAAGGCGTTGATTTTATGGTAATAGAGATTGGTTGTTAGTGAGGCTCGTAAGCCCTGCTTTTCTCCGTCGCCATCATCCCAGAAGTCCTTCAGTGGGGTCTTTGGAGCTGGGGTAGTTACCTGTCTTTGGTGACCGGTCCCAGGAGGTCAGGGGCTGAACATCTTGGCTCTGGGTTAGAGATTGGTATGCTTGGTCTCTGCCCAAGGGCTTGTGTTTCCAGCGCCCCTCTCGACCACACTGAAGCGTGGGCTGGTTGGCGTCCTGTTAACAGGGAAAGGCTATTTCTGGTTGCCTTGGACAGTATTGCAATTGATATTTAGCCTGATCTCTTTTTAATTTTTTGTTTTATCTCTATTATTTAACACCTTGATTGTTTTGTTTTTGTTTTTGGGGGGTGTAATAGAAATGAAACCCAGGAGTTTCTGCTTCTGACCTATATCCCCAGCTCTCTATTTTTTTTTTTTTTTTTGGTGTTACTGTGATTCCTGGAAGCCCTTCTACCTCCTGGCTACACTCTCAGACCTATTTTATACTGTTTTTTTTTTTTAATTTTGGAAACAGGGTCTCCTTAGCCAGCATGGCTGGCTTCGAACCTAGGTGATCCTCCTGTCTCTGCCTCCCAAGCACGGGGATTACAAGCTTGCGCCACCACACCCGGCTTAATATTTCAACATTATAAAAACCCATTCTTTTCCAAGAAAAATTTTGAAATGAAATTATGGATTCTTTCAATGTCCTAAATAGTAAAATGTAATACAGCTTACAATATTACCTCAGTCAGTGTATACTTTCAAATAGCCGTGAAAATTTAAACCATTTGTGTTTTCAGGCAAAGCAGCTAGGAGATTAGAAACAAACAAGAGGAAGTAACTACTTACAAGTTTCAAGTGGAAATACATATAGGTAGAAAGTGTGGAAAGCAATAGAGGTCATGGATTTTCTCTGCAGTGTTGAGCGGCAGGACCAGGGCTGGTGTCCTCAGCTTGGCCCCGATTTTGGGGGAGACTTGCAGTTTTTGTCCACTGCAGCCAACGGTAGCCACACATTTGCCGACGGGCAGCCTCTATCCAGGCAAGGGCAGCGATTTCTGCTCCTCTGTCACCTGTTTTGATCCAGAAAGGGTGTTGGATTTTGTTCAAAGTTTTTTCTGCACCTATGGAGATGATGTGTTTCTGTTCCTTCTCCGCTTCCCCTTCCTCCTCCTCTCTCCAGGGATGTTCTACCTCTGAGCCCTTTTGACACACATTTAGCCCGGGTTATAGTTCACTTTGAAGCAGGGTCTCGCTGACTTACCACGTGCCTTGGCTCATCATTTTCTTCTTGTGTTAATATTGTTTTTGTTCTGGTGAAGCAAGCTTGCATCCCTGCCCGCCGTCCCACGTGGCCACTCACTGGCCGTGACTCTACTGAAGAACCCTTTATCTATATTGCCGGAGCCAGCCGGCAAAAGTACGGGTTCTGAAGAGAGGAGTGAGGATGAAAAGAATTTTATTCAATGAATTTTATTCATATAATACTTTATTCTCTCATGGAAGGATCGGCAGTACACTCCCGGGTCGATATCTCTACTGACCGATCCTGGTTTTATCGCTCAAGTCCTATTTATACCGCTCCCGGTCAGCCAACCGTCATGACGTCACCACCAACGCGCGTAACGGTCAAACCAATCAAGCCTGTGCCGTCACCACCTGTGCGCTTAACGGTCAAACCAATCAATTTCACCTGAGCTTCTCTCAGATGTTGAACTTTCCATGACCCCAAACCTTATTGGCTCTGGGCAAAGGACAGTCAGAAGTATTCTTAAAGGGGAAAACCTTATTGGCTCCCCACACTATATCCATGGCACGGCTTCGTCGGTAGGAGTCTTTCCATGGGGTTTTTTATGCCCTTCGTATCCAGGTCTTGTTAGACTCAAGGAAGGAAGCCGTTCATTTTTGCTGCTCTCGTATATTTTGGAAGCGTTTGGCAAAATCAGCGTCACGTTTTGGGACGATATTTTATACCTCAGAACCCTATAGCTTTATTTTCCACTCTTGGTGATTTGCTAATGCCTTCCTTGGTGCTAGTCTTGTATTATTTCTGGGAGGCCTCGCGTCTCATTCTTATCTTTGGCTCTGTGATGTGCGAGTTCTTCCCACTCCCAAGGCGCTTCTAGAATTTGTGCTTTATGACTCCTTTTAAGCAGCGGCATTACGGTGTGTCTTGAAGGGTGATTTTTTTCATGTTAATGCTTTTTGGATTTTGGTGTTTCATTCATCTATGGACTTGGTTTTTGGGTTTTTTTTGGTACTGAGGATTGAACTTGGGAGCATTCTGTATCCAAGTTACACCTCCAGCCCTTTTTATTCTTTATTTTAAAACAAGGTTTCCTTAAGTTGCTGAGGGTTTTGCTAAGTTTTTGAGGCTGGCCTCGAACATGCAATCCTTCTCTCTCAGCCTCCTGGGATTATAGGCCTGTCCCACCATTCCTGGCTTGTGGGTTTATACAGTTTAAACACATTTGAAAATACTTCAGGTCTTATTTATTATTTATTTATCTTTTATGTCTTTCCTGCCCTAAGTTTTTTTTATACCTATGTGAGATCACCTGATTAGGTCATTACAGTTTCTGAAGCTTTGCTTAAAATTTGCTTTACTGTGTGTGTTCTGTATTATAAAGTTAGTGTTGCTGGTTCGCTCAGGATGAAGTCATCGATCCACCCTCTTTGTGATGACTATTTTCTCCAGTGTGTTTCCATCTAAAATACTGTCATTTTTATCCTGAGGTATTCATTTTTATCCATTTGCAATTGCTCATCATGAAATCATTCAGACGCATGGAAAAATTGTAGATGTGGCACAAAGATCTCAAACGTCCCCACCTCATTTCCCTAACATTGACACCATCCCTAACTGTGGTTGAACTATATGAACTAAGAAAGTGGTTCAGGATTATTAATCTGAATAAAATAACCAGACCTTAGCAGTTCGTCCATGAGATGTTGTTGTAAAATCTCCACTCTAATTTCCAGCTCTTTGCCCCTTCTTGAGTTAACTCTTGGCAGGGTGAGAAATTGGGGTTTCATTCACTCTTCTACTGAGGAATAATCCTTTTACCAACACCTTTTGTGGATGAGACTGTCTTTTTCCCAGTGTATGCTTTTGGCAACATTGTCAAAAATCAGTTGACTCTAAGTGCATGACTCGTGTCCGTGACTTTAATTCTATTCCATTGTTCTATGTGTCTTTACCAGTGCCGATACCTTGCTGTTTTTATTGTGGTAATTCTATCTTATAATTTGCCATCGGGTTTGGTGATGCCCCGGTGTGGTTCAGGGTATTCAGCCATCTCTGCACAGAGTGTGTGTGCTTAGCACGGGGCTGGGAACTGCCAAGGAGAGGTGAGAGAAGGGCCATTGCGAAGGCGGGATGGGAGAGTGTAAAGGAGGAGACTCTCCTGCATCCGTGGCCACATGGCAGCCTCAAGTGTCAGATCTTCAGGGCGCAGGGGAACAGCTGGATGCCCGCGCCCCCGTCCCACAGTGCACGGCGTGTGGTTTTCCCTGCTGTCCAGCTCCAGCCTGCTCACAGTGGCCTCCTTTCCCCTTCCTCTGAGCCTCAGTTTTATCCTCTGAAGTGGGGACACAGGTTGGCACCCTCACAGGGTCCATCCTTTGAGGATTTCTGCGGGACACATGAGTGGGTCGGTCTGTAGTGATCCTGGGACAGATGTTGCTACAATCCACTGGCTGTCTGGACTCGAGCACCGTGGACAGCTGTAGAGGAGTCAGTCAGTGTTGACAGTGGGCTCGTTCCAGAAGCTAGCCCGAGTCTCTGCTCCTGCAGCTATCCGGCTCCCCATGTAGCCGGTCAGAGCTCTTTTATGGATGGTGACAGAGAATTGAAAGCGTTGTAGAATTTCTTTCTGGAGTTTATAGCCAGTAGTGTTTCTGCATTGTGGGCATCGCCAGGAAGCCTCCAGGACATGTGCTGGGTCTGAGCAAGCAGCAGGAGTCTGCTTCCACCCCGCCCTAAAGGTCTCCGTGTTCTGTTAAGCAAGCGACTCCTGTTCCTTCTTGTCAGCAAAAGGGGGCTGCTCATCTGATTCAGTCTAATATTCAGCACCGCGGACAGCGACCACGCCTCCCTAGGCTGAGGCCAGAATTGAGTCTAATCCCCCATTGTGCCTCTCAGTCCTCCCTCATCATGGCTGGCAAGAGGTCACCTGGGCCAAGCGTGGTGGCACATGCCGAATTCCAGTACTGGGGAGGCTGAAACAGGAGGATTGCAGGTTTGAAGGCAGTTCAGCATCTTAGTGAGGCTGTCCACAACTTTAAGTGAACATTTCAAAAATAAGATTAAAACAGGGTTGCGGGGTATAGCCCAGAGGTAGAATGGCCTTGGGTTCTATTTCCAGATGTACCACACACACACAAAAATAGAGGTTAGCCGGGGCAGAGGATCCCGGCTGTGTCTGTGAGCTGCTCTCTTTCCAGCCCCATCCTTAGTCTGTATTTCTGTGGGGTCAGTAAATACTACTGTAGTCCGGAGGATCGTGGTTCGTGAACAGCCTCAGCTACTTAGTGAGGTTCTTTGTAACTCAGTAAGACCCTGTTTCAAAATAAAGAATAAAGAGTAGGGATGGAGGTGCAGCTCGGAGGTAGAATGCCCCTGGGTTTCATATCCAGTACTGCAAAAAAAAAAAAAAAATTCCACTGCTGTCCAAGATAGTCTCCATCAGACTCCGTGTGAGTCCCAAGCTCCCCCAGGTGTGATGGTGAAGCCATCAGCCAGGGGTAGGGGACAAAGGGATGGAGATAGAGATGTTGTGTGGACACTGGGATGGGATTGAGACACGGGTGGGCTGGAGATGGGACGAGGGACCTTCAGGATGGGGTTGGGGATGGTTAAGAGATATGGGTGGGGATGGTGCTGTATCCACAATTGATTAGATTTTACACAAGTAATTATATTATGCATAATTGATTAGATTATACACAATTGATTAGATTACACATACTTGATTAGATTACATACAATGATAATATTATACATACTTGGTTAGATTATGCACAATTGATTAGATACTGCACACATGATTAGATTATGCACAATTGATGAGATTATACACACTTGATTATATAATACATACTTGGTTAGATTTGCACAATTGATTAGATTATGCACACTTGATTAGAGTATGCATAATTAATTAGATTGTACATAGATAATTAGATTATATATACTTGATTAGATTATACACACTTGATTAGATTATACACAGTTGATTAGATTATGCACTGTTGATTAAATTATGCAAACTTATCTAGATTTTGCACATTTGATTAGATTATGAGTACTTGATTAGATTATGTGCACTTGATTAGATTATGTGCACTTGATTAGATTTTTCACAGTTGATTAGATCATGAGTACTAGATTAAATTATGTGCACTTGATTAGATTATGCACATGATTAGATTATGTGCACTTGATTAGATTATGCACATGATTAGATTATGTGCTCTTGATTAGATTATGCACACTTGATTAGACTATGCATGCTTGATTAGATTATACACATTTGATTAGATTATGCACACTTGATTAGATTAAGCATACTTGATTAGATTATGTACAATTGATTACATTATGCACACTTGATTAGATTATACATACATGATTAGATTATACACACTTGATTAAATTATGTGCATTTGATTCGATTGTGTGTGCTTGAATAGATGATGTGCACTTGATTAGATTATGAACACTTAATTAGATTATCCATACTTGATTAGATTATACAAACTTGATGAGATTATACACATGTGATTATTGTGCATACTTGATTAGATTATACAGAGTTGATTAGTTTATGCACCTTGATTAGATTATGCTCACTTGATTAGATTATGCATATTTGATTAGTTTATGCACAGTTGATAAGATTATGCACATTGATTAGATTTTACACCATTGAGTAGATTATGCATACTTGATTAGATTATGCGTACTTGGTTAGATTATACACCATTGATTAGTTTATACACTGTTGATTAGATTATACATATTTGATTAGATTATACATACTTGATTAAATCATACACATAAGCTTGAAAAAATTATTTAAGATTAATATTATCTGAGCCAGCTGCTGGGAGGAGCCCTGGACGCGGCCTCACTTCAGCTGCAGGGCAAGGGGGCTGCCAAGGGGCTGCTCAGGTGTAGGTATCTGCTGTCCACGCCCCTCCCAGGCTGCTCTGGTACACTTGTCTTCTGGCCATGCCCCTCACAGCTTTCCCCTCTCCTCCCAGCCTCCGGCTCCGCCCCTTCTTCTGGCGAGGAACAAGGCAGGGAGCCTGCATGCTGTTCTCCAGAGTCTTGGATGGCCGCAAAGCCCCAGAGGAGGGGTCTCACGCAGGGGTCCGGCTGGCCCCGAAGAGGCCCTTGGTCCCTCTCAGCTTCGCTTGCAGAGCTCGGGGCAGCGTCATGGCATCCAGGCTGGTAGGGGTGCTCCAGCTCTCTGGGGAGATGCTAGAAGGATGGCGGGGTTGGGGGGTTGGGGGTGGGGGTGGAGGCTTCAGCTGTGGCCAGGCAGAAAGGTGGGGATAGGGGGCCCCTCAGCAGTGGCCAGGCAGGTGGGGGTAGGGGGCCCCTCAGCAGTGGCCAGGCAGAAAGGTGGGGGTAGGGGGCTCCTCAGCAGTGGCCAGGCAGAAAGGTGGAGGTAGGGGGCCCTTCAGCAGTGGCCAGGCAGAATGGTGGGGGTTGAGGGCCCCTCAGCAGTGACCAGGCAGAAAGGTAGGGGTAGGGGACCCCTCAGCAGTGGCCAGGAAGAAAGGTGGGTGGGGTGGGAGCCCCCTCAGCAGTGGCCAGGCAGAATGGTGGGGGCAGGGGCTCCCCTCAGCAGTGGCCAGGCAGTGGGTGGGCACCCGTGGCAAGCTGCTTCCTGGCACAGGGGGGCTGGTGGCGCCCGTGACCAGCCCTTTGCCTTGCACAGAGGGCGGCCTTGGGAGCCCGGCCACTCTTGGGGGGACTGGGCCTGCGCCTCTAGGTTCCAGGGTCCCTCTAAACTCACTTTCCTCCCTCGCTCCCCAGGGTTGGCAATGGCGGGGTCGGCTTTCTAAATGAGGCTATGTGCGCCTCCTTAGCCCACCTGGTCTGGGGCCTTAGTGGTTATTAATTAAGGTGCGCTCTCCCCGGGTGCAGGCGCTCCCTCCTTGATGGTGAGAGCCCATGAGCACAGGGAGACAAAGCGCCACGGTGGACGGTGCTTACAGGGTGGGGGCGTCGGGTGGGCGTCTAAGCTCCGTCTCCCCAGCAAAGCAGAGGGAGTTTTGTCTGGGAAATTTGCCCTTGAGGCTGGTGCTGCTTGAAGCCTGGCCTGTGTAAGGGCCCCGGCAGGAGTATTTCCCATTATGACCTACTGGAGGCGCCAGGCGGCTCCTGCTGGCTTTTGTGGTCTCTCTAGTGGCTTTATCTGCAGAGAGCAGGATGCCGCCTCCTCTGAGGCCCTTCCCGAGCCTCAGTGCATCAAGGCCTCAGGGCTAGTCACTGGGTCCCCCGGGCTCCTAAAGGCTGCACCTGTGCCTCTGAGGTCGGAGTTCCTCCTTCTCCCTGGCCAGCCCAGTGGGCCCTGGCTCTCCAGCAGGCTTTGGCTGGAGGTCGGCCAGGGGCCCGGCTGTCTCTGCTCACCTGGGATGCCCGCGGCACTGCATCCTCTTCTTCTCTCAGCCCCGGTGCCCGAGGCCCAGGACAGCAGTGGCACTGAATAGGTGAGCCTCTCCAGTCTGAATTGCATTTTCTGACCTTGGGATCCGGTGGAAACATCTTTCTGGGTGCCTAGGCATTGGAGCGCTGGATGGTTTTCTTGTCATTGTGAGGTTTCTGGCTGAATGTCTGCATCCTTAGCTGTCTTTTGCGCGGGGAGAGCGATGAGAGTTTTGTCTCTGGTGGTCTGCTTATGCGATAAGTAATATTTTGGGGGTGGATGCCTGTGAATGGGAGGGCTAGAGGCTTTGCTAGGAGCGTGTCGAGTTCTTTAAGAAATGGCTGAATCGTTGACCACAATGGTCATTTCTTTACTTGCCACAAATAGAAAGGTCCAGCTGCCCCACCATTTTACTTTAGTTTTTTTCTATCCTATTCAATGTAACTTTGTCAGCATCTCTATGTAGATATAACTTGTATTTCTCTGGTGTCTGATGCTGTCGCCTGCACATTTATTCTCCATCTGTGTTTTGAATTGTTTTGCTCCTAATTTATTCATTTTTAAGAATTTTGTTGTCTTTTTAGATAAGCCAGTAGTAGTATTATCTTCTAGGTTCCAAATATTTTGATACACGTTTTATTATGAATTTTTCCTGGCCTCTTCTTGTGTCTTTTAAGGTTTTTAATGGTTTCAGTGTTGACTGCATGTAAATTTTCCTTTGTGGTTTGTGCGAATTTTGATTGGTGCATGATAACTTTTTTTGCATCACAATACCATCTAAACGCAATTTTGTCAATCTCAGTTCCACGGCCGACCTTTTCCACCCCTCTCACCCCATCCACTGCTCCTCCTTTAATGGTTTTCCTTGTATTTACACTGAATCCTTTTTTGTTCTTATTTTCTCTAGTTTCTCCATATGAGAGAGAAAACACATCAACTTGGCACCTTTGACGTGGTGATTTTATCTAGAGTGAGATGCAATGTCAGTGTAGTTTGTTTTTTATTTAATTCTTCATACTGGGGATTCTACTCGGCATTCTTTCCTAATTTGTTTTTTGTTTTGTTTTGTTTTTGTTTTGTTTTGAGACAGTCTTTGCTAAGTTGCTGAGGCAGGCCTTGCCTGTGACCCCGTTTGCTCAGCCTCCAAGAACTGGGATTTTTTTTTGCCATGGACCACCGGGTCTGACTTCAATGTCACTTTGATTTTCATTTTTTGGATTATTAAAGGTGTTGAAACTTTTTTTTACTTGTCTTTGTTTTTGTATTTGTATTATTTTAAAAATTATTTAGCCGGGCTTGGTGGCACACGCTAGTAATCCCCGCGCTTGGGAGGCGGAGATAGGAGGATCGCGCAGGTTCAAAGCCAGCCATGCTGGCGTAAGAGACCCTGTTTCAAAAATATAAAAATAGGTCTGGTAGTGTAGCCCGGAGGTAGAAGGGCTTCCAGGAACCCCAGTACCACAAAAAAAAATTACTTAGTTCCTTTCTCATTTTTAAAAAAAATTTGTAGATTGGTTGAACCCAGGAGCTTTCTACTTGTGAGCTTCACCCTTAGTCTTATTTTTAAATTTTACAACAAGGTTTCCATACATTGCTGAGAGTCCTGCTAAATTGTTGAGACTGGCTTTAATCCTTTGATCCCCTTGTCTCTGAGTCCCAAGTACTGGGAGGACAGGTGTGCCCCACCACGCCTAGTTAGGGTGGCGTTGGTTGTTCTTATTGAAAGGTTCTTTTACTAAAACATTCAACAATGTCTTTAAGTTTTGAGATTATTCCCACAACAAATGTATTCGTTCATTGCTTACAATTCCAACAACTTTCGGTTCTCTTACATAAGAGGACAAGAATAAAGATTGGTGAAAGTTCCTTCTCAGGGTGAAATTCACAGTCACGAGCCGTGAGAGGGGACATGACTCAGATGAGGGACTTGCTGCATTGAACTCTTAATGAACGCCTCTCATTAAAACACCCCAGGGTAGGTACCTGTAAACCAGTTCGTATTGGCATTGAGATGTAAGCGGCTTCTGAGGGACTGGACTAAGTTGGGCTTCAGTCAGCCCCTGGCTCCGCAGTCCAGTTGCAGACCCCCCAAGTCTTTTGTCTCGGTGTTTTCACTCATAAGGAGTGAGATTCGGCCTGGAGACAGTTGCTTGGGTGCGTGCGTTCAGGGGTAAGGTAATGAATGACTTTTCTGGGTGTGATGATGCTTGGGGTCACTGCAATGAGTAAAGGTGACAATGCGGGGTGATTTTATAACATTAAGAGTTCAGTTTCCGTTTCTGTTTTCTGATTTCCAGGTGATGACTTTTCTTAGCTCTAAATACGTGAATCTTTTGCTCGGCAGTCCCAGTTACTTGAGAGGTTGAAGTAGGATTTCTTGAGGCCAGGAAATCTAGATCAGCCTGGGAAAATAGCAAACCTTCCCCCTCAAGAGAGGAAAAATATTTTTCTACACCATAGGTGGAATTAATAGTCCATTCATACAAGGCAGTATCAAGGACTGTGGCCAACCACTGTCATCGACTCTCTTCATATTTAACCTGATTTTTAAGGAGTTATGAGGTAGCAACCATCGTTGCCTCCATTTTTTGAGATAGGAATATGAGGTGAGAAGAAGACATTTAATTTGCATCAGGTTTTAAAACCAGCTGTTGGCAGAACTGGCAGTTGAAGCTACCTAATGTGGGTCCAGAGCTGGCGTTGGATTGGTTTTTCACGCTGTGCGGTGCCACCCTGTGCAGTAGGTGACATTGTTCTCCTGTAGGACAGGGGAATCCAGTGAAGAAACACCCGACTTCCACTTTTTTAGTCTTAAAGCATTTTTCTTGACATAAAATTTACAGTCAAATGTGTATCAATTTTACATTTTTGGGCCTGATCAATTGAGCTTCAAACCATTTTCCCATGTGATAAGAAAAAATGTTTGAAATCTCTTCTGAAATTAAACTCAGAAAAAGATTCACATGCACAACTTTTTTTTTCCTTCTTTTTGGTGGTAATGGGGTTCCTGGAAACCCTTCTATCTCAGGCTACACTCCCAGACCTATTTTATATATTTTTTACTTGGAAACAGGGTCTCTTAAGCCAGCACGTGATCCTCCTGTCTCTGTCTCCCAAGTGCGGGAATTACAAACGTGTGCCACCAAGCCCGGTAACACAATATATATATATTTACTGATTTAATTGATACATAATTATATATATATAATTGAATATATACATAATTATTATGCATATATACAATATATACATTATTAGATTATACAACCTTGATTAGATTATGTACACTTGATTAGATTATACACAGTTGATCAGATTCTGCATACTTGATTAGAATATGCACAGTTGATCAGATTCTGCATACTTGATTAGAATATACACAGTTGATCAGATTATGTATAGTTGATTAGATTATACACCATTGATTAGATTATACACACTTGATTGGATTATGCATACTGGATTAGATTATACATACTTGATTACATTATACACAGTTGATTAGATTATGCACAATTGATTAGATTATGTGCACTTATTTAGATAAGAGTACTTGATTAGACTATAAATGTTTAGAATAATACACAGTTGATTAGATTCCATTGATTAGATTATGCATACTTGATTAGATTATGCACCTTGATTAGATTATACACAGTTGATTAGATTGAGGACAGTATTAGTAACATAGCAAAATGATCTGCAGCCTAGTGAGAGCCTGTCTCAAAAACAAAACAACGAAACAAAACCAAAGACTAAAAAGGGCTAAGGGTGTAGCTCAGAGACAGCACGACCCCGGAGTAATTCGTAAGTAGCCCTGAAAAAGAAATACATATATTATCCAAAAATCACTATTCTCTAATATTTAGATGACTATTTGAAGATTTGGGCTGTTAATAGGACAACAAATTTTCTTTCCAAGGGTCGTCTGATCAGAAAAACATCACAATGATATGTAAGAAAACTTTTTTTCTGGCAAAAATCTTAATTATGAAAAAAATGGCAGTGGTCAAATGTAAAAAACAAGTCTATGTTCAGCAGCAATAAAGTCAAAATATACGGCAGATGCAAGGGGAGAATGCTGACTCGTGTAAAATACTCAATTATCTCCCCACTGAGACGTGCAGCATTTACTCCAGCAATTTAATTGCAAAAGACAGACATACGGTTATTACTTTTACAACTATGGTTCTAATAGACGCTTTGCTTTGCCAGTTAGAAAAACTCACCGGGAGATGTTAATTTTGAACTTTTTTACTTACTTAGAATTTCTTTTGGTTGTGTTGTCTTTTGGGGTACTAGAGATTGAACCCAGGGCTGCTGTACCTCTGAGCTATACCTGCAGCCCCTTTTTTTATATGGAGAAAAGATGTCACAAAGTGGCGAAGACTGACCTCAGATCTGTGATCCTCCTGGTTTAGGCTTCCAAGTACTGGGATAGCCAGTGCGTGCCACCAGTCAGCTCTAACCTAGAATTTCTATTAATTACTTCTATTAAATTAGTGCAGAGTTAAACCAAATGTAATTTCATTCCATCAAATGCTAACATTTAAAGACATAGCTTTCACTGTTTGGAGAGGACGCTGTCTTTGTTTTCTTAAGGATGTTTTATCTCCGTTTCTCAGACTTAGATTACTAGGCTTCCCTATAATTCATTAAAATTCTTACTTGCTGAAAAGTTAGAAAAATGTTCAAACACCTGCTTGAGAGGATATTATCCTTGTGGACTTAAGAAGTCTTCCACTACCAGGTGTGGAATCGTCAGAGAAAAGTAAACAAGGTTATATTTTAAATCAAAACTGGCATCATTTTGATGAAAAATGTTCAAATATTAAACACGTTACTTAAGTTTAGCTGAGCATGCATTAACATGCTCAGGAATAGCACAGGTTTAGGGCCAGCGTCAGCACCTTACCAAGGCCTTTATTTTATACTGAGAGAGTGTTTTCATAAGTTACCTAGAGTACATCTGTAATCCCAGTTCTTGGGAAACTCACCTAAAAAAAAAATATATATATATATATATATAAAATATATATAAATATATATTTTATATATAAATACACACATATATGTACATTTATATACGTTTATGTATATAAATACACACATATATAAATAAAAATAAAAAAATAAAAATAAAAAATATAATAAAAATAAAAAATAAAATAAAAAATATAATAAAAAATACAAAAGACTAGGTGTATAGCTCAGAGGTAGTATGCCTCTGGCTTCAATCCTTAGTACTGTGTGCGCGCATTGCAGACTATCAGGCCCCAAAGTGGCCAAGGCAACCAGAGCACCAGCACTTGGGCATCACCTGTTGCCCCGGATACGGGGGCGGAGCCACAGGAGGACTGGGCGCGGTCTTCTGAGGACGCGGAACCTTTCAGTGAGTGGAGCGCGCTGCTGCCCGGAGGCTCTTCCGCGACGGCCCGTCCGCTCGCCGGAAGTGAGCCTTTCGGACGCCGCCTGGAGCTGCCACGTCTGGGCGCCGCATTGCTGCCGCCGCCGACATGGTGAGCGTTAGCGTCTGGGGTGCGGAGTGGGTTCGTGGCACAGAAGCGGCCCTCCACGCCGCGCCGAGACTCAGTCCTTGGGCCGGGGCCGCGCGGTCCCCGCCGGCGCCGGGGTTCGGGTGCTCTGGCCCTGCCGAGGCGGCGCCGGGCCTCCCGCCCTCTTCCCTCTGCGCCTGAGAACAAACCCCCAAAGCCGCAGGAGTCTGTGTGGGCCGCGCCCTTAGTGGGCCCCAGTGGCCGTGGCCGTGGCCGCGAGTCGGCGCGGCTCCTGCCTTCCACACGCCGCCCCGGAGGAGAACGCGTCCAGAGAGGCCGAGCCTCTTTCCTGCCGAGCTGAGGTTCGAACCCGCGCGGCCATGTTCTGCGCCTGAGCGCCCAGCAGAAGGGGTCGAGCAGTTCATTGCTCGCCACGGGGTCCCCGGGAGTGATGGGCACTTCTGGAAACGGAGAAAATGCGAGCTAGATGACTTTTTAATTCTCTGTGGTATCTACAGCTTAGGGTTCACTCCCTGAACAACCACACCGGCTGGTTGAGAGAATGAATGAATGAATGAATGAGAGTGGGGGGAGCATCTGGACCGAGCTTGACAGGTTGGTAAGTGGGCGCTCTTAGGAAAATGGTCATGCTTTAGCAGCAAGTTTTTGTTGTTGCTGTTTTGGTATTGGGAGTTGAACCCAGGGGCATTCTACTTCTGAGACACAACCGCAGCCCTGATTTTTATAGTTATTCTTTTATTTTCCCCCAGTACTGAGGCTGGAACCCAGGGGCGTTCTACCTCTGAAGACACCTCAGCCCTAAGTTTTTATTCGTGTGTGTGTGTGTGTGTGTGTGTGTGTGTGTGTGTGTGTGTGACTGAAAATTGAACCCTGGAGCATATTACCCCTGAGCTACTTCCCCAGCCTGGTTTTATTCTTTATTTTGAAACAGGGTCTCACTAAGCTTCGGAGGGCCTCACTAAGTACATGAGACAGCCTGCGAACCTGGATCCTCCTGTCTCGGCCTCCTAAGTACTGGAATTACAAGCGTGCGCCACCAAGCCCAGCTTATGTATGTATGTATTTATTTATTTATTTATTTATTTATTTATTATTATTTTATTTTGGTGGTACTGGGGTTCCTGGAAGCCCCTCTACCTCCGGGACACACTTCCAGACCTATTTTTTTTTTTACTTTTTTATTTTGAAACAGGGTGTCTTAAGCCAGCACGGCTGGCTTCGAACCTGCGCGATCCTCCTGTCTCAGCCTCCTAAGCGTGGGGATTATAAGCGTGCGCCACCACGCCTGGCTTTATTTATTTTTGAAACAAGGTCTCACCAAGTTGCGAAGGGCCTTGCTAAGTAGCTGAGGCTGGCTGAGAACTTGCATTCCTCATGTCTCAGCATCTTGCATTCCTCATGTCTCAGTATCTATAGTGCTGGGATTACAAACGTGTGCCACCATGCCCAGCTCCTATTTAATTTTTATGGTTTTTTTTTGGTGTTGTTTATTTGGTGGTACTGGGGTTCCTGGAAACCCTTCTACCTCAGGGCTACACTCCCAAACCTATTTTATACTTATTATTTTTTGGGGGGGAAGAAGGGCCTGTTAAGCCAGCATGGCTTGCTTTGAATCTGCGGGATCCTCCTGTCTCCGCCTCCCAAGTGCGGGGATTACAAGAGTGCACCACTATGCCTGGACCTGATTTTTATTTTATTTTATTAATTAATTAATTTATTTATTTTTTGGTGGTACTGGAGGTGGCACCCAGAGGCTTTCTACCTCTGGGCTATACTCCCAGACCTATTTTATATCTTATTTGGAAACAGGGTCTCACTAAATTGCTGAGAGCCTCACTCAGTGGCTGAGGCTGGCTCCGAACCAGCATGATCCTCCTGTCTCAGCCTCCCAAGCTCGGGGATTACAAGCGTGCGCCACCACACCAGGCTGATTTTTATGTTTTTAAAACCGGCTCGCTAGGTTGATGAGTCTCAGTAGGTGGCTGAGGCTGTCCTTGAACCTGTGTTCCTCCTGTCTCAGCCTTCCACGCACTGGGATTACAGAAGTGCACCGCCATGCTGGGCTAGCAGCAAACTTGAGGAAACCTCTGTGAACTCAGAGTCTTGGGTTTGGTCCTTGCTCTGAGGGGAGCTGTGCTTTTGACCACTGCTGCTGCTGCTGCTGCTGCTGCTGCTGAACAAAGTTAGGAGCTTGCACACTCGACATTCACTTTATTCTGAGTGAATTGTTTCCAGTGCTGCTTCTTACTTCTTGACAGTAACAGTCTTCAGGTGCTTGGGAGGGCCTCTCTAAAGCTTTTAAACATACCCTTCGTCAGGTGGACGCCTATAATCCCAGCACCTGAGAGGCGGAGACAGGAGAATCACAGGTGTGCAGTAGCTTAGCGAGACCGTTTCAAAATAAAAAATAAAGTTGGGAATGTAGTAGCTCAGTTCTAGAAGTCCTCAATACCATGAAAAAGAAAAGAAATGTCAGTTCCAAACTGAAACCTCTTTGATTGTGTGTGTGTGTGTGTGTGTGTGTGTGTGTGTGAGACTGGGGGTGGAACACAGGGGTTTTTCTCCCTCAGGGCTATACTCCCAGACCTATTTTTATACTTTATTTGGAAACAGGGTCTCACTAAGTTGCTGAGAACCTCACTCAGTAGCTGAGGCTGGCTTCGAACCTGTGCGATCCTCCTGTCTCAGCCTCCCAAGTGCGGGGATTACAGGCGTGCGCCACCACGCCTGGCTTTGGTCCCCTTTTTAATCCAAAGAATGTAAGAGAATAGTGTCTGAGCAAAGAAAAACAGTCAATAGTTTTGTTTATATGTTCAGTTGGTGAATATTCAGTGAGTTCCTTCTCTTTGCAATGCTATGTTGAATGATTTTATTAATTTATTAATTTATTGTGCTACTGGGGATTGAACCAAGGGACACTATACTGCTGAGCTACATCCCCAGCCCTGTTTGTTTGTTCCAGTACTAGGGTGGAACCCAGGGACATTCTACCTCCAAGCTACACCTCCAGCCCTATTTTTTTTTATTATTTATTTTGAAACAGGGTCTCACTGAGTTACAAAGGGCCTCACTAAGCAGCTGAGGCTGGCCACGACCTCAGTCCTCCTGTCTCAGCCTCCCAAATGCTGGGATTGCAAGCGTGCGCCTCACGCCCGGCTATTTTTTTTTTTTTTTTTTTTTTGAGACAGGGTCTCACTAAGTACCTACACTGGGCTTAAACCTGTAGTCCCTCCTCAGCCTCCACAGTTATTGGAATGACAGGCCTGCACCACTGCTCCTGGCCTTGAAATGGTTTGAGAGATTAAGAACTGAGTATGACTCAGAACATAGCTCTCAAGAGCTCCCCTCCAGGGAGAGAAGAAACAGCAAAGTGTTGTACATGTTTGGGGCTGAAAATGTTCAAGAATCCATCCAGTTGGGGTTTTACTTAGAGTTTTCAAGAAGGGGACCTGGTTGTAACTGAACGGTTGGTGGCCATGACAGCTGTGTCCCAGCCCCATAAACTTTTGAACCCTGAATGCCACTAGGCGTGACAGTCCATGATCTGTCACCAGTGGTAGGCCAAGGAGCAGCCTCGGGAGAGGTGTATGTCAGGTCGCCAAGTCTTAGATAACAACCATGGGTTTTTTGTTTTTGTGATACTGGGGATTGAACCTATAGTCATTCTACCTCTGAGCTACACCCCAGCCTTTTTTATTTTTTGTTTTGAAACAGGGTCTCACTAGGTTGCTGAGAGCCTCACTAAGTTGCTAAGGGTGAACTCAAATCTGCGATCCTCCTGGCTTAGCCTCCCAAGCACTGGGATTACAGGTGTGCACTGCCGTGCCTGGCTTTTTATTTTTCATTTTTTACACAGGGTGTCACTGCATTGCCCAGGCTGGCCTTGAACTTGCAGCCCCCCTGCCTCAGCCTCCCAAGTCGCAGTTCATGTCGCCCTCGCAGGGCAGGCTCCTGTAAGGTGTGCACACCACATTAAAGCATTTATCTTGCCGTGCTGGGTTCTGGATGAGCAGGCTTCTCAGTGGCCAGAGCTGCCTCGCGCTCCTGTCTGTTTGCATTCTCAGCAAGGTGCGCCCCTGAGAAGGAGCTCAGAGCAAGTGTCTGTAGAGCGCATGCGTGAGCGAGGGAACACATGCCGTTGAGAATCTGAAAAGCCGCCTGTGGGCCTCAGGAGAGGATTGTGTGGGAACTGCCATCACTCAAGTCACCAGCTGTGTTTTTTGTTCTAGGTGTCAGTAATTAACACCGTGGACACCTCCCAGGAGGACATGATTGTAAGTATTTAACCCTCCTGCTGGGCGTTCCTGGGAGGAAGGAGGTTTGGCTTTAGCTCACTTTCTCTTGGTCATTCCTGAAGGCGGGCGTGGCTTTGCGCTAGTTTGAGTGAGGCCTTGGTCATTATCCCCACAGTGTCCCTGGGTTGGCAGGGCTGTCAGAGCCCGTCGCTGTGTTGAGGGGCACAAGGGATGGTGTGGGGCTTGGGGCCCTCTCTTCGGCCAGCACAGTGCCATGTTCTGGGATGGGGGCTGTGTGGGTGCAGAGGTGTCGCTGTTGTCTTCCTGCCGTATTCCTCCTGCTGCCGCTTCTCAGCGCCAGTGGGTAAGGGTTATGTGCAGAGAGAGCACCACAGAGCTTTCTGCAACTTACTGAGACCCTGGTTTAAAATAAAGAATAAAAAACAGGGCAGGAGGTGTAGCTTGGAGGTCGAATGCCGCTGGGTTCCATCCGCAGACCCTCAAAAAAAAGACCACACCTTTTTGGAGATGGTGAGGCACCTTGGGCAAAAAGGTCTCAACAGAGACTTTATAGCCAGGAACTTTGTGAGCCAGCCTCAGTTTCCTCATGGGAAAAATAATGGGCATGCTCCTATTTATATGAGGAACAGGTGAGGCAAAATAATAATTAATGAGCTAGGCGTGGTGGCACATGCTTATAATCCCAGTATTTGGGAGGCTAAGTCAGGAAGATCACAGATTCATGGCCAGCCTGCAGTGACTTATTGAGACCCTGTTTCAAAGTTTAAAATAGGGTTGGGGGTATAGTTCAGAAGTGGAGTGCCCCTGGGTTCCAATCTCAGTAACACACACACCCCAAACAAACCGAAAACCCCATGTAGCAACTCTTGAAGCAGACGTAATCATTAGGCCCATGTAAAGAAGTGGAAAAACTGGGCGTGGTGGCTCAGGCTTGGGAGGCTGAGACAGGAGGATCGCACAGGCTTGAAGCCAGTCTCAGCTACTTAGTGAGGCTCTCAGCAACTTATTGAGACCCTGTTTTGAAATAAAATACAAAAATATAGGTCTGAAGTGTAGCTCAGAGGTTTAAAAGTCCCTGGGTTCCACCCCCAGTAGCACAAAAACAAAACATAAAAAGATATGGAAACTGAGAGGTGAGTGTATTCAACAGCTGCCAGCAGATGAGCCAGGGAGATGAGGTGGAATCTCCTGGGTACATACATTTCTTCCCATGGTGAGTTAGCACGTGCTGGAGAAGAGCCTTGGAATCCATCTGCACTGCCTGTGTCCCGGGTCAACAAGGCCTTGGAGCAGCGGGGCTGACTTCAGAGAATCCGAGCCGGGCGTGGTGGCTCATGCCTGGAAGCCCAGTACTTGGAAAGCTCAGACAGAAGGATCACAGGTTTGAGGACAGCCTCAGAAAGTAGTAAGACTCATCAACTTAGCAAGACCCTGTTGCAAATTAAAGAATAAAATAGGGCTAGGGTTAGCTCAGGAGTAGAATGCCCCCAGGTTCAGACAGACACACAGATAGACAGACAGACAGACAGACAGACACACACACACACACACACACACACACACACACACACACACTGTTGTCTTTGGGTAGGGAGGAGAGAAAGGAGCGTTGAGACCAACACAAGTGCTTCCTTGGAAAAGAAGGACTTGCTCCTGGTAACCACACCAGTGACAAGTGAGCGTTCCTGACCCCAGGGGGGACAGCTAGGAAAGTGGCACCCAGTGGCAGAGGCGGAGCCAGCAGGGGAGGAGCCAGGGTCAAGGAGCATCTACATGGTTCCCGGGAGAACAGGTGTCCCAACGGGAAGGAGCTATGGGCAGCAGCTGCTGGGGGTTGGGCAGCATCCAGGAGTCAGGTCCCCGAGCTGCAAGGCTGCCAACGGCAACTCCAGGCGTTGCTTCCCTTGGTGGAGAGTCTGGGTTGCCAGCTCACTAGATGAAGGAAGTTGACCAGAAAGCCGGTAGAAAGGTCCACAAAGGATCCAGGGTTGGGCCAGAGGAAGGCACTCAGGCACCTGAGTGGAACTCTTTCCAGGCCAGAAGTGGACTGTAGAGACCCCAAAGAGGACCCACAAGTATCAGGCTTGGGGTCCCTTCCCCAGTAGCCCAGGGTCTGGAGAGAAAGGAGGATGCCAGTCCAGCTTTGTCCCCACCCCCATCATGAGGTGGGATGGGGCCTTTCCTGGAGCTCATAGAGGATGTGCAGAACTGTCTGGCTATAGCTTGTCCATTCTAGTAAGAGGCTCCCAAGCAGGGATGTGCAGGTCCACACGCTAGGTTCCTGCCCAGGGTGGTGATTCACCAAGCTCAGTGATTTCAGGGAGACGGGTCCAGACAGCACTGCTGGTGACTGCCCCATTTCAGCTGCCCACCCAACTTCTCGAGCTGTCTTTCCTTTGCAGCACGACGCCCAGATGGACTATTACGGCACCCGCCTAGCAACCTGCTCCTCAGATAGGTCCGTCAAGATTTTGATGTGCGCAATGGAGGGCAGATCCTCATCACCATCGTCAGGGGGTGAGTGCCGTGGTCCCTGCTCACCTCCCATATTTCCTCCAGAAGACCCGGGCAAGGGGCAGCCTGCCCTGGCTTCTCCATCCACTTACCCTCAGCCGGGGCTCAGCCCGCTTTCTGCTCAGGCCATGCGTGGAGGTCCCAACAGTGCCTGGCACCGGCTGACCTTCAGTGTGCCTGGCCGCTGGTGATTCAGAGTGGTCTGCGCAACCTTTGTGTGCACGGTTAGCCTGTGTGTTAGGAGGAGCGCTGGACCATCGCTGAGAGAACACCTGTGGGGTCCGGTCGCTCTTCATGGCTTCCCAGCACGTGCTCAGTGGGCCCTCGTTGCCGAGCGTGGGTACCCTCAGACTTGCTCAGCTCCTTGCGTGGTCCTGCGTGGTCCTACGGCCACGTTTCTACTGCTCACCCTCACTTCACGCCCCTCACAGTTGAGGGTTTTAACCTGGGTTCCACGAGTCTCCAGGGGCTCTGGATAGAATTCAGGGTGTAGTGAACCAAGACAAGGAAGGATCCAACCCGTGTCGTATTTGTAGCACCTGTGTTCATATTTACCCCCAATCGCAGTCACCGGTATCTTCATCTTAGTTTATGGACCTGTCTCCGCTATCGTTTGTGCTCATCACGGAGGTTATCAGAAGTCAGGAGGTTTGGAACCATGGTGGTTATCAGACTTGCCAGTGGAGTTTGTTACTTGATGTATATCATTGCTTTATAATTTTTTTTTTTTTTTGTGGGGGGTGACTGAGCATGATGGCACAGGTCTGTAATTCCAGCACTTGGGTGATTGCGATGGGAGGATATCAGGTTTGAGGCCTGCCTCCGCAACTTTTTGAGACCCTGTTTCAAAAATAAAAAAATAAGCTGGGCGTGGTGGTGAATGCTTGTAATCCCCGTGCTTGGGAGGCGGCTTCAGGAGGATCGCGCAGGTTCGAAGCCAGCTGTGCAGGCTTAAGAGATGTTGTTTCCAAATTAAAAAACAAAAAAAGTATAAAAATAGGTCTGGGAGTGTAGCCAGAAGTAGAAGAGTTTCCAGGAACCCCAGTACCACCAAAATTAATTAATTAATTAAAAATAAAAAATAAACTCTAATGTTGCTTAAAGGTAGAACTCTAATGGTTATGATCCCTAGTGCCAAACACAAATAGTGTTTTTTTTTTTTTTTTACATTTTGATAACTGCACTTCAAGATAATGGGATTTTCTTTTAAGCCTAGCTCTGTGACTTAGGTGATGTTCTGAGAAGGAGTTACTACCCTTCACCACCCTGCACGACGGGGAGGAGCCATCAGTCATGTGCACAGTGAGCGTCCACCTGAATTGCAGCAGGAATGGAGGCCCGGTCCATTTAAGTGGGGCGGGACCTGAAAGTGGCCCTTCTGATGTCCCCAAGCCCCATTTCCCGCTCACCTCCTGCTCAACACTGAGAATAGGGCGTGGGGCCAGACACCTCTATGGAGCTCTGCTAGTTGTTGGGAATCTGAGATAGCTTGGATTCTTCATTGGCAGCTCCTCTGTGGCCTCTGTAGCCACATGTGTGGTCCGTGAGTGACCAGGTGGCTCTAAGGGCTATATCTGTGGTCATGGAGTGACCAGGGCGGCTCTGCGATCGAGTCCGCAGGTATCTCTAATGGGTATCCAGTGGGATTTTTCAGATGGAGACCGAGCCATGAGTGGACATGGCTCTGGTATCCAGTCCAGAGCTTAGGGGAGCAGGTTTGGAGGACCTGGGCTCTTGGCATCTTGCCATGCTGCCTGTGCATGGGAGAGATGGCCCCTGTGCAAGGCCTGGTGGGCACGCACTCAGACAGTGCCTGGCCTGAGAGCAGCTGACAGAGATCAAAAGAGAAAACGGGGCAAGCCTGTAATTCTGGTACTTGGAGGTGAGATAGGAGATTGCAGTCTCCAGGCCAGCCTCAGCCTGGTGAGGCTCTTTGCAACTCAGACCCTGTTTCAAAATAAAAAGTAAAATAGGTCTGGGAGTATAGCTCAGAGGTAGAATGCCCCTGGTTTCAATATCCAGTAACACATGAAAGAATAGTGAGGAGGAGGCTGTGCCTTCTGGGCGATGGAGGAGTAGTGGGCAGTATCCACGCTGGTCAGACCCAGCCTTTCCCGAAGCGGGCATCAGGCAGGGACTTGTGGCGCAGCTGGGCCCTCTTGGAGCATCAGGGTCGCCACAGCCCGGCTGCTAGCTGTGTTCCAGTGGCAAGGCTCTGCCTGGCTGGCACAGGGAGGCCAACTCGGCATCCTGGCTGAATGCCCAGGGCTGTGTGGCCTCAAGTCGTTTGACCTGTGTGGGCATCAGGGTCCTCGCTGTCCAGTAATCTTCCCTTCTGGAGTGACTCTCTGTGTCATCTCAGCCTGCCGGGGAAGCCAGTCAGTTGTGTGCAGAATGTTAGCAGTGCCTGGTAGGGCACCTGAGCAGCCTCGCCTCTCCTCTGCAGACATGAAGGCCCCGTGTGGCAGGTGGCCTGGGCACACCCCATGTACGGCAACATCCTGGCCTCCTGCTCCTACGACCGCAGAGTGTTCATCTGGAAGGAGGAGGGCGGCACCTGGGAGAAGACCCACAAGCACTCATGATTCCTCAGGTGTGTGGCTCCCTGCTGCTTGTCCAAGGTCGAGACCAGAGCTTGAGGAGGGAACAGCACAGTCTTTTTTGAAGTTAAGTCAGTGCAAGTGCTGGCCTTCATTTTCAGGCTGTTCTCTCTACTTTTTCAAGACAGACTGATGAAACATTAGGTAAATAGATTTTGAGGGAGGCCGGGGTGGTACTAGAGATTGAACACAGGGGCAGTGTTTTTTGAGCTTCACTCTCTGCCCTTATTTATTTATATTTATTTATTTAAATTTGGTGGTACTAGGGTTCCTGGAAAACCTTCTACCTCTGGGCTACACTCTCAGACACCTATTTTTTATATTTTAATTTGGAAACAGGCTCTCTTAAGCCAGCGCCGCTGGCTTCGAACCTGTGCCATCCTCCTGTCTCCGCCTCCCTAGCACGGGGATTACAAGCGTGAGCCACTATGCCCGGCTCTGCCCTTTTTAAAATTTGTTTATGTTGAAACAGGGTCTTGTTAGTTTGACGAGAGTCTCATTAGGTTGCAGAGGCTGGCCTGGATCCTGTGATCTTCCGGCCACAGCCTCCCAAGTACTGGGAATACAGGCATGCACCCACCACGCCCAGTTTGTTGACTTTTTTTTTTTTTTTTCAATTGAAAAAAATGACAGCCACCCTAGTCTGTTGTCGATTCCTGTGGTCCTTTCAAGCTTGTGGTAAAAGTAAACCTTGAAGATGAAAGTCCGCAGCTCAGGGCCTGCTCTCCTCCTCCCCTGCAGTGAACTCTGTTTGTGGGCTCTCCATGACTACGGCCTGATCCTGGCGTGCGGCAGCTCTGACGGAGCCATCTCTCTGCTGACCTACACCGGGGAGGGCCAGAGGGTAGTAAAGAAAATCAACAACGCCCACACCGTGAGTGCAGCCTGCCTCGGGACGTGGGTGGGAAGGGGCTGCTGAAGGCCAGCAACAGCTCCAGCCTCTCAGCCGTGGGGACTCCCCTTGTGAGCCCCAATGGGGAGGGCCGGGGCAGCCATGAGCCCGCCACGTCAGCCGTCCACACCTTGGCTGACATGCTCTGATGTGCAACGGGAACCACTAGAAGATAGAGTGGTTAGAAAAGGCATCCAAGGGAAACAGTCCCTGTGCTCCTGGGCCAGAACAGTCCCACTGGGCGTAATCCCCATACTCTGGAGGCTGGACAGTAGGATTGCAGGCTTGCGGCCAGCCTCCGCAACTCAGGCCCTCCACCACCTAGACTGTTTGAAATAAAATAGGGCTGGGGTGTAGCTGGCATTCTACCAGTATCATAAAAAAAGAAAAACAGAGCGTGGTTCGTGGACAGCCTCAGCTACCTAGTGAGGCCCTTTGCAACTTAGTGAGACCCTGTTTCAAAATAAAGAATAAAAAATAGGGCAGGGTGTGTAGCTCAGAGGTTGAATGTCGCTGGGTTCCATCCCCAGACCAGCAGGAAGGAAGGAAGTGGGGGCGGTCCAGAAAACGATGTGGACAGTCGTTTAAAGCTCAGCGTTATGAGCCACGACAGTGTGTCTTAACAGTTTGCGCAAACATTCCTCACTGAGAGAAGGAACTAAGAGACGCACAGGCTTCCAGATGTTCATGCTCATGCGCGTCAGCGTGTCCAGCGCTGATCCTCTGGCGGTTGAGCGATGCTCCGCTTTAGACGTAGACCTCTTGGTAGCCCTTCAGTGAGGAGCGTTACAGCTATTAAGAGTGCACGCTTCTGCACTCGCTGCCATTGTGTTGGACGCATTGTGTTGCTTGACATAAGTCTTATTTATTCTTACTGACTTTATTGGTGCTCCGTGGTTATACCTGAGAGATTCACAGTGATGCAGAGCGCCACGTAGCCTTCGCCTCCCACCGTGCCCTCCTCCTCCTCCCTTTCCATGTGACCGCGAGATTCATGGTGCCGCCGTCACACACACCCGGGCCATCTTTCGGCCTGTGACCTTCCCCAGGCCTCCCTTTCCCTTCTCTCCTGCTTCCCCTTAGAGTCCCTTCCACCGTCCCACTATTCTGCTGGTCCCTCTCCACCGGTTTTCTCTTAGCTTTCATATGAGAGAAAGCGTGTGGCCTGTGATCCTGGGACTGGCTGACGTTAGCGTGAGGCTTGCCTGCAGGCGACATAATGTCCATTCTACGTGGAACTCCATTGTGTGAATATTTTCTCTCTCTACTCACCTGTTGATGAAAACCTGGGTTGGTTCAATAATTTTGCTGTTGGGAATAGCTTGGCTGCTATCAACATGGAGATTCGTGCACCACTGTATTGTGTTTCTTAGGAAGGGCACCAGGGGTGACGTGGCTGGTCTCACAGTGGTTCTGTTCCCATTCTCTTGAGGAGCCTCCCTAATGATCTCCAGGTTCTGCACTGATTTACAATCCCACCAACAGTGTGTAAGCGTTCCTATTTCCCTTTCCTAGCCAGCATTAATTATTATTGGTGTTCTTGATGGTTGCCATTTCCAACAGAGCTAGGTGTCATCTCAGTTTGGATTTGCATGTCCCTGATGGCTGTGCATGTTTAACATTTTTTTGTATATTTGTTATCCATTTGCATTTCTTCTTCGTCTGTTGGACTCCTAAGCATCATAATCTTGTTATTGTGGATCGTGCTGCTATAAACGTGGGTATTCTTTCATCACTAGTATTTTAACTTCAGCTCCTTGGCGGGGTTGCTGGATCACATGGTGGTTCCATTTCTCGCCTTTTGCAAAAACCCCACATTGACCTCCAAAGTGGTTGTACTAATTTTCAACCCACCAGCAGTGTAGAATAGTTCTTATTTCCCCACGTCCTCGCCAGCATTTATGAGTAGTTTGTATTCATGATGATTGCCATTCTGTTTGGAGTCAGATGGACTCTCATCATAGTTGTGACTTGCACATCCTTAACTGCTAATGATGTTGAACAGTTTTTCATATTTGTGTTGCCATTTGTATGTCTTATTTTGATAAAGTACTCATTTCAGTAGCCAACTTTGTTTTGGTAGTGTACTGGGAATTGAACCCAGGAACATTCTATTTCTAAGCGATACCCCCAGCTTGTGTGTGTGTGTGTGTGTGTGTGTGTGTGTGTGTGTGTGTGTTACTGAGGATGGAACCCAGGGGCATTCTACCTCTGAGCTACATCCCCAGCCCTATTTTTTTATTCTTTATTTTGAAACAGGAGCTCACTGAGTTGCAAAGGGCCTCAGTAAGTAACTGAGTTTGGCTTTGAACCTGCACAGTCCTTCTGTCTCAGCCTACCAAATGCTGGGATGACAAGTGTGTGCTTTTTTTTTTCTTTTTGTGGTACTGGGGTTCCTGGAAACCCTTCTATTTCTGGGCTACACTTCCAGACCTATTTTATATTTTTTATTTGGAAACAGGGTCTCTTAAGCCAGCAAGGCTGGCTTCAAACCTGCACAATTTCCCTGTCTCCGACTCCCAAGCGTGGGGATTACAAGAGTGCGCCACCACGCCTGGCCTGGCCTTATTTTTTATTTTGTAACAGAGCCTCACTAAGTTGCTGAGGCTGGCTGTGAACCTGTGGTCCTCATGTGTTAGCCTCCCGAGTGCTCCAAGGACTTACAAGCATGTGCCCCCACGCCTAGTCCAATAGCCTGTTTCTTAATTGGAATTTGTGAGGGGGCATTGTTTTGAATCTTTATATATTCTAGATATTAGTCCTCTCAGAGGAGTAGGGCCAAGTTGTCCTCCAGATCTAGGCTCTCTCTTCAGACTCTTGATTGCTTCCTTCACTCTACAGAAGGTTTTAACTTGGTGGCACCCAGTTACTGATTCTCTTTGTCATTTCTTGAGCTACAGGGTCTTGCAAATGTTTTGGTTTTATTTCTAGGTTTTTTGATCTTTTTTTTTTTTTTAAGGTTCTTGAGGTTGAACCCAGGGGCAGTCTGCCCTCTGACGTACACTCCCACCCATTTAGTGTATGTATGTATGTATGTATGTATGTATGTATGTATGTATGTATTTTTTTGAAGCAGGGTCTTGCTCAGTTGCCAAGGGCCTCACTAAGTTGCTGATGCTTTGAATTTCCATCCTCCTGTCTCAGCCTCTCCAGTACAGGGATTGCAGGCGCGCACCCCATGCCTGTCTTGATCCATCTCGAGTTGCTTTTGTGCAAGAGTAGGACTCTATTTTCATTCTTGCGTGTGCACATGTATTTTCCCAAAGCCCTTTGTTGAAAGGTCTCTTTTCTCCAACGTATGCCTTTGGCACCTTTGTCAAAATGCATTAGCCTCAGGTGTGAGGATTTTTCTCTGTATCGTCTGTTCTATTCCATTGGTCTATGGGCCTGTTTTTTTTGTGTGTGTGTGCCAATTCCATGCTGTTTTTGTAACTGTAGTCTTGTAGTTCAGTTTCAAGTCAGGTATCATGATACCTCCTGCACGGTTCTTATTGCTTAGGATTGGATTGGCTATTCTAGGTCTTTTGTTCTTATATGAATTTTAGGCCTTTTTCCCCCTAAAGAATAACTTTTCCTCCATTATTAGGGATCTAACCCAGGGCCATTCTACCTTCGAGCTACAATCCCAGCCCTTTTTGTGTGTGTGTGTTTTTTTTTTTTTTTTGCTTTGAAATAGTGTCACTAGGTTTCAGAGTTTCCCAACATGCTGTGGCTCCAACTTGTGATCCATCCTCCTGTCTCACCTCCCCGAGGACTGGGATTACAGGTGTGTACCACCACGCCTATACCTTCCCAGAGTATCATGGGCTTTTTGACTATTAATTCTACTTCTCCAAGAACACCGGAGGTCTTCCCATCTCCTATAGTCTTCTGCCTTCTTCATTTCTTTCTTCAGTGTCTGTGATTTTTATTGTAGGTGTTTCTTACCGCCTTTTTTTTTTTTTTTTTGTGGTGGTGGTACTGGGGATGGAACTCCGCTTCCAGACCTATTTTATATTTTTATTTGGAAACAGGGTCTCTTAAGCCAGCGAGGCTGGCTTCAAACCTGCGCGTTCCTCCTGTCTCCACCTTCCAAGCACGGGAATTACAAGTGTGTGCCACCATGCCTGGCCTTCTTACCACTCTTGTTAGGTTTATTTCTTTTGTTCTTAGCTTTACTGTAAATGAAATGTTTTCCAGACTTTTAAGTGGATTTGTGATTGATGTATAGAAAAGCTATTAAGCCAGGTGTAGTGGTGCAGGCTTGTAATCCCAGTAATGGAGAGGCTGAGACAGGAGAATTGCAGGTTCGAGGCCAGCCTCAGCAAGCAGTGAGACTCTTCATCAACCTAGTGAGACCCTATTTCAAAAATAAAATTAAAATAGGGTTGGGGATGGTGCTCAGAGGTACTAATTAAAAAAAAAAAAAAACAAGGCCGGGCCCTGTGACGCACGCTTGTCATCCCTGCGCTTGGGAGGCAGAGACAGGAGGATCGTGCTAGTTCGAAGCCAGGCTCGCTGGCTTAAGAAACCTTTTGTCCAAAACATATATAAAATAGGTCTGGGAGTGAAGCCTGGAGGTAGAAGGGTTTCCTGGATCCTCAGTATCACCAAAAAAAAAAAACCCCAAAAAACCCCCCCCAAAAAAACAGGCCGTTTGTGGTGGTTCACGCTTGTAATCCCAGCATTCAGGAGGCTGAGACTGGTGGATTGTGGTTCATGGACATCCTCAGCTACTTAGTGCGGCCCTCTGCAACTCAGACCCAGTTTCAAAGTGAAGAATAAAAAATGGGGCAGGGTGTGTAATTCAGAGGTCAAATGCCCCTGGGTTCCATCCCCAGACCTGCAAAAAAAAAAAAAAGGTATTGATTTTTTTTAAGTTGAATTTGTATTCAGCTACTTTGCTGAATTTGTATATCTGCCCTGGAGTCTTCTGGTTGAATTTTTTTGGGTCTTCCGAGTATAAAATCATATCATCTGCAATTATAGATAATTTAAATTCCACTATCTCGATTTATTTCCCTTTAAATTTTTTCTCTTGCCAAATTGCCCTGGCTCATAAGATTTTAAGAAATAAATAAATGCCTGAGCCCCAGGCGGGGGTCGTGCAGAGCACACCGGATCCCAGGAAGAACCGGGGCCCGGGTCGCAGGACCCTGGGTTTAGGCAGGGTCACGTCGGGTACACCGGACCCCCGGACAAACCGGGGCACAGGTCACAAGGCCCTGGGTCCCGGATGGGGGTCACGCGGGGCCGCTGGACTCCTGGAAGAACTGGGGCCGGACTGCAGTGCGACCGAGTGCCTGATCTACAACCTCCTCAAACCACACATACTGCCTTCTTTTATTTAAAAAAAAAATAATAATAAAATAAAAGGAAAAGAAAAAAGAAAATAAAATATCGGAGAGGGATCAGGAGTGCCGTGCCGGCTGCCAAGATACTGGAAATGCAGGCAAAATTTATCCAACTGAACTGGAACTTTTGGAAAAATTCCCACGAAGGAGGACTGTGTCTTCTCTACATGCTTAAGAATCCTGGACATCACCTGTAAGGAGAGAGTTTGACGGAGACCTAGGAGGAAGGCGGTGTTGGAAACGGTCGCCGTGATGGTGGTGGAGACTTGTATTCGGCAGAGGCAGAAATCTGATTCTACCAACCTTATCTTCTGGAGAAATCACCCCCAAAATCAAATGCTACTGTCACACATGCTTAGGAACACTGGACAACATGCAGAGTGGGAAAAGAGCTTGGGAAAGATTTAAAATGGTGGAGGCAGTGGCAATGGCAGCGGCCAGGATTCAGGGGAGGCAGAGATCTGATGCATTACACCTGGAACTTTTTGAAGAAATAACCCTAGAGGCAGAATTCTACCACCACATACCCTCAGGAATGTGGGACAACCTGCTGGGTGAAGAGGGTGCTCAGATCGAACTCTGCCAAGGCGTAAGGCCAGTGCCAGGGCTAGCGAGGCTGGGAGCGGAGCCTGCTGTGAGGCAAGGCTGGTGCTGGGGCGTCCTAGGCCAGGATAGTAGCCTGCGGAGGGTTTAGGCTGGTGCCAGGGTCAGCAAGGCTGGGATCAGATCCTGCCTTGAGACAAGGCCAGTGCTGGGGCCTCTTGAGGCCTGGATCGGAGCCAGCCGAGGGGTTAGGCCGGTGCGGGTGCCAGCGAGGCCAGAATCGGGGCCTCCCCTGAGGCAAAGCCGGTGCTGGAGCCAGCGAGGTCGGGATCAGAGTCCTCCGGGTGGCCAGGCCACTACTGGGGCGGTCAAGAGTGGGATCGGAACTTGCAATGCGACATGCACAGAGAAATATCACAGAAAATAAAAACCAGATGCTTCCCCTAATTAGCAAAAACTAGAAGGAAAGGGGAATCGGGAAGGTCGAGTTATAGAAAGGCCCCTATAGCAAAGCATTTAAGGTGACCAATCAGAGGGGATGGGATGGGGGAGTATGAAACCTCTTTAAAACTCAGGAGGTGCTTAAACAAATGTATCAAAGATAATCACCATTGAAGTATGGGATCAAGACAGGAGAAATGGGATGGGGATTGGATGAGGGCTAATTGGATGATGTGTGCTTGTATATCCTCTCAAGTCTTGTATTCCAATGTAATGTATGATTACAATGCACCAATGAAAATTTTAAAAAATTAAAAAAATACTGATCTGAATAGTAGGAAAAATAAATATGTGTGTGTGTGTGTGTGTGTGTGTGTGTGTGTGTGTGTGTATTTTTAGTGGTAGCTCAGAGGTATAACACCCGTGCGTTCAATCCCTGGTAGCCCCTCACACACAAAATTAGTGTATTTTGTGTGTTTGTGTTTGTGTGTGTGTCTATGACTTTCTCTGCTTGAATGCACAAGGCCTTGGGTTCAATCCCCATTACCACAAGTAATGAATCCAACAGAGGGAGGGAGTGGCAGGCCTGGATCACCCACGTCTTTGGTGTTCTTGTTCTAAGTCTGCGTGGAATTCACACAGCAAACCCGTCCCCTGACCTTGTTTCTTGCATGTTGGCACCAAGTATTCAGATTCAGGACTCAATGTCATCTTTCCCTGAAGCAACTCAAAATCTTAGTTTGTAGACAATGTAGTATGAAAGTAGGCAACTGCTCAGGCATCAGCGGTGTGTGTGTGTGTGTGTGTGTGTGTGTGTGTGTGTGTGTGTGTTCTGAAGATGGAACCCAGGGCATTCTACCTCTGAGCTCCATCCTCAGACTCGACACCTGGGTATGTATTGTTTGCATAGCATTGAGACCACCTGAAACCCCCACCCTGTGTTGACACCACACCTACGTCAAACCCACACACCCGGCCTCTGCGAAACAGGCGAGCACAGGCCAGAACCCCATGCGAGGTTTGCAGTTCTCTTGGCAATGCGAAGGATAAGTTATCAGGCTTTGTTCACGTAACACGTGGCACCAGGCGCTGTGGTCCCTGCGCCAGTCCAGCAGTCTTTATTTTTGTACTGGGGACTTATCTTGGGGGCATTCTACCTCTGAGCTACACCTGCAGCCCACCTCTCCTTTTGTTTGGAAACAAGGCCTTTCTTAGTTGCTGAGGCTGCCTCGAACTTGCGATCCTCCTGTCGCAGACTCCCAAGTACTGGGTTATGGGCAAGCACCACTGCCCGCAGGCAGCACAGCTTCTGAGTTCGGGAAGGCGGGTTGAATAACTGGGCTAGTGTGGATTGCGCGGCTATAAACGTGGGTTTGTGGAAGTCTATCTGTACTTCTGGGTGGATGCTGAGGAGTGGCGTAGCTGGGTCACAGGCTGGCGCTGTCCCTGCGCGTGGCGGGCTCTGTGGCACTGATTACAGCCTGCGGCAGCGAGCACACACTGCTCCTCATGTCCTCGCCACGCTCGTTCTTGGCGATTGCCATTCTGACTGGCACTGCTGGGCCTCAGTGCGCTTCTGACACGCACCCCCGATTGGGGCACTGGGGACTCGGCTGTGGAACTCTACCCCTCAGCTACAGCCCCAGCCCTTTCACACCCCAGACTGTGTCATTTTTATTTAGAAACAGGGTCCCGCTAAGTTGCTGAGGCTGGTCTCGAACCTATGATCCTCTCAAATACTGGGATTACAGGTTGTGCCACTCCACCTAGCCTGACTCTTCCCTATCCTTTTTATACCAATGCCAGTTTACCTATTTAGGAGATTGAACTCAGAGACATTCTCTCTGTGGGTTATGCCTCTGGCCCAGTTTATTTATTTGGAAACAAGGTCACTAGGTTGAGGAGTCTCGCTCCTTGCTGGGGCTTGCCTCAAGCCTGTGATGCTCCTGTGTCAGCCTCCCCAGTGCCGGAATGACAGGCGTGCATTACAGTGGGGCCCAGGCCTGCCACCTGGGGAGGTCCTCACTGGAAGTCTACGCCCACCAGACGCCCCTCCCTCACAAGCCACCTCACACGTTGGAGGCTATAACTTCAAAGTTGAGTTTGGTGGATACATTTTGGTAGAAAACATGTCATTGGTAACCTTTGAAACTGCTCTGCAGGCCACTCATTCTCTGTGAAACTGGGAGCCCTGGTGCTTCAAGAGAAGTAAGTGATGGCTGTGGTTCCTGTGCTGGAAGGAGAGAGAGGACCAAGAAAACAGGGGAAAGGAGCAGGGAGCCTTTGTAGACATGTGGCAGGATGGTTGGAGGCTCATAAGGGAGTCAGAGTCCGCGCGGGCGGTGGCCTCAGGTGGCTCCTGTTGGGGGCTCCAGCAGAAGCTGGTTCTGGCGGTCTGCTGGAGAGCAGAGGGACCTGCAGCAGGGAAGTTCCCTGCATCGAACTCAGACTCACCGCCTGGCCAACCCTGGTGGTCCTCCTACCCACACCTTGAGGCTCCTTCTGCCACCTATGCCTTTTTTTTTCTTTTTTTTTCAGGTCTGGGGATGGACCCAGGGGCATTCTACCTCTGAGCTACACTCCCTGCCCTATTTTTTTATTCTTAATTTTGAAACAGGTTCTCACTAATTTGCCAAGAGCCTCACTAAGTAGCTGAGGCTGTCTGCGAACTGTGATCCTCCAGGCTCTGCCTCTGGAATGCTGGGGTTATAAGTGTGCACCCCCACAATCAGCTTCCTCTGCCCTCTCTTCTCTTCCTTGGTCCCCATGATGTCTCCCCGTCAGTCCCTTCCAGTACAAGAACTGCACTTCCCACAGGCTTGAAGCTCCTGCGCTCCCGGGTTCATAGAGAATGCACCACAGAGATCAATTCTAGGGTGGCATCATGACTTACAGCATTACGTAAGACAAATGACATCAGTTATAATCAAAACACATCATCTGAAGCCAGGGCCGTTGGTGGCGCTGGATGTGCGTGGCGTCGGTCCCGCCGTGCCTCCCGAGGGTGGGCGGCCTCGCCTGCTTTCTTCTCTGCTTAGTCACTGCAGCCTATGACTTGGTGTTTTCTGTATTGATACCACTTGCTTTAAGTAGTCGTTATTGCTCTGTATAATTACACGTAGTAATGACGTCCACAGCAGCGCATTCGCCCACCCTCAGCCCGCTGCAACCACCTTGGCCAGTTGCGCCTCAGGTTCACGCCCTCGCCTCGTCTCCTTTGCAGATCGGCTGCAATGCGGTCAGCTGGGCTCCGGTCGTGGTCCCCGGGAGCCTGATCGACCAGCCATCGGAATAGAAGCCCGCTTACATCAAGAAGTTTGCGTCTGGCTGCTGCCACAACCTCATCAAGCTTTGGAAGTGAGCTGACCCCTGCTGCCCTGGTCACTCCAAGGGCACCGTCCTTTTCCGCACCTGTGCGAGCTGCAGAGGACGCTGAGCTGGACTCTGCTCTCCACAGTGAGGAGGAGGATGGCCAGTGGAGAGAGGAGCAGAAGCTGAAGGCACACAGCGACTGGGTGCGCGACATGGTCTGGCTACTGTCCATCGGCCTGCCCACCAGCACCATCACCAGCTTCTCCCAGGTCAGCCTCACCCGCACGCAGGCTCAAGCTGTGCAGCCTCCCGCGTCTAACCCTGCCCTCCCTGCAGGACGGCCGCGTCTTCATCTGGACCTGTGAAGACACCTCGGGCAACATGTGGTCGCCCACATTGCTGCACGAATTCAAGGACGTGTGGCACGTGAGCTGGTCCATCACGGCCAATATCCTGGCCATCTCCGGAGGGGACAACAAGGTAAACACCGCCGGCCAAAGCCAGGACCCGGGCCATGTGCACAGAAGGCTCCGAGGCCTCCACGTCCTCTGCCTGGTCACCGAGCCTGGTTCTTACAGAGCTCGCCCTGTCCCTGTCCAGCAGAGGGAGCCCGGTGAAGACAAGCCTCCACAAAGACTTGACATTGTTTTCAGGTTTTTAATCACATTTTTATTTTGCAGTACTGCGGTGGAACCCAGGGGCATTCTACCCTAATGTTCCAGCCCAGCCTGTTTTTTATTCTTTATTTTGAAACAGGGCCTCACTAAGCAGCTGAGGCTGGCCGTCTCAGCCTCCCACATGCTGGGATTATAAGCATGTGACCCCCAGGCTTACACTTTTCTCTCTTTTTGCAGTACTAGTTATGGAACCTGAGGGTATTCTACCTCCACTCTACATCCCCAGCCCTGTTGTTTTTATTCTTTATTCTGAGACAGGGTCTGAGTTACAGAGAGCCTCAGTATTAGCTGAGGCTGTCCACAAACCGCGATCCTCCTGTCTCAGCCTCCCGAATGCCCAGCTGCATTGACTCATAGGCGCGCCCTGTGCTCTCCCCAGGGACAAACCTTTTCACTCCTGAGCCATTTCTTCTGTAGGCAGCGTCCATAGGCACCGTGGGGTCACACTAAGTTGCTGAGAGCCTCACTAAGTAGCTGAGGCTGGCTTCAAACCTGTGGGATCTTCCTGTCTCAGATTCCCAAGCTCTGGGATTACGAACATGCGCCACCACGCCCGGCTTAGTCTTTTGTATTTTTTGAAAGGGGTTCACTGAGGCCTGCTAAGTAGCTGTGGCTGTCCGTGAACTGTGATCCCCTGGCCTCTGCCTCCCGAACGCTGGGATTACATGTGTGCGCCACCATGCCTGGCTTTTTATAACTAACTTTGAAGCCATGATGTAAATGCATTATAGTTAACAAATAAGCAGAATCATTCAGAAAAACCCTAGAAACTAAAAAATCAAAGTAGTTTTAGTTATATGTCAAGTTCATGACAAAACCACAAAAAATAAATGTGGAAGTCTGTTCTGACTACCTCAGCAGGCTGCGTCACAGTTGCTCTGGACTTGGAAGGGCCGCAGGCCAGTCCCAGGCCCCGGGCCTGTGCTCCTGGGATCCTGGGGCGCGTTGAAATGGAGCTGCGGGGGCAGCAGCACTGGGCACGTTCCTGTGCCCCAAAGATAACAAAGCACCACCAGTGCTGCCTGGCTTATCTAGGATCAACACTGCGGCCATGGCGAGACGTCCATCCCGGAGGCACCAGGGCTGTTCTGGGTGCTGGGAGGCGGCTAAGGACCCTCCGGCCTCCAGGGACATGGAGCTCAGGGAAGGAAGGTGATGGGAGCAGGAGCCTGCTGGTGGCGTAGCTCCTGTGTTCCAGCACTTCACTGGCCTTGTCCTATAGGTAACGCCCACACTTGCGCTGGTGCTTTTCAAAGCCATCCACAACTGGGCCCTCGGCCACCTCCCAGCCTGCCATTATGAACCCCAGTGCCTCCTTCCTCCCTGGGACAGGGCGCCTCCGTGCCAGGACCCAGGGCTCGCGCACACTCCCTGGGCCGGACACCTCTGTGTAGCCTGCACCCCGAGACGCCTGCACACCCGCGCCCCGGCCTGGCAGGCGCTTTTCCCTCACAGCAGCCTCTGGAGTTCAGGGTGCCTGGGCTGTGGCCATCCCATGCTGGCTTCTGCCAGCGCAGAGGCCTTTGTAGAGTGCATCCCCCCGTTGGGGTCTGCTCAACTGCCTGAGAGAACTTCCAAGGAATCAACTACGTGTAGCGCCAAGCGCGTTGGCGTCTGCGCCACCACCTGACAGAACTTCCGATAAATCAGCTACATGTAGCCTCTAGTGCCGGTCTGCACAACCGTCTGAACTTCCGATGAATGAATCTGCAACATGTAGCGCCGAGCGGATATGGAGGGCGTAACTACTCTCCTTGCCTCCACCAGTCCAATTTGGAAATGTTGAGCCTTACTGGCTCATATAATGCTTCCGTGCCTGTGAACCCCTCGTGCACTGGACAATGATTGGCTGCAAGTTATGTACTTTACACATGCGAGGGTGAGCTTTAGCTTGATAGGTTAGGATAGATTCCTGTTGGAAATCACCCTTGGGGTTTCTTGCTTTAAGTTGGGTTGCCTGAGAGAAATAAACGAGATCCTGTTTGACACGTCTAACGGCTCCATGTGCTTTTGTTCGGGGCCGTCGGCACTCAACCTTCCTGGTCAGCCCCACAGCTGACGGGCTGGACCCGTCAACCCCGACTCCCTCCCTCAGTCCTGACTCCATGGCTGAGGCAGTCCCACAGGGACAAGGGACATGCCGCTCCAGGCTGCATCATTACGCTGGGGATGAGACCTGCCGGGGAAGTCGAGGCAGGCCACCTTGTTGAGGTGCCGGGCAGAGATTGTCTGGTGATAGAGATTCCCTGGCAGGTCCAGCCAGCACCAGGCCACCACACACTGCCCCTGGTGAGGAGGGCGGGCGGGCAAGGCATGCAGGCCGCTGGCCTCCTGTGGGGTGGTGCGCGGTGGGGGCCAGGCTGGCCTGGTCAGTCATCTCAAGTCACCAGGGGAGGAGGCGTTGGCGTTCGCCACCCTGCCAACCCAGCAATGCCTGAGCGCGCTGGCCCTACTGCTGACTTCTTCCCAGAGGACGGGAACGTTTTTAGTTCCCAAGGAATGTCTGGCAGCCAAGTGCCTCCTGAGAGGAATCATGGGACTAAGGCAAACACGGCTTCCTATAAAGGGAGCTCACGGCCAGCGGACATGACGCCCAGCTGCCCAGGTAGGCGCCCGCCTCAGGCTTGCTGCCCGCCGCAGCTGCCCAGAGCTGCCCCAGCCGCTGCGTCCCCAGGCCTGGGCTACACCAAGGCCTGCCGCAAGCAGCGTGCCCGCCTCCGTGACACCCCACCTGCCGCTCAGCGTGTATTGGGGGCGGCGAGCGTGTGCTGCCCACAGCCTCTCCACAGCCACCTGCCCTGCCCACTGCAGCCATGCCGACCCTGAGGACCATCCGCAGCCTGCTGCTCCTCAGCACGCTCTGGATGGACCTGGCCGCCATGGGCTCCAGCTTCCCGAGCCCCGAACTCCAGATGTGGCTTCCAGGAGGTGAGGGCTGGGGCCTTAAAGAGAACCGCTTGCCCCCCCACCCCCAGAGCAAAAAAGTAGTCCAAGAAGCCGCCCAGCAAGCTGCAGCCCAGAGCCCTGGAGGGCTGGCTCCGCCCCGAGGACAGCGCAGGTGCCTGGACGGAGGACAAGCTGGAGGTCCAGGTAAGCCGGGCATGGCAAGCTACTCAGTAACCCCAAACCCACACCCAGGGTTGTGTAAAGAAAAAAGCATCTCTAACTTTGCCACAAAAGTCTGGAAATGGAGGAGCCACCAAATAGAAGCAGGTTACCAGAGCCAGGGGCACACCTGACTCAGCAGACTGAGGCAGGAGGATCGCAGCTTCGAGGCCAACCTTAGCAATGTAGTGACCTTCAGGAACAGGGCAAGACCTTGTTACAAAACACTGAAAGGGCTGGGGGAGGTGGCTCAGAGGTAGAATGCCCTTGGGTTCAATCCCCAGTCTCAAAAAAAGGGGTGAGAGAGGACACCCAAGAACACAAGCAGATGTCGGTCTTGCGAAGGCCTGGCGGTAGCAGGGCTGGGAGAGGAGCCTGAGAGGTACTCACGAAGCCTTGCCTGCCAGGCTTGTAGAACTGATCAACAAATTCAGCAAAGTGTCTAGATACAAAATCAATCTTAAAAAAAAAATCAGAAGCTTTTTTTGTACACCAACCATGAATCCACTGAAAAAGAAATTCAGAAAACACTTTCACTCAGGATCTGTTCCCCTGTGATGACCTTTACAGTGTAAAATGGCCACTTTCTTTGGTTTTTTGGACTGCTGCTAACAAGTCTAGAATTTGGGATTTATGTCTGATGGGGATCCAAATGATGCAAGCAGTCCCCTGTCCTTCCAGATTGCTACATGCGCATGGATAACGAGGAAGGGTATTGAGAATCCATGTGTGTATATTGTCCCTCTTTCCCTCAGCCAGATTAAGGGCTCTGGTTAGTGCTATCAGCTCAGCCAATTGCAGCTGGTGGGGAGGGAAAGGTCCTGCTTCCTTTGCCTCAAAGGGTGTGGTAAGGGCATAGCCTGCATACTGTACTCCTTCTTTTACAAATGAACTGCCATCAGTGAATAATCCCATCAGGGCTTCCAAGGGGCCTGTCTGAGAGGTCTGGGTGGGGAGTCCAGAGGTGAGCTAAGGCTTCTTCACAGGAATGGACAGGGCCTTTGGCGTCCTCAGACAGAAAGGTGGAGGGGTTAAGGGTGGTACATTTCTTTAAGGATATGTCTGGCCCTTCCATAAAGTTAGCCTAGTATTTAAGAATGTGACTGTCTGCGAGCCATAAATGCTCTGGGTAGAGTCTAAAGTACTCTATTGAAGAGAATTTGCAAAAAGGGAAATCCTGTTTTTAGGGGGAATTCTTGAAGTTTTTCCCCATTTCGTATGATGTCGGCAGTGGGCTTATTGTAGATTGCCTTTATGATGTTGAGATATGTTCCTTCTGTTCCAATTCTCTGCAGTGCTTTTATCATAAATGGATGTTGGATTTTATCAAATGCTTTTCAGCATCTATTGAAATGATCATGTGATTTTTGTCTTTGGTTCTGTTTATATGATGAATTACATGGATTGATTTTCATATGTTGAACCAGCCTTGCTTTCCTGGGATGAACCCTACCTGGTCATGATGTATGATTTTCTTTATGTGTTTTTGAATGCGTGTTGCTAGTGTTTTGTTTAGCAGTTTTGCATCCAGATTAATCAAAGATAGAGGTCTGTAGTTCTCCTTCCTTGAACTGTCTTTGTTTGATTTTGGTGTTAATGTGGTGTTTGCTGCATAGAATGTATTCGGGAGAATTCTGTTTTTTTCTCTTTCACCAAATAGATTGAGGAGTATTGGTATTAGCTCTTCTATAAAGGTCTTATAGAATTCACTTGGGAAACTATCTGGTCTTGGGCTTTTCTTTGATGGTAGGCTCTTTATTGCTTTTTCAATCTCTTTGATTGTTATTGGTTGGTTTAAGTGTTCTATATCTTCTTAACTCAGTTTAGGCAGGTTGTATTTATGTAGAGAGTTGTCAGTTTCCTCCAGATTTTCCATTTTTTTGGGTTATAGTTTTTCAAAGTAGTTTCTGATAATCCTCTGGATTTTTACTCTGTCAGTAATAATTTCTCCTTTTGAATCGCTTATCTTCATAATTTGGGTTGATTCTCTCTCTTTTTTTTTAGTTAGTTTGGCTAGTTGTTTGTCAGTCTTGTTAATTTTTTCAAGAAACCAGCTTTTGGTTTTGTTGATTTTCTGTATTTTTTTTATTCTCTACTTCGTGAATTTCTGCTTTGATTTTAATAATTTCCTGTCTTTTACTGGCTCTGGGATTAGATTTTTCCTTTTTTTCAAGGGCTTTGAGGTGTGTCATTAGGTTATTTATTTGATGATTTTCTCTTTTTTCTTTTGTGAGCACTCAGTGCTATAAATGTTTCTCTTAATACTGCCTTCAAAGTGTCCCAGATGTTTTGATATGTTGTGTCTTTATTTTCGTTTGTTTCTACAGATTTCTTGATTTCACCTCTTACATCTTCTATGACCCATTCTTCATTCAGAAGTGTGGTGTTCAGCCTCCAAATGTTCATGTGGTTTCTTTGGGTCTTTTTATAGTTGATTTCTAACTTCATTCCTTTATGGTCTGAAAAGACACACGGAATATAAGTATGTCACATTTTTTGAATTTGCTAGTGCTCATTTTGTGTCCCAGGATGTGATCGATTTTGGAGAAGGTTCCATGAGCAGCTGAGAAAAATGTGTACTCTGCTGTAGTTGGGTGAAATATTCTATGTGTGTCCCACAGGTCCATTTGGTTAATGGTGTTGTTTAGTTCTGGGGCATCTTACTCACCTTTTGTCTAGATGATCTGTTTAATGGTGTGAGAGGGGTGTTGCGGTCTCCCAGTAGTATTGTATTGGAATTTATATATAGTTTAATGCCACAGTGTTTGTTTTATGAAAGTAGCTGCACCTATGTTTGGGGCATAAACGTTGATTATTGTGTTTTCTTCTTGTTGGATTGTTCCTTTTACCAGTAAAAAAATGACCTTCTTTGTCTCTTCTAATAAGCCTGGGCCTGAAGTCTACCTTGTCTGATATCATACTTGCTCCTCCTGCTTGCCTTTGAGTTCCATTGGCATGGATTACCTTGCTCCAGCCCTTTGCCTTAAGTTTGTTTCTATCTTAACTTGTAAGATGTGTTTCCTCCAAGCAGCAGATAGATGGGTTCTGTTTTTTAATCCATTTTGCCACTGTATGTCTTTTTATTGGGAAATTGAGGCCATTTACATTCAGTGTGATTAGGGAGACATGATTTCGTTTTTGTTTTTTCTTTTTGGTGGTACTGGGGTTCCTGCAAGCCCTTCTACCTCTAGGCCACACTCCCAGACCTATTTTATTTTATTTTATTTTATTTTTGTTTGTTTGTTTGTTTGGTTTATTTGGTGGTACTGGGGTTCCTGGAAACCCTTCTACCTCTGGGCTATACTCCCAGACCTATTTTTATATATATATTTTTAATTTGGAAACAGGGCCCAGACCTATTTTATATATTTATTTGGAAACAGGGTCTCCCTTGGCAACGTGCACGCTGGCTTTGAACCTGCGCAATCCTCCTGTGTCCGCCTCCCAAGCTCGGGGGAGTGGTGGCACATGCTTGCAATCCCAGCATTGGGAGGCTGAGACAGGAGGACTGAGGTCATGGCCAGCCTCAGCTACTTAGTGAAGCCCTTTGCAACTCAGTGAGACCCTGTTTCAAAATAAATAACAAAAAAATAGGGCTGGGTGTGTAGCTTGGAGGTAGAATGTCCCTGGGTTCCACCCTAGTACTGGAACAAACAAATAGGGCTGGGGATGTAGCTCAGCGGTATAGCATCCCTTGGTTCAATCCCCAGTAGCACAATAAATTATTAAATTAATAAAATCATTCAGCATAGCATTGCAAAGAGAAGGAACTCACTGAATATTCACCAAATGAACATATAAACAAAACTATTGACTTTTTTTCTTTGCTCAAACACTATTCTCTTACATTCTTTGAATTAAAAAGGGGACCAAAGCCGGGTGTGGTGGCGCACGCCTGTAATCCCCACACTTGGGAGGCTGAGACAGGAGGATCTCACAGGTTCGAAGCCAGCCTCAGCTACTGAGTGTGGCTCTCAGCAACTTAGTGAGACCCTGTTTCCAAATAAGATATAGGGTTCTTTCTGAAAACCCTTTGGAAGCTTCCAGGATAAATCATAACTCATCTGGGCTTTCCTACAAAACTTCTCCAGAGCATCATGACTACCCAAAGGATACCGAGTTGTCAGGGTAGTGGCTACACTTAAGGGGGGGGAAAGTCCAAAGTTACAACTGCAGAGAACAGAGTTCTTGAACAAGAAAAACAATTTGCACACACATCAGCTGCTGTTTCTCCCTCACTCTAATATATTGAGCACCAATTATTTTTAAAGCGATGTATTTCTACACAATTGTATTAAACAGCTAAAGTAATTTCCTTACTTTTATTGTCTATAAAAACTCTAAAATTAGTAAACTTTTCAAAGGTACAGTTCTCAAATAACCAAGGACTAAATAAAACATGATTTCAATTCAACACAATGCATGATAAGAGCAGAAAAAACCTATAAAGCACACTAATCCTAGAAGTTGGAAGGCTGAGATAGGATGATCATAGGTTCAAGGCCAGGCTCAGAAATTTAGGGAGATCCTCAGTAAAAAAAAATGTTTGGGGAGCGCCCCTGGGAGGTAGAATGCCCCAGAATCATAAGAAAAGAAAGAAAAAAAGCAGAAAAGGTCTAAACTTAATACTAATTACCAAAGTTCTGCAATTTTTTTTAAAGTCAATGCAATGCAAGGAATAGTTAAAAGTAAAAATGCATGTTTATTGGCAAAGAAGCATTCAGTGACAATAACATGCAGCAGTGTTTGGGTGGTTTTATTTTAAAGATATCATCACATGCAAAGAAATATCAAGACTACGAAAGCAAAACATATTTACCATATCTAGGAAGTTACTCTGCCCAACACCTGAGAACTTCAACTTAACGATAACAAAACAGGTAAATTTGTTCATTCATAGAGTTTTATTTTCTTTTTCAAGTCAGTATCCCCTTTGTTGAGACAGGCAGAGTGGGATGAGAACTACTACTTCAGCTCTCACCTAGAAAAGGGACGGTGTTTCTCTCTTACACACACACCCCTCCCTTCAGGTATGCCAGCAGACATGGTGGGGAAGCCCCCCTCTCAGTATTCCTAACTCCTCCATGCTCCAGTGTTAGAAAGGCACATCAAATCATGGTAGGAGGCGACCCACTGATGTAACAGAAATGTTCTACACTGGTTCCTGGTGGTGATGGCACACTCTTTAAAATGACTAAAAAAGCACTTTACTGCATCTACAATGAGTGAATGTTATATGTACATTGTAGCTCAAAACATTTAAAAAATAGAGCCAGAAGCTGGGTGTGGTGGAGCACACCTGTAAGCCAAGTATTTGGAAGATCAAGACAGGAGGATCTCAAAGATCAAGGCCAGCCCCAGTAACTCAGCAAGGCTCTCTGCAACTTAGTGAGACCCTGTTTTGAGAAAAAAAAACAAGGCTTGGTTGTAACTCAAAGGTAGAATACCCTTGGGTTCAATTCCCAGTACCACACACACAAAAATATATAAACAGAAAGGGGAATACACTCGGAAAAAAAAAAAAAAACTATACCAAGCCAGACATGGTGGTGCATGCCTGTAATTGCAGTACTTGGGAAGCTAAGACAAGAAAAATGCCGGTTCAAAGCCAGCCTCCCCAACTTAGCAAGACCCCCTTTCAATATAAAAAAAAAAATGTAATAGGTCTGGTGGTATAACTCAGAGGTATAATGCCTCTGGTTTGAATCTCCAGCAACACACATACACACACACACACACACACACACACACACACACACACACACACACACCTGCACCACAGAACCAGAGATCCACCACATCCTTGATAATACATCTAAAAAGACAGAAGGCCATTACCCCCAGACCTTCCAAGTGGATGGCTACGCGTTCCTTAGGACCTTCTGGCCACCTTTTCGCTCTGCTATACACTGCTCTAAGAAGAAAACAAGCCCTCACTCTGAATCTTCTTCATGATTACACCTGCAGAATTAAAAACAACTTGTGCACATGGCAATAGTAGTATAGAGCTGGCAAGTCATTTTGCAGAAATTGATTCTCCTTGTCAAAAGAAATGGAGGAGGGGAGATTTCTAAGTGATTCTGTAAGCCAGTGGTCCAATCCCTCTCTCATTACCTCTCACAGGGTCCTTATACATGGGCTGTCATCATCTGGACACCCGTCTCAGCATCCTTGTAACACTCCACATCCCCTCGCCAACACCTTCAGCAGCATCTTCCACACTCGAGGAATTGAATAAATGCTCTTTGGATGAGTGCAATACTTTCCTAATCATGCCGAAGAGTGGTCTACCTCACAAGGCAAATACGGCTGCATCCTACTAATGACCACTAAGTCAGGAGCTGCCTTCCTTCCTGCATCTTCCTATACCGCCTGGTAGATGACAGGGACAAAGCAGTCAGGAGTGGCCAAAAGCTCCGAAGTAACCATGGGCGACCCAACGAGTTAGAGCAATAAAATACACTTTTTGTGCCCGTCAACAAAATTATTCTAAAACCATCAATATTTGCCTGTTAACCAGCATCCAAAACACAATAGTTCTGGGGTTGTTGTTCAGCAGTAGAGTGCTTGACTTGCATGCCCAAGCAAGGCCCTGGGTTCAATCCCCAGTACTGCATAAAAAGGAAACCTAAAAAACCAATAAAGTTTTCTACTGCCATCGATACCAAATCTGATTACTACCAAGCAAGGAAAAAAATGCCAAACTCATATCAAACCTCCAAGGCACAAAATCACTGCAAGAAAAAGACTCAAGAGAAACTCTGCTACAGCCAGTATGAGAGACCAAGCAAGCTGACACCCAGGAGGCAGGATGGAGGCCTGTCAGCAACAGGGGAAAGCCAGAATGCCACTTATGTATTCCATTCACTGATGACTTTAAAGAGACCTAAAACACTACAATACAATAGCCAAAATGAAAGAAACGTCAGCAGGTAAGAGTACCAAGTCTTGATAAGAGTTCATGTTCTCAGACATGTGAAACGTATGTTCAAATCCTACTCAATGGTATGCAGCAAAAAATTTTGAGAGCCGGGTTTGGTGGCACACACTTGTAATCCCAGTACTTGGGAGGCTGTGACGGGAGGATGGCAGGTTAGAGGCCAGTCTAGTCAGGCCAACTTAAGCAAGACTCTATTTTAAAGATAAATAATAGGCACCAAGCCTGGTGGCGCATGCTTATAATCCCGCATTTGAGAGACTGAGAATCCCAATACTTAGGAGGCTAAGACAGAAGGATCATAGGTTCACAGCCAGCCTCGGCTACTTAGTTAGGCCGTTTGCAAATTAATGAGACTGTTTCAAAATAAAGAATAAAATATAGGAGTGGGGATGTGGCTCAAGAGGTAGAATGTCCCTACGTTCAATCCTCCATATCACCAAAAAGAGAGAGAGAGAGAGAGAGAGAGAGAGGAAGAAAGAAAGAAAGAAAGAAAGAAAGAAAGAAAGAAAGAAAGAAAGAAAGAAAGAAAGAAAGAATGAATATAGGGCTGGAGGGATAGCTGAGAGGTAGAACCCCCTGGGTTCAACTTCCAATACCCCCTTTACACACACACACACACATTACATGAGGAAACAAATTACTACATGAGCAACTTTTTCTAAACAGACTCCCAATTATTTTAACAATTCAACATATTTTGTTTAAAAACTGAATTCCACTCTCATCATTTGTGGCTCTCAAAAAACTTTTAGTATTTTTTACATTGAAACCTTCCACATGCCTCCAAAAAGTTGACGAGTCAGGCTTCTTTTCATCCATGTAGAAACTGAAAGGCATTTCATGATGAGGTAAATATTCCCAGCAATAAATCAGATGTAAACTTTTGAGTTTGGTTTAAGTTTCCCTTCGCCAGTAAGGTTCTCAAGTTCTTGCGAGTTTCCTAGTCATTTACTTGAATCTCATCGACAATAACACTCAAAGCAAAACCACAATAAAGAGCTTTGGCCTCTGAGGGGTTCTACATGTAAAAAACATTGCTCATAAATAATATACCATCGCTATCACTTTAAGCAACAAATACATTTCTGAACATTCATGCCATCTGATGGAATCCCCTATTTTAGAGAGCAAAAAAATATCTATGAAATCACCTGTGTGGATATTTTTATTTTAACAAAACCAACTATGATAATATAAAAAGGTGACATGAATTTATATTTCAGAAAACTACTTATGAAATATTTTTAGTTCTCAGGTATTTTGATTCAAAGGACTCATTACCTAGAGAGTGAATAGAACTGACAAAGTAGTTCTACCAGTAACTGGGCCAATGAAGCCCAGTTACATGCTTTTCGGTTGTCCAATATCCTATTTAATCCTAGATATGAATAAAGCACAGAACCTTAACAGGACAGTCAAAGAACTAGATCCAGTTGGAGCTGTGCTACAATCATGTTGGATTGCCACCAATTCAAAAACAAGTACCTAGCCAGGTGAGGTGGCACACACCTGTAATCCCAATATTTGTGAGGCTGAGATGGGAGGACCACAGGTTTGAGGCCAGCCTCAGCCCCCAGCAACTTACCGAAACTCTCAGCAAGTTAGTGAGACCCTGTTTTGAAATAAAGAATAAAATAGGGCTACTATGTAGCTTGGAGGTAGAATGCCCCTGGGTTCAATCTCCAGTACCGCAAAAAAAAAAAAAAAAAAAAAAATGAAAATGAAAAATACAAAGGGCTGGGGATGTAATTCAGAGCCCTGGGTTCAATTCCTCGCACCAAAGAAACCTGGAGCCCTGGGTTCAATTCCTCGCACCAAAGAAACCCACAGTACTTGACAAGATGGGACTTTTGACAATCAACTTTTGACAAGTCCTCAAGGAGACACCAAGCACTCGAGGACACCCCCATGTCTGTCCATGAAATGGCACCAAGAACAGTTTCGCCTCCAACTCTACCACCACAGAAAGAAACTGCAGACAGAAAGTTAAAAGATGACCGGAAGGACTGATCAGTCTTGACATTTTATGCTAGTAGCTCAGAGGTCAAATGCCCCTTGGTTCCATCCACAGACCCGCAAAAACAACAACAAAAACAAACAAACAAAAATACCTAAAAGCACAGGCCTGACACCACAATCACATGATCCTCCCCAGAGGCCAGTAGTGCCGAGCTGGTAAGCTCAGGGCTTGTCAGAGGACCAGGAGATGCTTTTGGAAAGAAGTGTAGTTTGAGAACTGTGGGACACTAGCAGTTCAGAGGGTATGGTGGCACATGCCTGTTATCCCAGTCCTCGGGAGGCTGAGACAGGATCGCAGGTTCACAGCCAGCCTCAGCCACTTACAGAGACCTTCAGCAACTTAGCAAGACCCTGTTTAAAAATGTAAAGGACTGGGGGTGTATAGCTCAGAGGTAGAGTGCACCTGAGTTCCATCTCCAGTAGCAATAATAATCATTATCATTGTCGTCATCATAAAAATAAAAGCCAGTGCCATACTTGAATTTGTTCTTAGAAGTTCACTCACAGAGCAGTGTGGATCCTCGTAGAGGGACGCGGCTGGGCGGGCGAAAGGCCTCTGCAATCTAGACATGATAAATGGAGACCTTCACCGGGAACACAGGAAGCTGCGGCAGAGTCCCCAGAGGACAGAAGGCCGTGTGCTCCGTGATTAATTGGGCGTTGGGAGAGAAGAGTTGCTTGCCGTGGCTGACCGAGGTTTCTAGCTGTGGTGGTAGGAGCCGTCCCGGGTGGTATGGAGGAGGAATCTGAGGGGACCGTTCACTGTAGGAAACGTGGGGCTGGCCCTCTGGTGAGCACACCGGCATGCCCGGTTCACAGGAAATGGCTCTGGTACCAAAGAAAGGTCTGCTTTGCTGGGCATCCCCAGGCCTTGGGAGGCTGAGACAGGAGGCTCAGAGGCTCAAGGACAGCCTCAGCAACTTAGGAGACTCTCAGAAACTTAGTGAGACTCCGTTTCAACATTATTTTTTTGGTACTGGGGATGGAACCCAGGGGCATTCGACCCGAGCTACACTCCCAGCCCCACTTTTTTATTTTTTATTTTGAAACAGGGTCTCACTGAGTTGCGGAGGGCCTCACTAAGTAGCTGAGGCTGGCCATGAACCATGATCTTCCTGTCTTGGCCTCCCAAATGCTGGGATTATAAGCGTGCGCCACCACACCTGGATATTTTTTTTTAATTTTTAATAATTTTTTAAAATTTTTAATTTGAAATGGAGCTGCGTGCGCCACCACACCTGGATAATTTTTTTTAATTTTTTTAAATTTTTTAAAAATTTTAATTTGAAATGGAGCTGGGTGTGGTGGCACACGCTTGTAATCCCAGCATTTGGGAGGCCAAGTAGGAGGATCACACTGGTTCGGAGCCAGCCTTTCTGGCTTAAGAGACCCTGTTTCCAAATAAAAAAAAATATTTAAAAAATAGGTCTGGGCCAGCCTCAGCTAATTAAGTGAGGCCCTACGCAACTCAATGAGACCCTATTTCAAAATAAAGAATAAAAAAATAGGGGCTGGGCCGGGCGTGGTGGTTCAAGCTTGTAATCCCAGCGCTTGGGAGGTGGAGACAGGAGGATCACACTTGTTCAGAGCCAGCCTTGCTGGCTTAAGAGACCCTGTTTTCAAATAAAAAAAAAAAATTTAAAAAATAGGTCTGGGAGTGTAGCCCGAAAGTAGAAAGGTTTTTAGGAACCCCAGTACCACAAAAAAAGAAAGAAAGAAAGAAAGAAAGAAAGAAAGAAAGAAAGAAAGAAAGAAAGAAGATAGGGGCTAGGGGTGAAGCTCAGAGGTAGAATGCCCTGGGGTACATCCCTAGTACCTCCATAAAAATTTTTTTTTAAATAGGGGCTGGGGGCGTAGCTCAAAGGTAGAATACACCCGGCTCCAATCCCCAGTGCCAGAAAGAAAACAAAACAAAAATCCGAAAGACAAGAGGGCACGAGGCATAATGTCAAGGTTTGCACACAGTTGGGGGCAGGAAGAAGGGGACGTGGGAGGGACCAGCCTTGCTCTGCTTGGCAGGAGAGGAAGGAAGGTGGGCGGGGCCTGGCGGCCGGGTGGGCAGAGGGCCGCAGGACGCAGGAGGACATGAAGGGGCTGGACACAGCAGTGAAGTGCTCACCAGGGACCTTTTCAAGAGCAGAGAGAGAAATTTATTTTTTTATTATTTTTTTAATTTTTTCTAATTATTTTATTGGTGCATTATATTCATATATCATATTGGGGTAAAAAACTTGTGTGTACAAACATGTACTCATCGCTGATTTAACCCCTACCCAATTCCCACCCCATTCCATCCCCGTCCCTCCCACCCTTGCTTGGCTTAGTGATTGACTTCGATATGTTTAAGTACATTGTGTGTTTTAGAGATTTTCCTCTTCCCCCTCCTTTAGGTTGTCTTGTTTGCTCCTCTAAAGGATTTCCTCTTTCAAGAGTTCCTCCTATGACCCATTTCTCCCTAACTCTCACATATTGGGGAAAGCATCCGATTTCTTGTTTTTTGTGACTGACTAATCTCACTTAGCGTAATGTCCTCCAGTTCCATCCATTTCCCTGAAAATGATGTAATTGAGTTTTTTTGATGGCTGAGTAAAATTCCATTGTGTACATATCCCACAGTTTTGTAATCCATTCATCTGTTGATGGACATCTTGGCTGGTTCCATAGTTTGGCTAGGGTGAATTGTGCAGCTATGAACATAGATACACATGCATTAGTTTGGTAGTTTGGTTTCTTTTCTTTTGGGTAGATACCCAACAGTGGTATTGCTGGATCAAATGGTAGATTTGTTCCCATTCTTCTGAGGATTCTCCATGCTGTTTTCCAAAGTGGTTGCACTAATTTGCAATCCCACCAACAATGTCTTAAGAGTTCCCACTTCTCCACATCCTCGCCAGCATCTGTTGTTGTGTTTTGAATGATTGCCATTCTAGTTGGAGTTAGGTGAAATCTCAGGGTAGTTTTGATTTGCATTTCTCTGATTGCCAGTGATGTTGAGCATTTTTTCATGCATTTATTGGCCATTTGAATGTCTTCTTTTGTGAAGTGTCTATTTAGTTCATTTGCCCATTTTGTTATTGGATGCTTTGTTTTCTTAGTATTGAGTTTCTTGAGTTCTCTGTATATTCTAGATATTAGTCCTCTATCAGTTGTGTAGGTGGCAAAAATCTTCTCCCATTCTGTTGGCTCTCGATTGAGGTTCTTGATAGTTTTCTTTGCTGATCAGAAGCTCTTCGGTTTCATGCAATCCCATGTATTGATTCTCCTTTTAATTTGTTGTGCCTTTGGGGTCTTGTTGAGGAAATGTTTGTCTGTGCCTATGTGTTGTAGTGTTGGACCTATGCCCTCTTCAAGGAGCTTCAAGGTCTCTGGTTTAATTTCCAAGTCTTTGATCCATCGTGAGTTGACTTTTGTACAGGGTGAAAAAGTGGAATTAATTTCCAATTTTCTGCATATGGTTAACCAGTTTTGCCAACACCATTTGTTGAAGAGGCTATCTTTTTTCCAGTGTATGTTTTTGGCTCCTTTGTCAAAAATCAATTTTTGTTTCTGGGTCTTCTCTTCTGCTCCATTGGTCTATATATTTGTTCTTTTGCCAGTACCATGCTGTTTTTTATTACAATGGCTTTGTAGTATAGTTTAAAGTCAGGTATTGTGATTCCTCCTGCATGGTTTTTGTTGCTGAGAACTACCTTGGCTATTCTGGGCTTTTTGTTATTCCAGATAAATTTAAGGACTGATTTTTCTATGTCTGTGAGGAATGATCTTGGTAGGTTAATGGGCATTGCATTAAATCTGTAGATCACTTTTGGGAGGATGGCCATTTTAATGATATTTATTCTGCCAATCCATGAACATGGAAGATCTTTCCATCTTCTAAGATCTTCTTCAATTTCTTTTTTCAGTGTTTTATAATTTTCTTTGTAGAGATCTTTTACCTCCTTGGTCAAGTTTATTCCTAGGTATTTTATTTTTTTATGGGAGATCCTGAGTGGAAGTGTTTTCTGAATTTCTTTTTCAGTGGATTTATGGTTGGTATACAGGAAAGCTTCTGATTTTTTAAGATTGATTTTGTATCCAGATACTTTGCTGAATTTGTTGATCAGTTCTATAAGCCTTTTGGTTGAGTTTGTTGGGTTTTCTAAATATAGTATCATGTCATCTGCAAATAGTGAAAGCTTAAGTTCTTTTCCTATTTGTACTCCTTTGATTTCCTTTTCTTGCCTTATTGCTCTGGCTAGAGTCTCTAGTACTATATTGAAGAGAAGTAGTGATAGTGGACATCCTTGTCTTGTTCCAGGTTTTAGGGGGAATTCATGAAGTTTTTCCCCATTTAATATGATGTTGACAGTGGGCTTATTGTAGATTGCCTTAATAATGTAGAGAAATGTTCCTTCTATTCCAATTAGCTGCAGTGTTTTTATCATAAATGGATGTTGAATTTTATCAAATGCTTTTTCAGCATCTATTGAGATGATGATGTGATTTTTGTCTTTGATTCTGTTTATAAGATGAATTACATGGATTGATTTTCGTATATTGAACCAGCCTTGCATCCCTGGGATGAACCCTACCTGGTCACGGTGTATGATTTTCTTGATGTGGTTTTGAATGCGTGTTGCTAGTATTTTGTTTAATAGTTTTGCATCCAAGTTCATTAGAGATATAGGCCTGTAGTTTTCCTTCCTTGAACTGTCTTTATTCGGTTTTGGTATTAGTGTGATGTTGGCTTCATAGAATGTATTTGGGACAGTCCCGGTTTTTTCTATTTTGTGAAATAGCTTGGGTAGTATTGGGGGTTAGCTCTTCTATAAAGGTTTTATAGAATTCACTTGGGAAACCATCTGGCCCTGGGCTTTTCTTTGATGGTAAGCTCTTTATTGCTGTTTCAATCTCTTTGATTCTTATTGGTTGGTTTAAGTGTTCTATATCTTCTTAAAAACAGACATTTATCCTCATGATCTCTTCCCAGCCAGACAGGGCAGTTGAAGCCAACTTAAACAAAAAAACAAATCAATAGCACTGTACCAGATAGCAGAAAATAATATTCCCAAGCAACTTTATATTGATTATTTTCAGTCCACTCTTACAATTAAGGGTGGAGATTCCCACAAAGTCTTAAACAAAATCCCAAAGAAGACAGAATCAACTTATGGGACACATGCGAATATTCTCGGGATGCCACCCCATCACTCCGAGCTGGCGGCTCCATGACAAAGTAGCTGTCAGCCCCACCTGAAATGCTGCTGCCTGTGGACCTGCTCAAAAGACATTCCATCTTCACTGTAAACCCTCAACCTCAGTATGCAAAACTAAAAGCCCATCTCCAGAGAGTCCAAAGAGACAGTTACACAAATCTGTGCCGTGTCGTGATTCCAGACCTCCCAGCTCCCAATCCCGTGAAAAGCAGGTGCGCTTTACGCAATGACAAGATATGCTTTTGAGAAACAAGTCCCCGCCCCTCTGTTGGGTCCAGTAGGAAAACTAGACAAAGTTCCCAGCACCTTGCTCCTGGGAAGTCCTTACAACCCAACCTCCAGGCCCGCCCTCCTGCAGGCAGACCACGTCCCCAAGGTGAGGGGCGACTCCCCTGCCCACCTGCTCCAGGTCAGACCTGGAGACCCGGTGCCATCTAAGCCCTGAGCCCCAGGCTGCCTGGAGCCATTTTGGTGCACTGAGCTGCGCTGAGCTGCGAAGGTACCTGAGCACCGGACCCCCCAGGGGGTCGCAGAGATCCAGGTACCACCTTCTCCTGCCCAGGCCTCCCCTTGGGAGTAAAAAGATACACCGCAGAAGGCAGGGAGAGAGGAAATCGGAGGTCTGAGCCTCCCTCCTTCAGGAGGGGGAGCTGGCTGGCTGGAGAGGAGGCCCACCACTGGTCTGTCTCTCAGAAGACGCTGAATTCCCCCGGAAGTGGTTGGAAGGGATGGAGCCCTGCGAGCTCCCTCATTGAGGCTGCGGAGCCAGCAGCCTCCAGGAGAGCAAGACTGGCCAATGTGGACACGGCCGACCACTCAGGGCCCAGCCCGGCCCCTGGCGCTCGCTCCAAATAGCCTGTGGGTGCTACAGGCTCCTGAGCACTTAGGGCCTTGGAACCCAGCCCAAGGTGGCGTTCTTCTGCTGGGGTGCAGGGGGGCAGCCCGGGGGCCCTAGAGACCCGGCCCCAGACTCGAACCCGGCTCACCAGCGCAGACAGGACAGCCGGCTCCACCAGAGCTGTCCCCACCCACTGCAGAGGATCCGGTCCTTAATCAAGACCCGCGAGCTCTACCCTGCACCTGCAGCCTGGGCCTGGGCTCTAACCTCGCACCTGTGTAGGGGCTGCTGGAGCTCATACTATTTAAAGAAAAAAGCTTCACCTAGAAAAGAAAGAAACTGTTCAAGTAAAATTTGCTTTGATTTACAGAAAACCTTGCTAGAAATGCATTCATCCTACCTAGTAAGAATATATATGGATACATATGTATATTTATACATATCTTGTTAAGAACCAAATTTGTCTTACCTTGGAAATGTCCTCCAATTCACTCACACACACACACACACACACACACACACACACACACACATCACCTTTGGCATGCTTATAAAAGTGAGGTTATAAATTTTAAGAGTACTCAAAAAAATTACTGGGGATATTACTCAGGGATTTTTTTTCTAATTTGTTTGCCTTTTTCTGAAGGGGCTGATAATGCACCCTGAGTTAGGACCCAGACCTGGCTTGGAGAATCTTGTAGGGGCTAATAGAGCACCCTAAAATTGCATATTGGGGTCAAGGATGCCCGAGGTTCAGAAAGGCTCTGTACATAAAATAGAGCAGCCTCGGGTGACTCTTGACATGGCAGGTGAAGAGATAAATTTTCTTTTAGACATGAAGGCTCAATTCTCTGTCCTGCTCGTCTCTCCTGGACCCCTTTCTAAAGAAACATGTACTGTGCCTGATGTCGATGGCACTCCAAGGACAAAGGATTTACAATGCCTTTAGCTTGTAGATTTGGAGAACTTTTACTCAAGTCTTCTTAGTTCTCCCAGTGTCCCCACTCTTTTGTTGGGAAGAGTTTTTTTAGCTTCCTTGGGAGCAACTCTTAATTTTGCATTAATAATAGGGACAATAAAAGAAAAAAATATATATCTGAGGATATTTTATGTCGGGCAGATCCTCAGGTTTGGGCCATTGATGTTCCAGTTAAGGCAATTAGTGTCCAGCCTGTTTTTACTTTATTAAAAGCCCCAAAAGCTTACCCCACAGGTGGCAGTATCCTATCAATACAGAGGGACACTGAGGTCTTCAGACTCTTATTAGTAAATTTCTTTTTTTGTGTGTGTGATACTAGGGATTTTATTTCTTATTTGGAAATAGGGTCTCACTAAGTTGCTAAGGCTCACTTTGAACCTGAAATTCTCCTGTCTCAGGCTCTCAAGTACTGGGATTAAAAGTGTGTACCACAACACCTGCCTTCTAAATGTGTGTGTGTGTGTGTGTGTGTGTGTGTGTGTGTGTGTGTGTGTGTTGCTGAGGATTGAACCCAGGGGCATTCTATCTCTGAACTACACACCATGCCCAGTTTTTCTATTTTTTATTTTAAAACAGGGTCTCACTAAGTTGCAGAAGGCATCATTAAGTAGCTGAGGCTAGATACAAACCTGGATCATCCTGTCTCAGCCTCCCATGTAGTGGAATTACAAGCACGCACCACCACACCTGGCTTCTGTTTTAAATATGGTCCTTTAGTCCACTGCTTCTCCCTATGTAACATACCCATCCTCCCAATGTTGAAAACCAAGTGGGAAATATCAGCTAGTTCAAGACCTAAGAGCAGTTGAGGCTGTTGTTCTGTTACATGCTATAGTTTCTAATCCACTTACTATTTTGACTCAGATACCAAGTGGATCTACAGGTTTGACTGTCCTGTACATTAAAGATGTTTTTTCTGCATCCCATTACATATGAATTCATAATACCTGTTTGCTTTTGAGTGATCTGATCCTGATAACATGGAAGATGTTATTCAGATAACAGTGCATCTTCAGGGTTTTAGAGACAGTCCCCACCTCTTTGGGAATGCTTTAGCAAAGGTTACACAGGCGGTCTCACAAGCTTGGGCACAACTTAAGTCACAACCTCTCACACTGGATCAGACTCGAGAGCCAGAGTGAATGTGGTCCCAAATCTGGGCTTTGAAAACAGCTAAAACCACCCTTTCCTTAGAGAAGGCTGGGAATAGGACTGTCCAAATCTCCACCTTCTAAATATGGACAACATAAAGCTCAAAGAAAACATGGAAACCAGGCCATATCAGGGAAAAGCTGCAGTACCCCTCTCTTATGCTCAGGGCAAGATGGTTCTCAGGACCCAGATCTGACCACCAGCCTCTTCTGTTAGGAATGGCCCCACTCCAGAGCTTCAGAAGGAAGAGGTTTGCTTCTACTAAAAGGAGTAAAATGGATCAGAATAAATGAGCTCACTCACAAGAAACATCCCTGGATAATGATTTTTGGTTGCTGAGAATACTCAGAACATTATTTCAAACAGCAAAATTCTGGACAATTAAGAAAATTCATAAGTGGAAGCTGCATCCCATAATAGGTATATGAGGGACACAATACCTATAAACCCCTATTTTTTTCAGTGAGTATAGAAAAGGCCAGGACTCTTTCTTGATCATCAAAATAAGTTATTTTGTATGTTACAGTGTACAGAATCGAGGAAAAGACACTTTCTCAGAGGTGAGTTAAAGGTTTTCTGCAAAAGGCCCAGGTCACGTGGTGTAGAAGGACTACAGTCCAGGGCTCAGGGCCTCATCAGCTCAGCCTCTACTTTGTTGGCACTGGCCTCAGTGGACTTCATTTTCTTCAAATTCTACTGGCTTCTTCTCATCTTCCTCATCAGCTTGGAGATAGAGATCCAGGTATTTCTGCTTGTATTCCTGCACGGCCCAGAACTGGTTGACACAGTCTGAGCTCTTTGTTTGCTCTGTGTTATAGAGAAGGAGAAAAAGCCTGACTTTTCTACCAGCCATTCCCCAAGGCACAGGCCGTTTCCGTTAATGTCTCCATATGGCAGTATCAACCCTGGAACAGGAAGACGGGCAGGGAAATGTGAGAGGTGTTCTAAGCCTGGTGTGGTGGCACAGTCCAGTTGCCACAGAGCCTGGCTGGCACTCCCTATGAACTTACCTCTGGATCTGGATCCAGATCAGAGTCAAACACCTGGCACACAGGCAGCATTCCTTGGCCCAGCTGGACAGAAGTGGCCATTGGCTTCCTTCTCCATTTGGTACACTGATATATGTTGTAGACCAACTTGGAACCACAAAAATAAAATAAAGTAAATGCCATTCCCATCACACAGGACCTTCATTCCAGGCCTGGCGTTCTGTGCTGGTATCTAAATCTTGGGCTGAATTCCTCTTAATTCCAGTGCAGGACACTTCAATGATCCACAATCTCCTATCACTACCCTTCATTTGTGTTTTATTTATTTTTATTTTTGTGGTACTAAGAATTGATTCCAGGGACATTCTAACTCCTAGTTACACTCCTAGCCCAGTTTATTTTGTGGTACTGGGGGTGGAACCCAGGAGGCTTTCTACCTCTGGGCTATACTCCCAGCCCTTTTTTTTAATATATTTTATTTGGAAACAGGGTCTCACTAAGTTGCTGAGAGCCTCACTAAGTAGCTGAGGCTGGCTTTGAACCCGTGCGATCCTGCTGTCTTAGCCTCCCAAGCGCGGGGATTACAAGCGTGCGCCACCACGCCCGGCTTCCTAGCCCCATTTTTTATTTTTATTTTTAACAGGGTCTCACTAGGTTGATGAGAGTCTCATATCTTGCTGAGGCTGTTCTTGACCTCTGATGTACTGGGATTACAGTTGTGTACCACCACACTCAGCTGCTGCCTTGGCATTTGAAAAGTGAAATAACAGAGGAGTGTCAATCTGTAGTGGCCCTCAGGAGGCAGCTCACCTCCAATACCTTTAACAATACCTTTAACAGCTGCTGCAGAGCAAGCTCTTATGCCTACAGCTTCATCTGGAAGTTGTGAATTTCTTTTAGCTTTTTTTTTTTTTTTTTTTGGTGGGGGGAGTACCAGAGATTGAACCCAGGGGCATTCTATCTCCAAGATATACCACCAGCCTGTTTTTCATTTTTTATTTTAAAGCAGGGTCTCACTAAGTTGTGGAGGGCCTCACTAAGTAGCTAAGGCTGGCTGCAAACGCAGGATCCTCTTATCTCAGCCTCCCAAGTGTAAGAAATTCTTTTGACAGCCTTCTGAGTTAAGGCCTACTGCCATGATGCATGCAGTTTCAGGGCTTCATGGTGTCCAGGCCAGGTTCCCAGCCAGGGCCCACGGTTTCCCAGAGCCCAAGCCCTTTCCCCACTTCTCACCAACCTCAATGACCGCAGTGCTGGAAAAGAACTTGTGCAAGTGCTGCCTAGGAAGTCTGCCAACAATCCCGAGCAAACACTTTTCCAAGGAAATACTGCCTCCATGTGAAGATCGCAACTAGGTCCACAGAAGTCCTTCTTTCATTATTTCTAGGGGACGGAGATATGGGAGGAGAAAGTGCTGACAGTGGTGGTTCCCATTAGCATCTCAGGGACACAGTGTAAATCAACATGGATGGCAGCTTCAGCAGCTCAATTAAAACCTGATGTGCATTTTTTCCCGATACTGGGGATGGAAGCCAGGGACATTCTACCTCCAAGCTACATGCCCAGCTCGATTTTTTTATATCTGAAACAGGGTCTCACTGAGTTGCAGAGGCCTCACTAAGTAGCTGAGGCTGGCTGAGAACCGAGATCCTTCTGTCAGCCTCCTGAATCGCTGGGATTACAAACACGCACCACCACACCTGGGTACTGACGTACATTTTTTGTATTACTAGAGATTGAACAAAGAGGAATTCTACCTCTGTGCTCTAACTTCAGCCCTAATTATTTTGAAGGCAGTGGAAGGCTGGCTTCAAACCTATGACCCTCTTTTTCAACCTCCCATACAGGGTTGCAGGTGTACACCACCTTGCCCAGCTAGATGTACAAATTTTTTTTATTTATTTATTTATTTATTTATTTATTTATTTATTTTACTTGGGGTTAAGCCCGGGGCATACTAGCTCTGAGATATACCTCAAGTCCTCCTAATTTATTTTTTTATTTTGAAACAGTCACATTAAGTTGCAGAAGTCCCTGCTAAGCTACTGAGGAGGGTTTTGAACTTGAGATCCTCTTGTTTCTGCCTCCCATCTACTTAGGATTGTGAGCATGTGCCACTATGCCCAGCTGGAATATGTACCGTATATAGTGTTTAAACATTTCTTAGCAGGAGGAAGCCCTCACTCCAATGGCAGCTGCTTCAAGCTCTTCAACCATACTTATGACCAGTTTGTATCCAAAGTCTTTTCAGTTATCATCCAGGCCATTGCACGTGGGTTTTGAGCTGTGTGTAGCAGCAGAGACCAGTAATCCCAGTACCTGGGAGGCTTATAAAGGAGGCTCATGGGTTTGCAGCTAGTCCCAGCTACTTGGTGAGACTCACCACAACGTAGTGAGACACCATTTCAATATAAGAATAAAAATAGGGCTGGGGGTGTATCTCAGAAGTAGAATATCCCTGAGTTTAATCCCTAGTACCAGAAAAAAAAAAGGCATGGGATATAGCTTGAGGTATAATGGCCCTGGGTTTAGTCCACAGTAAAAAAAAGTTTTTAATTGATGAACTGAGTATCTGGTGAGTCTAGCAGTCTTTAGAGTGACATCTTAGGCTCAAGTGACCATCGCTCTACTGGGCTGTGAACCAAGTGTGTGCAACAGTTTTGACTCAGTGAGCGCAATCCTGCTGCTAAGAAAACTGCCTGTGTTGAGTTTCCTTTTTGTGCCAGGTGATTGTAGAGTCAGCGCCTCATAGGACGATCCGCACGACGGCGCCTGTGCCTCCCTGCTGGAGACCTTGTGGATGCTGCAGGATTCAGTCTCATAACCTGACTGAGCAGACACATCCCTGTCGCCCTAACCTACCTGTGACTGCGGGAGGCCACCGCATCCACCCTTCACACAGCATCACCGTGAAGCATCCAGCTGCTTAGGTCAGTGCAGAAACTCAGGAGAGAAGAGGCAGAGGGGTTTCAGTAAGAGAAACTGCCCTGCCCTAAGAATCAGCGCAACCTCAGTACTTTGAAGGGAGACGAGACTCACCGCACGCAGAGAAGACCCATGGCTGATGCCGCCTCAGACCCAGCCTTGGCTGAGACTAAGTGGGCAAGGAATCACAGCTCTGAGCCTCCCCCAGGATGCGTCTGTGGGTCCAGCGGAGGCCCGTGCCACTCACCATGCTCTTCATAAGGATCACTGTGGTCAGCCACCAGCCCTGCATTGCTGGGAGTGTCATGAGTGATCTTCGTCGGCCACAAACATGACTCGATCCTTCTCTGGTGTTCGGAGAGCAGAGGAGGAAATACTTCCTTGAGAGCAGTGAGTGGCCACAAAACCCAGTGCGAAGACAGTCCCACCCACAGGCCCAAGTGAGGCGACCTGCCAGCTGCTCCCCCAGCTCACCCTGCAGGAGGGTCTGGCAGCCACGTGTGCTGAGCACCTTCAGCCAGAACAAAACCTGCACTGAGGTCATGGACCAGGAGGAAGCCTCGCACCCGCCTTCCAAGTGTGTCCTCCAATGTAGTCTCTGGGTAGCAGATGAGATGAAATGTCCCGGACAAGCATGACCCCAAATCTGCCAAGAGTCCTCCAGTGCCAGTCTTTTCCTCGGCTCATGAAGAAAGTAGCAGCATCACTGAGAGAAAGGAAGGGCACGGTGCCTTCTCAGGACTCGCAGGCGCTCCGCCACGTCATCCCCAGCCGTGAGCACCCCTACTTGCCCTGCGTCCCAGGGACCTGCCGGGGTCTCTCAGTCTTCAGACGAGCCTTGACAATGAAGCACAGGGACACTCAGAGCGCCGGACATGACTCCCCGCCACACTCTTGTCTCACAGCTGCTCTCCTGTGCCATGGGGAGGGGGCGCTACAACAGGATAAACTGGGATGAGTCGGTAGAAGGGTTTCCATAAGCAGAAACTGTTCTGCCCAAAGGCTCAGCACAGCCTCAGTACTTTGGAGGGAAATGATACTCACCACATACAGAGTGGGCCATACAGAGTGGACCTTCAGTCCACACCGCTGAAGCAGTAAATGATCTTCCAGGAGCAGAAGATATCCTGTGGGAAAGGCCCCGGCCACCTGCCCTGAGAGGCTGTCATCCAGCCTCCTGAGGATGCCCCTGGGCCGAGACCCCTCTAGGACTCTTGGTTTCTAATCACGACCAAGGGGAGTAAGGCACATGGTAGTGGGGGACACTACACCCTCTCCCCAGGGCCCAGGGCCTGGGGCACTTTCAGCCTGTGCAATGGTGGAAGGCAGGGGAGGGTTTCCCTAAGGGCTGATGTTTTTACCTTTGGTCACCAGCACCCAGAGTCAGGGCCTGAGCCACTCACTCAGGCCTCCAGATGCCAGAGCCAGATGCACTGCATACGAGAGGCTTCTCCTGAGGAAAGGCTGGGTGAGCACAGAAAAGGGAGTCAACGCTGAACAGATCTGGGGGGGGACATCCAATGTCTGGTTCCAATTCTAACTTACATTGATGACATAAAGTACAGGATTATCATCACCCTAATGAGGTACAGATAAAGCAAAGCCCGGAGTGGTTACTCAAGGTCAGGCAGATCCGGATCAGGTCAACATCCAGCAGAGGGGTCCTGGTGTTCAGCAGGCTTCAGAGGGCCTTTTGTGCCACTAGCTCTTGGGAAGACAACTGGTTTTGGGGCCTCAAGGCCATACTAGAGAGCCATGCTAGAAGTGAGGTGTTCTTCCTGGGGCCTCACAGAGGAAGGGCAGGCAGGCTCTGTCTCCTCTCCTCTGAGCTGCACAGGAGAATGACAGGCAGGCTCTCTGCAGTCTGCTCTGGGTGCGGCTGGACAGAGGAGGGGCCTGGCTGTGTCTTTGCTCCCAAGTCTCCCGTCTGGAATAGTAGTCAGGTTCTCTCTACTGTTCTCCAGGCTGGGCAGAGAAGTGGGAGGTGGGCTGTCTCTACCCTCCTGCAGACTGCACAGGGGAATAGTAGGCAGGACGTGTCTCCTGGCCCCATTCTGCCCTGACTCTGTGCCCTCCGTGGCCAGGGAATGCTCAGAGAATAGGAACAGGGAGGCAGGAAGGGAATTCTCACTGGCTCTCCAATGTGGGAGACAGTGAAGGCAGAAGTATCTATGGGTATGGGGGCGGCCCAACCCCTGATGTTTCCAGCTAACCTTCAGTGCATCTTGGTCACCCCATTGGCAACATCTGGTAAGTGGCCATGGTGAGGTCAAATATTCATTGGACACAGAGCCAGGCCCAATGTGGGTTGTACCCCAGGTGACAAATGACCCTCAAGATCTTGGGGTTCAGGTGTTTTAAAGCAGCTCACGAGGACTTGATGAATACTCACCCTGGCTCAGCCACAGGTGTGCTGCATGGGTTTAGCTGTTGGCCTCTGGTTTGAGTCTACAGTGAACATCTGTAGGTGATGTTTAGTGCAAAGGGAAAGGCGAGTGGGCACATTGTAGCTCCCTGCAGGGCCTGCTCCTTCAGCTCCTTGGAATTTGTGAGCCAACAGTGGAGAAGGGCACCCAGAATCCAGATGTCCACCCCAGAGCCTTCGTTGGTCCTGGTAGAACTCAGGATACAAAGTGGAGAGCCCCTCAGGAGGACGGCAGCTGCTGCCCAGCAGTGATCTTGCAGCTCAGCCCAAAGCGATGTGTTGGAGCTTCTCACTCTAGCTGGTACCTTTCAAGTCCACTGTGGTCAAGGTCAGGTCCCAAGGAGCTGAGAGATATGATAATAAGAAGTTAGTCATCCCACAGTGCACAGAGTTATCAAAGCATCACACTAAACCCCAGAGATACATAAAATTATGCTTTATCATTTTTTGTGGTACTGGGAGTGGAACCCAGGGGCCTTCTACCTCCAAAATACACTCCCAGACCTATTTTATATATTATTTGGAAACAGGGTCTCACTAAGTTGCTGAGTGCCTCACTAAGTAGCTGAGGCTGGCTTCGAACCTTTGCGATCCTCCTGTCTCAGCCTCCCAAATGCAGGGATTACAAGCGTGCGCCACCACGCCCGGCTATGCTTTACCATTTGAAAGTGACATAATTACATGTATAATGAGATGCTGGAGTGTACAACCTCTTGCTGTCCATCTCAGCAGCTGCTTTCCCTGGAGACTCCTTATAAGTATATAAGATAAGGCATTTCTGTTTCCTTTATACTGGATCTACTTGGATGGATCCAGGGAAAATCTTTGGGGACATCAGGTAATAGCAACAGGTCCTTATGATCTGGGTCACAATTCTCCAGGTTACCTGCTTCCAGCCCTGATTGTTGTCCATGCTGGTGGCCACAGGTGCACAACAGGCTTGCCTGGTGGTTGGGAAATCGTTTTGTACCAGTATCTCCCGGGAAGTCAAGTGGCCTGGGGGTCTAAAGGCCATGCTGGAGGGCCAAGCTGGGAGTGGGGGTGCTCTGATTGGGACCTCACAGAGGAATAGCTGGCAGGCTCTGTCTATTCTTCTCCAAGCTGTGCAGGAGAATGACAGGCAGGCTCTCTGGAGTCTCCTCTGGATGGAGCTGGAGAAAGGAGGTGACCTGGCTGTGTCTTCGCTCCCCAAATTCTCCACTTGGAAATAACAGGCCAGTTCTCTCCTTTCTCCTTTGTGAGTCACAGACACTGCTAGGCAGTGAGTCTCCTCCAGCCTGGGCAGGGGAGGGACAGGTGAGCTGTGGCTGCCTTCCTCACTGTACAGAGAAGGGGCGGCAGGCTGTGTCTCCTGCCACCCTTCATCCCTGATTCTGTGTCTTATTTGGGCAGTGAATACTCAGAGAGCAAGAAGGGAGAGGCAAGACGAGAACACTCACCAGATCTCTGCACTAGGGGGAACGAGGAGGAAGAAGTATCTGTGGGGATGGAGGTGGCCCAATGCCTTGATGCTCCTGCCTCACCTGCAGTGCACCCTGGTTTACCCCATTTGCACTCTCTCATATGTGACCACTGGGTAATCAATCATCTTTTGTACATAGGTAGCAATTCTGCTGTGGGCTGTGCACTAGGCAACACATGGCCCCCAAGAAATGAGGTTCAGGTGTTTGGGGAGCAGACATGACTCTCATGATCAAGGGGTTTGGTTCTGGGGAGTGGCATGTGAGAAATTGGTGAATACTCACCCTGGCCCAAACACGGCTGACCCAGGATTGGTTGGGCTGATGGCCTCTGGGTTGTGTCTACAGTGAACATGTGGTGGATGATGTTTTGCACATCTGTGGAAAGGTGACGGGGCATCTCATAGCTCCCTGCAGGGCCTGCTCCTTCAGCTCCTCAAGGTGGTGTCTTGAGGAGAGGGAGCTCATGACCAAAGAGTGGCAGATGATGCCCAAGTCCGAGATGTCTGTCTGAGAGCCATATCATGGTCCTGGTAGAAGTCAGGGTGCAGAGATGGAGAACGTCACGGGAGGACTGCAGCTGCTGCCCGGTAGACATCTTGCTGCTCAGCCCAACGTCAATGAGTTGGAGCATCTCACTGCAGCTGCTGTCTGTCGGGGCCCACTGTGGTCCAAGTCAGGGTCCATGAGCTGAGAGATATGTTAAGTAGGAAGAGTTAGTCATCCACAGTGTACAGTTTTCATATAATTTCATAGAATGCATATAATTATGATTAATTCAAAATGACAAAATACAAACATAAGCAAAAGAGAACGCTGTAGTGTTCCACCTCCTTGTTGGGGTCCATCGCAGCAGCTGCTTTCACTGGAGATACCTCGTAAGTCTATACTACAGGGCACTTCTGCTCCCCTTTGGCTAGATCTACCTGGGTGGACCCAGGGCAAATCTTTGGGGCCAGCAGGCAACAGCAACATGTCCTTGTGATCTGGGACAATTCTCTGGGTTGCATGTTTCCAGCCGTGACTGTTGTCCATGGTGGTGGCCACAGGTTCCCAACAGGGTTGCTGCATGCAGTGGGTGTCTTGTTCTTTCAGTCCCTCCTGAGAGGACAAGCCAGCTTGGTGGACCTCAAGGCCATGTGGTGCTGAGAGTGGGGTGCTCTCACTGGGGCCGCACAGAGGAACAGCAGGCAGGCTGTGTCTCCTCTCCTCTGAGCTGTGAGGAAGAATGGCAGGCCTGCTCTCTGCATCTCCTCTGGGTGGGGCTGGGGACAGGAGGGACCTGGCTGTGTCTTTGCTCCCAGAGTCCCTCCCCTCATCCCGGCTTGCCTGAGGAGGGGCAGACGGGCTGCCCAGGGGAATGGCAAGCAGCCTGTGCCCCTGCCCCATTCTGCCCTGACTCCATGTCCTACCTGCTTGGTGGTTTCCACCTGCTTTCGCTGGTTCTTCACGCTCTTCCTGCGATGGTCGGCAGAAGGGGGACTGGGCTGTGTCTTTGCTCCCTGTGTCTCTGATGTGGGGCAGCAGGTGGGCTCTGCTGCACAAGCTCTCACTGGGCAGGCCCTTGCTGGGCAGGCTCTTGCTGGGCATGGTGTTGCTGGGCAGCTCTTGCTGGGCTGGTGTTGCTGGGCTGGTGTGGCTGGGCAGCTCTTGCTGGGCATGGTGTTGCTGGGCTGGTGTTGCTGGGCAGCTCTTGTTGGGCATGGTGTTGCTGGGCTGCTATTGCTGGGCTGCTGTTGCTGGGCAGCTCTTGCTGGGCTGGTGTAGCTGGGCAGGCTTTGGTAGCTGGGCAGGCTTTGAACTCTCCCCCATCCTGGGCAGTGGGTGGCAGGTGGCTGTACTGCTCAGGGAAGGGCCGCTGTGTCTTCTGCGCCCATGGTGCTGCTCACTGGCCTGCTTTGGATGGAGACACCTTAGCTCTGAATGTTTTAGGGCACCTCTTTGCTTCTTGGCTGGATCCAGGGCGAATCTTCTTGGCCACCAGGCAGCAGCAGCAGGCTCTCATGATGCTGCCCAGAAATCTCTTGCCAGCCTGCCTCCAGCCCCGGGTGACGTCAGGGGCTGCAGCCTCAAGGTTGTGCGGGGGTGCCATGCTGGGAGCGGGGGTCTCCTCGCTGATGCTGCACGAGCTCTGTTCACGCTGCTCAGGGGTGCGCACATCAGGCACTGGCGCGTCCTCCTCTCTCTCTGCGATGGTCTGCAGAGAGGGGGCCCAGCTGTCATGTTCTTTCTTCTGGTGCCTGCGCTGAATGTTAGAGAGCCCGTACCTTCTCCCTTCTGGCCTCAGCAGGTGAACATGGGCCAGGCTTTTTCCAGGCAGTACCTTGCTGGGCAGGTTCTCTTTGAGCAGGATCTTGCTGGGTGGACTTTTCCTGGGCAGGCTCTCCCCTTTCCCCTCCAGGCTGAGCATGATCTTGCAGGGCGGGCTTCTGCTGGGCAGGCTCTCTCCTCTCCCCTCCAGGCTGAGCTGGATCTCCCTGGGCGTGCTCTCACTCGACAAGCTGTGGACACTCTCCGTCAGGCTGGCACCACTCCCTCCCATGCTGACCAGGGGAATGTGTGGCAGGCTGTGTCTTCTGTCTCCCTTCTGTCCTGATTGTGAGTCTTCCTGGTCCAGGGAATGCCCAGAGACCAACGGGCTGGAGGGACGGGCAGGCTCGCTAGCTCTCCGCACTGGGGGGAGAGCAGAAGGGTGTGCTGGTGTTGGAGGCGGCGCCCTGCCCTCATGTTGTTTCTGCCTCACCTGGACTGCACCCTGGCTCACCCTCTGTTGTACCATGAGGTAGGTGGCACTCAGATGGTCAAATCGTCTGTCTGACACAGACGTCCAGGTGAGGTGTGGGTCATAACCCAGCCAACGCATGACCCTTAAAATGGAGGCATTCGGCTCCTTGGGGAGAGGCTTGGGAGGAGGTGGTATGACTTCGCCCTGGACCAGCCATGGGTGCCCTAGAATCGCTTCAGCTGTCGGCCTCTGGGCTGGGTCTAACGACAGCAGCTGCCGGATGAGATCTTGAGCCTCGGTGGAAAGGCGAGTGGGCTTCTTATAACTTCCCCGCATGACCTGCTCCTTCAGCTCCTCTTTGGTGTTTCCATTAAAGGGGAGAGTGCTTGTCAATATGAAGTAAAGGAGAACGCCCAGGGCCCAGATGTCCACCTCAGGGCCATATGGAAGATTCTGGTAGAGCTCAGGGGCGCAGAATTCGTAAGTGCCACAAAAAGTTATGAGCTTCTGCCCAGCCTTTACTTTACGGCTCAGCCCAAAATCGATGATCTTAATGCTCCCCTCCTGGTCCAGCAGGATGTTCTCTGGCTTCAGGTCCCTGTGAATGATGCTTTCATGGTGGAGATAGTGTACTGCCCACAGGATCTGCCGGAATAGTCGCCGGGCCTCCTCCTCCCTCATGCCTATGGGCAGCTCGCCCCCGCTCAGGAACTCCATGATCAAAAAGCGTTTATTCGGTGTCTCCACAACCTCAAATAGCTGGACCACGTGTTGATGTTCCACCATCTTCAGGATCTCTACCTCTGGCCTTAAGGGGACCCGATGCCCGTGTTTGTTTATAACTTTTATTGCCACCTCCCTCCCAGTGAGAATATGGCAGGCCTGGTAGATGCTACCAAAGGCACCCTTCTCGAGTTCCCTCATGATGGTATACTGGCCCTTGAGGGCCTCCTCCCAGAGATTGTTGGTGGAGATGCCTGGACGCACCTCCCTCCCTTCTTCCTTACCAGCCATCGAGTCCCCAACACTTAAAGACATAGCCTAAGTCCAAAATCCAAAGTCCTGAGCCCAAAACGAAGCCAAAGTCAAAAATCCAAAAGGTCCACAGTCCAACGCCAAATCCAAATTCCAGAAGTCCAAAGTCAGAACTCAAAGCCAAGCCGAATCCAAATCCACACAAGCACCAAGACGCAGTCCTACAGGTCACCACACACAAGCTCCCTGTACTCAACGGACAAATGCCCAGCAACTGCCAGGCCCTTATATAGCCCATGCCTGACACCTCACAGAGGCTCTCTGTGATGTCACGGCTAGACATGGCCCAATCAGAGTGAGGCATAGCCTGCTGGGGCTGTCTTACCTTTGGCCTCCAAGACCTTTTCTTTTTTTTTTTTTCTTTTTTTCTTCTTTTTTTTTCTTTTTGGGGGTACTGGGGTTCTTGGAAGCCCTTCTTACTCCGGGCTACACTCCCAGACCTATTTTATATTTTTATTTGTAAACAGGGTTTCCTAAGCCAGCGAGGCTGGCTCTGAACCAGCACGATCCTCCTGTCTATGCCTCCCAAGCGCAGGGATTACAAGCGTGCGCCACCACACCTGGCCTCCAAGACCTTTTCTACTTTAATAAAAAGAATGAGGAAAAATTCTAGAAGCTTCTTTGCTTCCATGGGCTATGAAAACTAACTTATTTAGAAATTAATCTGTATAGGTAGCTCCAATGGCTTTTTCAAGTTAACTGTAAAAATAACATGTATGTTTTGGCTTTTAAAGACCTCATCATAAACTGGTCATGGTGGCTCACGCCTGCATTCTCATTACTTGGAAGGCTGAAATAGGATTATAGACTGGACAACAGCTTCAGAAAATAGTGAGAAATCTCATCAGACTACTGAAATCCTTTTTGAAGACAAAAGTCAAAATAGGACTGAGAGTGTAGCCCAGAGGCAGAAGGCCCTAGATTCAATCCCCAGTAACACATGCACAAATTCAATGCTCATCATATCTATACTCAGTGTATTCAATTCATTTTGCTTTCACCTTGGGTCACTGATATCAAAAGGATGGTAAGCCAGGCATGGTGGTGCATGCTTGTAATCCCAGTACTTGAGAGGCCAAGACAGGAGGATCACAGGTTCATGGCCAGCCTTAGCAACTTAGCAAGGTCTTCCACAATTTAGTGAGACCCCCGCTTCAAAACAAAAGAATAAGCCAGATATGATGGTGCACACTTGTAATCACTGCACTTGGGAGGTGGAGACAGGAAGATTATGAAGCTTCAAAGTAAGCTTTGCTGGTTTAAGAGACCCTGTTAAGAGAGCCCATCCCCGGAGAGTCCAGAGAGACAGTCACACGAATCCGTTCTGTGGCCTGATTCCTGACATCCCAGCTCCCAGTCCCGTGAAAGGCAGGTGTGCTCTACGCAATGACAAGATACACTTTGGAGAAACAAGTACCCTCCCCTCTGTTGGGTCCAGTAGGAAAACTAGACAAAGTTCCTGGCGCCTCGCTCCAGGGAAGTCCTTACAACCCGACCTCCAGGCCCGCCCTCCTGCAGGCAGACCCTGTCCCCAAGGTGGGGGGCGACTCGTCTGCCACCTGCTCCATCTCAAACCTGGAGACCCAGCGCCATCTAAGTCCTAAACCTAAGGCTGCTGGGAGCCGCTTCGGTGCACTGAGCTGCAAAGGTACAGCGGGGACAGCCTGATATCTTTCTTTGCAAAGCTATTGGGTATCAGGCATCAGGACCTGCCTAGATCCCCGAATCCTGGGTTGCCTAGACACCTGGGATTCAGGGAACTTTTAGGCACCCCAGCCAGCGAAACAAATATTTCTACTTCAGCACTGGAACTTGCTGGGCCTGGCTTTTTCCTTCACGGTGAATAAATAATAATAAAAAGCTTCTTTTAGTGTGGGTCTCCTTGAAACAGAATCTATCAAATTGTGTTCCCCTGGAATTTTCTATGTATGCTTTTGTTGCTGAAGATGCCCCTCCCTCCCATTTAGACGTCTAAGATTCATTCAAGATCGACTTTTTTCATATATATATTTGGTGGTACTGGGTTTCCTGGAAGCCCTGCTACCGCCGGGCTACACTCCCAGACCTATTTTTTATATTTTTTTATTTGGAAACAGGGTCTCTTAAGCCAACGAGGCTGGCTCTGAACCAGCGTGATCCTCCTGTCTCTGCCTCCCAAGCGTGGGGATGACAAGCGTGCGCAACCACACCCAGCGACTTTTTTCATATTTTAAGAGTAATTCTGAGCCGGATGTGGTGGTGCACACTTGTAATCCCAGAATTTGGGAGGCTGAGAACAGAGGATCACGGTTCGCAGACAGCCTCAGCTACTTAGTGAGGCCTTTTGCAACTCAGTGAGACCCTGTTTCAAAATAAAGAATAAAAAATAGGGCTGGGCGGTGTAGCTCGGAGGTCAAATGCCCCTGGGTTCCATCCCCAGACATGCAAAAAAAAGAAAAAAAAAGAAAAGAAAAAAATTACCTTTAGAAGACAGATTCTGAGGCTGTTTTTAAATATAAAAATGTTGAAGGAGGCCAGGCAAGGTGGCGCACGCTTGTAATCCCAGTGCTTGGAAGGTGGAGACAGGAGGATCGCACAGGTTTGAAGCCAGCCGCGCTGGCTTAAGAGACCCTGATTCCAAATAAAAAATGGGTCTGGGAGTGTAGCCCCGTGGTAGAAGGGTTCCATCCCCATTACCACAAAAAAAAGAAAGAAAGAAAGAAAGAAAGAAAGAAAGAAAGAAAGAAAGAAAGAAAGAGGAGGGGAGGAGGAGGAGGAGGAGGAGGAGGAGGAGCCAGCAACTCCCGAAAGAGACACCCTTTCCCAGAGAAGTCTAGTTGCTATTTCTTTCTTTCTTTCTTTCTTTCTTTTTATACTGGGGATCGAACTCAGGATCTTTCTCTGAGTTCCACCCCTATCCCCTTTAGTGGGTTTTTTTTTTCGGCTTGCTTCCTTGATTGACTGATTGACTGATTGTGTGATACTGGTAGTTGAATCCAGAGGCATTCTACCTCCAAGCTAAACCCTCAGCCCTAAATTTTATTCTTTATTTTGAAATGGGGTCTCACCTAAGTTGTAGAGGCCTCACTAAGCAGCTGAGCCTGGCCAAGAACCTGTGACCCTCCCGTCTCAGCCTCCCAAGTACTGGAATTACAGGTACCACACCTGGCAACCCCGGCCCTATTTTTTATTTATTTATTTTGGTGGTACTGGGGTTGGAACCCAGGGGATTTTCTACCTCCGAGCTATACTCCCAGACCAATTTTATACTTTATTTGGAAACAGGGTCTCACTAAGTTGCCGAGAGCCTCACTCAGTAGCCGAGGCTGGCTCTGAACCTGTGCGATCCTCCTGTCTCAGCCTCCCAAGCGCGGGGATGACAAGCGTGCGCCACCACGCCTGGCTTTTATTCTTTCTTTTGCAACAGGGTCTCAATGAGTTGCTGAGGCTGGTCTAGAACCTGCGATCCTCCTGCCTCAGCCTCACTGAGAATTCACTGAGATTCTTGCTGAACTGCTTCCGGGTGCAGGCATACTCGGCCATCCATTCTGAAGAAGAGCAGAGTGGTAAAAAGAACTGGAGCCGGGCACGGGGGCGCACGCTGCAATCCCCGCGCTTGGGAGGCTGAGACAGGAGGATCGCACGGGTTCAAGGCCAGCCTCAGCTACTGAGTGAGACCCTATTTCCAAATAAAGTATAAAAAATAGGTCTGGGAGTATAGCCTAGAGTTAGAAAAGCCCCTGGGTTCCATGCCAGTACCACAAAAAATTATATATATAACAACAACAAAAGAATAAGAAATAGGGTTGGGGTGTGGCTCAGAGGTTGAATACCCCTGCGTTCCATCCTTAGTACCACAAAAACAAAACAAAACAGAAAACCCCACAATCCCCCCACCAAAAAAAAAAAAACCCAACCAACCAACAAAACCATAACTCGCCAGCCTCGGGGCAGGCGCGCGCGTCTTTGGCCTAAACCAGAGCGCAGACGCTGATCTTGAGTGTGAGTGCTACCATGCCCGGCCCTGTTTTATTTTCTTACTTGGAAACAGAGTCTCACTAAGCCCTGCTTTATGTATCTTTTTTTCTTTTTGGTGGTACTGGGGGTGGAACCCAGAGGCTTTCTACCTCCGGGCTATACTTCCAGCCCTATTTTATAATTTTTGTGGAAACAGGGTCTCACTAAGTTGCTGAGGGCCTCACTCAGTAGCTGAGGCTGGCTTCGAACCTGCGCGATCCTCCGGTCTCAGCCTCCCAAGCGCGGGGATGACAAGCGTGCGCCACCACGCCTGGCTCTAAATGTAGATTTTTTTGAAAATCAATGGGATGAAACTCAAATACAAACTTGTTCACTGCAAATTGAACAATCAAGACAACTTAAGAAATGGGAAAAAATATTTGTCAACCACACAGGATAGAGTTAGTATGCAAACGAGGATGCTAGACATAGGCCAGAGGTCACACTGCAGCCTTGAGACCCATCTCAGCACCAAATGGAGATTAATGTGCTGGTGGAGAGAGCGGAGCTTCCACTGCGGAACTGTGAGCCTTGAATTGATCTGAGACATACTTGTCCTTCTTCTTCTGGTTTTTTTTTTTTTTCTGCGGGTCTGGGGATGGACCCCAGGGGCATTCTACCTCCAAGCTACACTCCCTGCCCTATTTTTTATTCTTTAATTTGAAACCGGGTCTCACTAAATTGTGGAGGGCCTCACTAAGTAGCTGAGGCTGTCCGCGAACCGCGATCCTCCGGTCTCAGCCTCCCGAATGCTGGAGCGCCCTTCTTTTAATACCTGTCTGTCCCTGTGGTAGTGAGACTCGCGGAGGGCACAGTTTAAAATCAGCCTTGGAGCCGGGCATGGTGGCGCACGCTTGTCATCCCCGCACTTGGGAGGCGGAAACAGGAGGATCTCGCATGTTCGAAGCCAGCCGCACTGGCGTAAGAGACCCTATTTCAAAAATATAAAATAGGTCTGGGAGTGTAGCCCGGAGGTAGAAGGGCTTTCAGGAATCCCAGTACCACCAAAAATAAAAAATAAAAAATAAAATCAGCCTTGGACACCGAGGAATGTTTTCACAACATCTGCCTCCTTTGGTCAGATGAACTATAAAACAATCAGACTGTGTATGTTGGAACCGTGCCCTGTTGACACGAGACGTCACAACTCCAACCAACCAGAATTAGCGACCACTGCTCCTTACGCACCATCCCCCTGGCCCAGAGCTTCCTGGGCTCCACATCACTCTCCCTAGACACACACACACTCACACACACACTCACACACGCCTGTACCCTCTTCAGGGCGCCTCTGCTTGGTACCAGTGGGGACAACAGTCAGGAGCCTGTGATTCTGGGCTCCTGGTGCTTGTTACCACTGTGTGGACTCCACACCAGAACCAGGCGCTGTGCGACGCACCCATGTTGTGTCTCTTCCTGCCAGCCTCCAGGATCAGGCCGGTCCCCAAGCTCACCATCCACCCTTACCTTTTGCACCTTGCGCTGCTCCTTCTGGGATTCTGCAGTGCCAACCTCACCTTCCTCCTTCCTGGGGCTTAGGGAATGCTGGCCTCCAGCCCGCTCCTTCCTGGGGTCAGGAGGGAATCCTAGACTCCAACCTTGCTCCTTCTAGGGGCTCTGGAGGAAATGCTGGCCTCCACCCCACTCCTTCCTGGGCTCTACTGGGAACGCTAACCTCGACTCCTGCTGCAGGGAACACCACACTGGGAGATTGGCAGGACCCAAAGGATGAAGGGACAGGGACCAGGCTCCTGAGAGGCCATCCCTCTTCCAAGGCTGCCCTGGGCAGGGTCCTGGGGAGGGAGTCTCCTGCTCCCTGCTCCCCCGACCGTCCCTCGGTGAAACCACAAGGCCTCTGCACCCGGGGGTGAAACAAGGGTTCACCTGGGGCAGGCAGGAGAGCCTGCACCTACGGACTCCACGGGACAGGCACCTGTAGGGCCAGGGAGCGGGTGCACTCAAAGAAGGGTGACCGTGACAAGGAAGGGGGAATGGTACCCGCAATAAAGAAGGCACCTCATCGCCAAATTCATTCATGTAACACACAACTTTAACAGACATCAACTGACATCAGCTGACCCGGCCTTCACCAGCCACGCTCTCTAAGCTGTCACGACAAGGGGAGAATGGAAACAAAACTTGAGAAGGCTTAAAGGTTTCTTTTACTTTATTATTTTTTTGTGGTCCTGAGGATTGAACTCAGGGGCATACTACCTCCAAGCTACACCACACCCCGATTTTATTTTTTTATTTTGAAACAAGATCCCACTAAGTTGCATGGGCCTCTCTGAGCAGCGGAGGCTGGCCGCGAACCTGCGATCCTCCTGTCTTGGCCTCCGAGTACTGCACCACCACGCCTGGCTGGGGGATCTTAAACTTTAAAACAGCCACAGCGGCCGGGCGTGGTGGCGCACGCTTGTCATCCCCGCGCTTGGGAGGCGGAGACAGGAGGATCGCGCAGGTTCGAAGCCAGCCGCGCTGGCTTACGAGACCCTTTTTCAAAATATAAAAAAATAGGTCTGGGAGTGTAGCCTGGAGGTAGATGGGCTTCCAAGAACCCTAGTACCACCAAAAATAAATAAATAAATAAATAAATAAACAAATAAATAAATAAATCAGCCACAGGATGGAGGAGAGAGATGAGGAGCTGTTCACCTCACATCCATGAAAACCAACAGACTGTGCATCTTAAAGCCATGATTTAAATCAGCACCACCCTGCCCTGTCGACACGAGAAGTCTTAACTCCAACCAATTCAGAAGCAGCAATGACTGTTCATCATGGACCATGCACCTGGCCCAAAGCTTCCCCAGCTCCAAATCACTCTCCCAAATCACACACACACACACACACACACACACACACACACACACACACACACACCTATAGACCCTATAAACTTACAGGTCTTTCCTCTACCCAGTTTTGTTGTATTACAATAACAGAAAATATACAGAAAAATGAAACAGAATCAAGGGCTCAGAAATACACCAACACCTAGAGAAGTGTTGGCAAGGGTTCCCCGAATACACCAGGGGGAAAGTACCGTCTCTTTAACAAATGGAGCTGCGGTACCAGACAGCCGCATGACAGGCAGGGCAAAATGAACCAGACTCACACCAAACTAAAAAATTAGCTCAAGATTTAAGAGCGAATCCGGGTGTGGTGGCACACGCCTGTAATCTCAGCATTCAGGAGGGTGAGACTGCAGGATCATGGTTGCGGACTGCCTCAGCTACTTAGTGAGGCCCTTCGCAACTTAGTGAGACCCTGTTTCAAAATAAAGAATAAAAAGTAGGGCAGGGGGTGTAGCTTGGAAGTCGAATGCCCCTGGGTTCCATCCTCAGATCCGCAAGATAATAATAATAATAATAATAATAATAATAATAATAATAATAATAGTAGTAGTAGTAGTAAATTTAAGAGTGAAGCATGACAGCTTGCTTGGAATCATGAAACTACCTTGCACCCCCCAAATATATACAAATATGTGTCAGTAAAAAAAAAAAAAGAACAATAACTACAACAAAGTCCTCAGGACAGCTATTATCAAATAAAAGAAAGACGATGATTCTTGGGGAACACAGAAATAGTATACTTGAGAATGTTGGTTATGACTATAAAATAGGGTAGCCGGTGCAGACCGGCGTGACCCTGGCTCCAATAAGGACAAGAACTATCAGGGCTGCGGAGGCAGGTCCTTGGTACGGTGGCTGCTAAGTACACGAGGCCCTGGGCTGGATCTCCAGGACCCCCAAAGAAAGTTAGCTAAAAATCCCTGGTAACAGTATATTCAATCCACCCTTCCCCTCACACACCCGTGCCCTCCAGGGCCTCTGCTCAGGACCCGTGGGTGTCTCCAGGCATCTGGGGCTTGTCACCACCGCAGGGGCTCAGCAGTGAGGGAGGGAAAGATACCCCAGAATCAGGCACCTCCCCACAACCTGTGCAGAACAGGGGGGCCTGCGGCCAGCCTGCCCACATCTTGCCCGCCTTGCCTACCTGCTGCTGGTTGCAAAGCTCCTTCCAGGGCTCTGTGAGGAGCTTCAGCCCCAACTCCCCTCCTTCCTGGTTCTTCAGGGGACCCCCAGCCTTGACCCCGCTCCTTCTCCGGGCTCTGTGAGTGAACCCCAGCCCCCTGCTCCTTCCTGGGCCTTGGTGTGAACTCCAACCTCCACCTTGCTCCTTCTCAGACTTCAGGGAACCCCAGCCTCCGCCCCACTCTTCCGGCCTCTGCAGGCAGCGCAGGCCTGGATGCCTCCCCCCAGGAGGCCAGCGGGCAGGGAGGACGAAGTGCCCGCAGCCAGGCTCCTGTGATGCTAGCCCTCAGACAGGACTCTGGGCAGCCAGATGCCGGCTCTTCTGGGCGCTTTCATAGCCCGACTTCCTCAGCGCAAGCACAAGGCATCTATAGTTTGCCAGGGAGGGCGGGGGGCTTGGCTAGGTGGGCCAGGTGAGACCCGCATGGAAGGTGCCTGAGACAGGATCCCACTTAACGACTCAAAAGTCTTAGCAGCCTAGGGAGACACTGTTTTCAAACACACACACACCACACACACACACACACACACACACACACACACACACACACACCCAGAGCAACTCCATGACAGGCTTCAGTAAAGGCTTTAGGTATAGTAAGCCTAAAGCCTAAATCCCCCATCCCTTCCCTGGAATAACCACAAGATGTTGCACCTGGTCTACCTCTAGCAACAGCCAATCAGCATAAGACACCATGCCTAGTATTCTTAGGAACCTGGGTAGGGCCACGACGGCCAAAGGCGCGAAATCTAAACCAATCAGGGAATGCCGAGACTACCTATGTTAAATGTCATCCATTTACATCTCTTGCTATGTTTACATTTCCCACTCAACTGTAAAACCCTATAAAACCCTGCCGTACCATTGTCCGGGGCGCTCTCGCTCTCGCTTTCTTCCTCCTCCTCTTCCTCTCCTCCTCCTCCTCCTCCTCCTCCTCTCCTCCTCCTCCTCCTCCTCCCCTCCTCCTCCTCCTCCTCCCCTCCTCCTCCTCCCCTCCTCCTCCTCCCCTCCTCCTCCTCCTCCTCCTCCTCCTCTCCTCCTCCTCCTCCTCCTCCTCTCCTCCTCCTCCTCCTCTCCTCCTCTCCTCCTCCTCCTCCTCCTTCTCCTCCTCCTCCTCCTCCTCCTTCTTCTTCCCTCCCTCCCTCCCTCCTCCTCTCTCTCTCCTCTCTCTCTACCTACAACCATGACAAAGGGAGTCCAGGCTCGAGCTTGTAATAAACAACCCTTCTGTACTTGCATCTTATTCCGGCTCCTTAGTGGTATCTGGGGATTCAAGATCTGGTCATCACACACACACACACACACACACACACACACACACGTGTGCATGGCTGAAAATGATTATCTGAAGCAGAAGTAGGTTCAATGTCCAGCATTGAAAAAATATATAAACAACCCCCCCAAAACTAACAAATAAACCCCCGAGAAGGGAAAATGCTACAGGGAAGGGGGAATGTGCCCTGCAATAAAGATGGTTCTTCCTAGCCAATCAGTTCATGTGATGTGCAACATTAACTGAGCACAGATGAAAACGACATCAGATAATTCAGCCTTCGCCAGTCATGCTCTCTAAGATGCCGTGAAAAAGGGAAAAATGGGCGTCGGGCGTGGTGGCGCACGCTTGCAATCCCCGCGCTTGGGAGGCGGAGACAGGAGGATCGCTCAGGTTCGAAGCCAGCCTCACTGGCTTAAGAGACCCTGTTTCCAAATTAAGAAAAATATAAAAAAAAAAAATAGGTCTGGGAGTGTAGCCCAGAGGTAGAAGGGTTTCCAGGGGGAAAAAACAAAACAGGAAGTGAGAGACATTTAACAACAGACCAGAGAGTGGAGAAGAGACAGAGCTGTTCATCTGGAACCCAGGAAAGAACCTCCAACCAATCACGTTCACATCGTGATTTGAATCAGGACCGCCCTGCCCTGGGGACACAGGGAGACTCAACTCCAGCCAATCCAGAAGCCGATCACTGTGCCTCGCGCTGCCCAGAAACTCAATGTAGAAAGCAGTCTCGTTAATAAATGGTGCTGTGGTGCCCCACAGCCACAGGAGAGGGGAGAGCGTGAGATGGCGGGCAGAGAGACAGCCGTGAGTCCAGGCAGAAGGTTCTGGACATCGGGATTGATCAGAGGGACCACAGCGCAGGAGGACCGCGGCGATCCCCTGGGGTGCAGGAGACCGTGAGGCTCTCAGTCCTGTGGCCGTGCGTTAGAACCATCTTAGTCCACGCGATGAGGTGACCATTTCAGACCCGTATACACCGTTCATACTAAAGCTTGCAAGCAGACAAGCTTTCATGGACCAATGGAACCCTTAAGCTGTGTCGGGGCCCACTCGGCTGGACCGAGATGGCACCCAGGCTTGTTGCCAGCGTGGATTCAAGATGGCGCCTAGGCTTGCAGCCAAGTCATGAGACTCACAAGATGGACGTCTCCTTGAGCATGCGCAGTGTGCCATGCTATGTGCCTGCAGAATGATCAGTGACGCAGCACCTCGTGCTACCACCAGCCTGCCTATGAGAAAGTCAGAAGTGTGCATGCCCTAGCTGTGGGAAGCTTGGGGTTGGTAGGGAATAGAGGGAGGGATTATGATGCTGATATATATTGTGCTTGTTGTACGCATTGTCAGACATATTAAGAAAGACATATTCAGAGACATATTAAGGATCCATTAAAGAAGAATTCATATTTCAGCTGAAGAGGTGTCTGTGTCATTCTCTAAGCCCCTGCGGGTTGGAGTCTTAGGGGACGATAAAGCTGGACTCTGATAACCTATTCTCCCTGGAATATCTACCTTGACCCTCCCTGGTCTTAACTTACAAGAAGGGCCCTGGCTACAGGAGGCCGGGAGAATTTTCATCTATCTCCTCTTCAATTCTACCAATTTTAGATTCTCTTAAAATTATTCTATCAGGCTTCGTGCCATTGTCATGAGAGAAGTCTATTGTTGGGAGGCTGCCATGAGCAGCGACCTTCCGTGGCAGGAACCACGGGCTCATTTTTGGGGAGCCGGACAGTACAGCATCCGCTATAGCCTGCAATAGCCATTTGTCTCTGAGGATGTCTCCTGGTGCACGCTTACCAGAGAGGGCAACACGGGACAGTCTGTACATCATTCTTACACAGGCCGAAGCTTCTCGAATATTTTTACGACCGAGGTCCCGTGCAAATTTTGGCAGTCACTGCCTTTTCAAATGGGAGCCTAGTGTTTGAAGCAGGGAGGATGGAGTGCCCGGTGTCTCTACTGAAGCTCTCTGTTCTTCTGAGCTTGACATACACCCCCATGTGAAAAGCCATTGTCCGTTTCCTCCAATTATATACTTATTTATTTTGCTATATTATTTTCAGTTCAGCCACACATTTGCACTCCTTATGAGGACTGGTTGAGTACCCAGTATCCTGGGTATCATTTGAAGACCACCAGGCCAATCCCAACAACACAAATACATCGCCCATCACAAGCTTCAAAGGAGGCTGATATTTTCTGCATTGTTGACTCTGTGTTTAGCACTAAAAAAGAGTATTAAAAATAATTACCTGGCATGGTACATGTCATTTGTGCGTGAGTATTACAATTAATTACCTGGAACATTTTGCATGTCAGTTGTGTGTTGGCTTCTGAATGTAAGAGAAAGAGTCGTGGGCCAGAGTAGGTGGACCTGGAGGACAGATCCCAGGCCCAGAACAGCGCTTCTGCAATACCTCTTAAAACCACTAGAGGTCACCATATGCAAATCCGTGAGACGTCCTGGAAGAAGCCAGGCCTCTGGGTCCTAAGGCCATCCTGGAATTGGGTCCTGGGAAGGTTTTTTAAATTTTTTGTTTGTTTTTGGTTTTGTTTTTTGTGTTTTGGTGGGTTTTTTTGTTGTTTTTTGGTGGTACTGGGGTTCCTGGAAGCCCTTCTACCTCCGGACTATACTCCCAGACCTATTTTATATTTTATTTGGAAACAGGGTCTCCTAATTATATATATATATATATATATATATATTTAAAAGCCGGGCATGGCAGCTCACGCTTGTAATCCCAGCACTCGGGAGGCTGAGACAGGATCGCGGTTTGCAGACAGCCTCAGCTACTTAGTGAGGCCCTTAAGTAGGGCAGGGGGTGTAGCTTGGAGGTAGAATGCCCCTGGGGTCCATCCCCAGTACCACACACAAAAATAAATGAGTCAAGGCCGGGCATGGTGGGGCACGCTTGTAATTCAAGTGTTTGGGAGGCTGAGACGGGAGGATCGGGGTTCGAGGACAGCCTCAGCTACTTAGTGAGGTCTTTGCAACTCACTGAGACCCTGTTTCAAAATAAAAAAATAGAAAATAGGGATGGGGTGTCGCTCAGAGGTAGAAAGCTTCAGCACTGTCCCTACCAGGAAATGCGGGGCTGCTCAGCACTCCGGTCCAGCAGGATGGATTTTGTTTGTGTCATTCTAGTGCTGGGGCCAAGTTACTGTGGGGAGAGGAAGGAAATGGGTGGGCAAGTTAGTACCCCTTACAGAATTTAGTGAATTCTATTTCCAAATAAAAAATAAAACAGGGCTAGTGGTGTGACTCAGAGCCTGAGTTCAATCAGGTGCTCCCGGGTTCGATCCCCAGTTACCACCACAAAAAATGGTAGCTTTCTAGACCTTGTTCCAGACCTACTAGACCCAAATATCTGGGATGGGTCCAGGAACCCTCATTTTAGCAGCTTTCCCAGGGAATGTTTAATTCTCAATTCTTTCTTTCTTCTTTCTCTCTCTCTCTCTCTCTCTCTCTCTCTCTCTCTTTCTTTCTCTTTCCTTTCTTTTTCTTTCTTTCTTTCTTTCTTTTTTTTGGAACTAGGAATTGTACTCAGGAGCATTCTACCTCTGCACTACATCCCCACCCCTTTTTATTTTTTTTTATTTTTTTTATTTTTTGCAGGTCTAGAGATAGAACCCAGAGGCTTTTGCCCTCCGAGCTATACCCCCTGCCCTATTTTATATTCTTTATTTTGAAACAGGGTCTCACTAAGTTGCGGAGAGCCTTACTAAGTAGCTGAAACTGTCTGCGAACCGTGATCCTCTGGTCTCAGCCTCCCAAATCCTGGGATTACAAGCGTGCACCACCACGCCCAGCTCATTATTATTATTATTTTTTTTTTTTTTGGTGGTATTGGGGTTCATGGAAACCCTTCTACCTCCGGGCTACACTCCCAAACCTATTTTTATACTTTTATTTGGAAACAGGGTCTCTTAAGCCAGTGCGGCTGGCTTCCAACCTGCGTGATCCTCCTGTCTCCGCCTCCCAAGCGCGGGGATGACAAGCGTGCGCCGCCACGCCCGGCTCCCTTTTTATTTTATTTTTTTAAGTGGAGCCTGGTTGAGTTTTTGAGGGTCTCATTAATTTGCTGAGGCTTGCCTCAGACCTGGATCCTCCTGTCTCAGCTTCCCAAATGCCAGGATTTCAGGTGTGCACCACTGAAATTCTGAGGTTGAACTTAAATGACTTGAATAGCCCGGATGTAAAATAACATCGTAGCCGGGCGCGGTGGGCACGCTTGTCATCCCCGCGCTCGGGAGGCGGAGACAGGAGGATCGCGCAGGTTCGAAGCCAGCCGCGCGCGCTGGCTTAGGAGACCTTGTTTCCAAATAAAAATGTAAAAATAGGTCTGGGAGTGTAGCCCGGAGGTAGAAGGGCTTCCAGGAACCCCAGTACCACCAAAAAATAAAATAAAATAAAATAACATCGTGTGTGTGTGTGTGTGTGTGTGTGCGTGCGTGTGTGTGTTTGCACATGTATGTGCATGCTAGGTGGTAGGGAGTAGACAACCTTAGAAAGTGACCCGTTGTCATAACCCAGGAGTTTCACGCACACAGTTCCACTTCCGCCTCTGGACCAGCACTCCTTCAAATTCCGGGGTCACATCTTGCAAAGAGAAAGGAAACTAGGTGCTCCTTCAGCAGGGCTCTGGCATGCCTTCAATACTGGGCATCTCCTGTAGGTCAGCACCTTTTCTGCCTCTATGGTGAAATGGGTTAGTAGCAATGACGCGAGTCCCACACGCAAATATCTAAGAGGCGGGGCAGCAATAAAACCGTGACCCGGCCGAGCACCAGGTCTTATTCTACGGCAAATCTCACCCCGGCCTTGTTATGCCACCTAGAACACTCACTGACCAGGGAAGATGGTGGACAGCAGGCCTCGTGGCTGTGACAGCCCCACCCAGGCCGCCAGCTCAGGATTCCTGTGTGCAGTGCCTCTGCATTCATTTTGATATCAACTATCTTGGTTCACGATCTTTTCCAATGCAAACAACCAGCAATGAACAGACCAAAGAAAACTAAGTTCAAGTACAGAAGAGTGTCTGCCGTGCGCAGCCTGGGTGGGCCCGCTCACTACACCCCAAGATGGAGAAGCAGCCAATGCGCAGAATCAGTCGAAGCAGCCACAGGATAGCATCTGCCTGGTGGGAGCAATGGTGGGCTAGAAGCTATTTCCTTATTCATTTCCGTGTTCTTCTGAGAAAGAGGTTTGGGAGAACAGGTCAATGAATTGGGAAGGAATGAAATCAGACAAGGAAAAGTGGAAATGGGGATCGTGGAGTACAGTAGTCCACGGGACATAGAATTTATGAGTCGTGTCAGATTTAGCTAGAAGCTTCCTGGCGGCCAAGGAGAAAAGAGGCACTCCATAATTCTTGGTATCAGGACTTGCGATTCTTAAAGCTTTACATGCTTTTCCTCTCACATCCCACAGTAAGGAAGCCTTATAAAAAAAAAACCCAAAAGTTAACGCACAGCAGTTAAGAGAAGACATGAAGAGTCTGGTGGGAAGGGGCTGGCGAGCTCACACTCCGCCTCAGGAACCCCTGGGAGGGCCGTCAACAATATCAAAAATAGCCCTGCTCCATGGCTCTGGCATGGGCACCATGACAGAGTATTAGATAACTTTCCAGGAAAACAGAATGGATACTCTCCAAGTCTCAAAAATGAACAATTCCTTTTTTGGAGACCAAGAACAATAATGCATGTGAGACACGGAAAAAAGATAAATCTCTGAGGGGGGGGAGGAATAATTCTAGATACGTGTCTCCAGGAAGGAGAAGTCCCCAGAAGCAGGAGACTCGGCTGTCACCAGCTTCCAGCGACACGGCCCAGGAGGGAGGAAGGCGCTTCCTTCAAGAGTGGGCTGCTCACTGTTGTAGTTAACTGACCCAGGATCCCCCAGAGAGCGGAGAAAACTGTCAAAAGAACGTACGTGATGGCAGAAAACAAGGAGCGTGGAAACCAAGATGGTGACCTTTGGGAATCAGGCCAACTTAGAAGTTACCAGAAGGCACAGGGGTCTCACAGCGCCCTCTACTCTGTCCTGAGTCTACAGATGCTATGTTCTATTTTGGTACCCAGGATGGAGTCCAGGGACATTCTGCCTCTGACCTCCACCTCCAGCCCTATTTCATTTATTTATTTATTTATTTATTTATTTATTTATTTATTTATTTATTTTGGAACGCGGTCTCCCCGAGTTGCTGAGGGCCTCGCTAAGTTGCTAAAGCTGGCCTTGAAGTTTCCATCCTCTGGTCTCGGCCTCCCCAGGGCTGGAGTTACAGGTGTGTGCCACCACACCTGGCTCACAGTTACCTTTTCGTTCTTGGATGAGTTACCAAGTCGGACAATTTCACAACGGGATCACTGAATCCATTAACATTCTTTTGTAGGAAGTAACCGAAACTGACTTGGGAGAATGCAAGCAGAGAAGGAATTCACCGAAGGGCACAGGGCAATGCCAAGGATCAGAAGAAAACTGTAAGAAGAAAAAGGCCTGTTCCTCAGGGAACAGGGTGCCCGTGAGCATTTGGGGGGAAACCCACGGTCAATCTTTTCTTTTTTCTTTTCTTTTCTTTTCTTTTCTTTTCTTTCCTCTTTCTTTTTTTTTTTTTTTTTTTTTGTGGTGCTGGGGATTGAACCCTGGGATAGTCTACTTCTGAGCTAAACCCCTGACCCTATTTTTAGTTTGCAATTTTTTTTATGTACTGGGGGTGAAACCCAGGGGCTTTCTACCTCTGGGTTATACTCCCAGACCTATTTTATATTTTATTTGGAAATAGGGTCTTACTAAGTTGCTGAAAGCCTCACTAAATAGCTGAGGCTGGCGTGTGTGTGTGTGTGTGTGTGTGTGTGTGTGTGTGTGTGTGTTGTACTGGGGATGGAACCCAGGAGCTTCCTATCTCCAGGCTATACTCCCAGACCTATTTTCTATTTTATTTGGAAACAGGGTCTCACTAAGTTGCCGAGAGCCTCACTAAGTAGCCGAGGCTGGCCTCGAACCCGCGCGATCCTCCTGTCTCGGCCTCCCAAGCGCGGGGATTACAAACATGAGCCACCACGCCTGGCTTTTTTGAACCAGGGTCTCACTAGGCTGCTAAGAGCCTCACCAAGTCACTGAGGCTGGCCTTGAACCTGTGATTCTCCTGTCTCAGCCTCCCAAGTAATGGATGGCAAGCGTGCGCCCTGGCTCACAGCCAATCCCTTTAGGATTCAGCACCCTTGGCTAACCCATCCCAACTACCAGCCCTCAGTCCAGAGTTAGATTCCGGAGAGAGGAAGCCTGCTCATTCCAACTTGTCTCAAAGGTCCACCCTCTGGCTGGAGGGGGGCATAGACTGACCAATGGCGCATGAACGGGAGCAGCTTAGCCCCACGAGAGACATCTGGCCCTACTTGGAGACAGGCCAGTCTGTGTCCTGCGATGCCCAGGGCGCCCTGCCCCCTCCCGCCCTCCCGCCTGTGGGACGGACGCTGTGGATGTCAGGCCCCCGGGGACGCGGGGGAGAGATGTCCTTAGTGGAAAGGAATCTGCAGGACGAGCCGGAATCCACTGGGCCTCCTTTCTCGTCTTTTCGCCAACTTTGCTTCTGTACTGGGGATGGAACCCAGGGGCATTCTACCTCCGAGCTGCACCCTCAGCCCTATTTTTCTTTATTTTGAAACAGGGTCTCACTGAGTCCCAAAGAGCCTAAGTAGCTGAGGCTGTCCTCGAACCTGGATCTTCCAGTCTCAGCCTCCAGAATGCTGGGATTACAAGCGTGCGCCACCACGCTCCGCTCGCCTGTGCCTTTCTGCAGACCGTACTGGGCGGCTGGAGCCATGGGCAAGCTCGGGGGGTGCCTGGAGTTCCTGCCCCCAAAGGACCCTCCATGACAGAGTGGGAAAGACCATCTCTGCTCCCGGGCAAAGGCCCCAGTCTACACTCCAGAGTTGCCTGGGTTCAGGGCGAGGATGGGACTTCGCTGAAGTGGCCCCAGGCCTGAGATCTCTTCATACTTTCTTTTTTCTTTTCTTTTCTTTTTTTTTTTTTTTTTTTCGGTACTGGGGATGGAAGCCAGGGGCATTCTGCCTCCGAGCTCCACCCCCCAGCCCTATTTTTTATTATTTTTATTTTATTTAGCCCTATTTTGAAACAGGGTCTCACTGAGTTGCTTCAAGACACAGCTCTACCCAAAGCCCCCTGGGGGACTGCTTTTGGGGAATCGGGCTTCAGAAAAGGGGTTATTCAAGAAACAAATACATTTATTTTATTTATTTATTTATTTATTTATTTATTTATTTATTTGGTGGTACTGGGGTTCCTGGAAGCCCTTCCACCTCTGGGCTACACTCCCAGACCTATTTTTACATTTTTATTTGGAAACAGGGTCTCCTAAGCCAGCTCGCGCGGCTGGCTTCGAACCTGCGCGGTCCTCCTGTCTCCGCCTCCCAAGCGCGGGGATGACAAGCGTGCCCACCGCACCCGACGAAACAAATAAATTTAAAACCAAAGCTGGGCATGGTGGTTGGTACATGCTTATTGTCCCGATACTTGGCAGGCTGAGGCAGAAGGATCGCAGGTTCGAGGCCAGCCTCAGCAACTTCGTGAGACCCTGTTTCAAAATTAAAAGGACTGGGGGTGGAGCTCAGAAGGCAGAATTGAGTCCCCAGTGATGCTTTCCCCCCAAAAGAGGGTCTCCCACCTCGCGGTGGCCCCCCATTTTGCAGAGACCTCTCCCCCTACGCGTCCCTGCCAAGACACCATGCACCGTATCCCCCCCACCCCCGAGGCCTACAGGACAGGGACACCTGATCTTAGACTTTCTGTCTCCCAAACTGTGGACTAAGTCCAGACACTTCCTACCCCCTCCACAGGAAAGCCACTAGGGAAGGAAACTGTCATTATAGAAGCCAAAGAGGGGCCGATGCCGTCTGCCAGCTGGGCTGCAGTCCGTCTCCACCACAGGTGTTCATTAACCCTTATGTGCCGCTGTCTACTGTGTGTGCGCACGTGTGTGTGTGTGTGTGTGTGTGTGTGTGTGTGTGTGTGGTGCTGGGGGTGGAATCCAGGGGCATTCTCCTCAGAGCTACACCCTCAGGTCGTTTTATTTGTTTATTTTGAAACCGGGTCTCGCTAAATTGCTGAGGGCCCCGGCCAGGTGGCCGTGCCTGGCCACAACCCTGCCGTCCTCCTGTCTCCGCCTCCGGGATTACAGGCATCACAGGACTTACTGGATATGAAGGAGGAAGTGGATATCACAGGACTTAATGAGGCCCTGCTCCAGAACAAAAAATAGGAAGGGCTGGGATTGTAGTTCAGAGGTAGAATGCCTCTGGGTTCAGTCTCCAGTAATACAAATAAAAGAGGAGGAGGAGGAGCAGGAGGAAGAGGAGGAAGAGGAGGAGGAGGAGGAGGAGGAGGGAGAGGAGGGAGAGGAGGGAGAGGAAGAGGAGGAGCAGGAGGAAGAGGAGGAGGAGAGGAAGGGGAAGGAAGAGGAGGAGGAGGAGAAAGAAGAGGAAGAGGGGGAAGAGGAGGAAAGAGAAGAGGAGAAGGAAGAGGAGGAGGAGGGAGAGGAGTAAGAGGAAGAGGAGGAGCAGGAAGAGGAGGAGGAGGAAGAGGGAGAGAAGGAATAGGAGAAGGGGAAGTGAGAGAAGGAGGAGGAGGAAGAGGAGGAGGAGAAAGAAGAGGAGGAGGAGGAAGAGAAAGAGGAGGAGGAGGAGGAGGAAGAGGAGGAGGAGGAAGAGGAGGAGGAGGAAGAGGAGGAGGAGGAGGAAGAGCAGGAGGAGGAGGAGCAGCAGAAGCCTCATCACTGTGACTGCGTGGACGGCTGTAGTAGAGACAGCAGCGCTGATGGCGCCGGCGACATTAAACGTGCTGGAGTCCCGGTGGTGAGGGAAGAAGGCGCAGGGCGCGGCCCGCTGACCACAGAGCCCTCTGGGCCGGCGCTGCGCCCGTGTGTTTTCTGCCCTTCCTCTGCCCCCTCCTGTCTGGGAATGCCCGGCGGCTACACCTGCGTTTCAGATGGGCAAACTGAGGCTGGACTCAGAGATGGCCACGTGGACCAGGAGGAGGTGGCGGCGGCCCTTGGTGGCCTCTCCCAGGACCCCGAGGCCTCGCGGGGCGCCCGAGGGTGGGACCGTGTCCTTCCTGAATGCTATGGCTAGAGTTCTGACCCCCCGGGTTCTCTGAATTGCAAGGACGCTTAGCACGCACTTCCTCCGGCAAAATCCTACATAAATATTTTCCATGGAACACCCTCTCTGCTGCACTGGAGACAGGTTGTCACCCGCGCCCTACTGACATTTCCTTTTTAAAGAACATAACGTACATTCTTGGCCTGGACTCAAGCATTCTTACGTGTTGTTTTAAAGAAACCTATTTATGGCACCGAACAGGGCGGAGCACGCCTGTGGTCCCAACGTTTGGGAGGCTAAGACAGGAGGACGGCAGGTTCGAGGCCAGCCTCGGCCGTTTTTGTGAGCTCCTCGGCAACCTAACAAGACCCGCAGTAATTCTGCAGACTTAGCAAGCTGCTGGGGGCCTCACTCTGTTGCGGAGGCTGGACTTGAAACTGTGATCCTCCTGCCTCAGCCTCCCAAGAACCTACCGCTCATGGCGTTCTAAATGAACACGGACTAGCAGATCCCTAGGAACCAGAGACGAAAAGGTAACAGAGGTAGACAGAGTCCCGGCCTTCCCAGGAAGTCGCGGGGCAACTCAAGAGGCGGCTGTTTGGGGAGAGAAAAAATACTAAGGTCAACACAAAATTTCAAACCAAGAGCGCGGTGGGTAACATCTCTGGGGACGCACGAACACGTTCACCCCTAATGAACTAACAGAAGCCGATGATCCTGAAATGAATTCAGGGCTTAAAACTCTCTGTGGCCGAGCCTGGGAATGAATGGAGGTGTCTCTCCCACAAGCGTGGTAAAAAAAAAAATAAATAAAGCAGCCATAAGATGCGGGAAAGGAGACGACTGGGAGTACAGAGCCCGCAGACTGGGGGAAGATCTTTGCCAGCTACGGCTCAGATGGAGGACTGATGGCCAGACTGCTCACAGAACTCAAAACTGCAAAAATAATAATGATAATAATAAGTAGTAAATTAAATAAAAATAAATACATAAATAATAAAAATAAATAAATAAAACGGGCAACTTCTTCAAAAGAAAAAATACGAGTGGGCGATACATATATGCGAAAATGTCTGGTTGTCGTTAACAATCAGGGAAATGCAAATCAAAACTCCAGTGAGTCTACTACACCAAGACACACCTACCCACGATCCTAGCAGCAGAATTCACAATAGTCAAATTATGGAACCAGCCTAGGTGTCCGTCAGCAGATGGGTGGACAATGAAACCGGCAGATCCACACAATGGACTATTACGCTGCCATCAAGAAGGACAAAATGGCGTCATTTGTAGGAAAATGGATGGAGCTGGACAATATGATGCTGAGTGAGATCAGCCAGTGTCAAAGGATGACATGCTTTATCTCGTACGCTGAAGTCAGAACAAAAAGAGGAGGCGCAGGAAGTTCAGTCAAACGAGGGGGAGACCGTGGAGAGCGGGCGGGGCAGAGACGGGAACTGAGCGTGGGGAAGGAAACAGCTCCAACAAGGAGACGGCCACGCGAGGCCGCGCTGCCGACGCACGAGCACGGACGGGGAGGGAGGAGAGAGACTGCGTCCGAGGGGAAGACGAGGAGGAGGGGGAGGAGGGGGAGGAGGGAGAGGAGGAGGAGGAGGAAGAGGAGGAGGGAGAGGAGGAGGAGGAGGAAGAGGAGGAGGGAGAGGAGGAGGAGGGAGAGGAGGAGGAGGAGGAGGAAGAGGAGGAGGGAGAGGAGGAGGCAAAAGAGGAAGAAGAGGAGGGAGAGGAGGGAGAAGAGGAGGAGGGAGAGGAAGAGGAGGAAGATGAAGAGGAGGAGGCAGAAGAAGAAGAGGAGGAAGAGGGAAAGGGAGAGGAGGAAGAGGAGGAAGAGGAGGAGGGAGAAGAAGAGGAGGAGGAAGAAGAGGAGGAGGGGAAGAGCAGGAGGAGGAGGGGAAGGAAGAGGAGACAGAGGGAGAGGAAGAAGAGGGAGAGGAAGAGGAGGAAGAGGAAGAGGAGGAGGAAGAGGAGGAAGGAGAGGAAGAGGAGGGAGAGGGGGAGGAGGAGGAGGAGGGAGAGGAGGAGGGAGAGGAGGAGGAGGGAGAGGAAGAGGGAGAGGGGGAGGAGGAGGAGGAGGGAGAGGAGGAGGGAGAGGAGGAGGGAGAGGAGGAGGAGGGAGAGGAAGAGGAGGAAGGGGAAGAGGAGGAGGAAGAGGTGGAAGGAGAGGAAGAGGAGGGAGAGGAGGAGGAGGAGGAGGAGGGAGAGGAGGAGGGAGAGGGGTGGCAGCAGGCTGCCAAGCAGTGACACTCTGACACCACTCAGGAGTTTGAGCACCATTAAGTTAATCTGCTTGCCCTGTCACTATCCAGAGAAAGACAACACACCCTGTCACCCCAGTGCTCGGAGGCTGCGGCAGGAGGACTGTGGGTTCAAGGCCAGCTTCAGGCAACTCAGCAATTTAGCAACAGCCTGCTTTGAGATTAAGAAAACAAAGCCGGGCGTGGAGGCGCAGGCTCGTCATCCCAGCACTCGGGAGGCTGAGACGGGAGGGTCGCGGTTCGCGGACAGCCTCGGCTACTTAGCGAGGCCCTCCGCAACTCAGTGAGACCCTGTTTCAAAATAAAGAATAAAAAAAAATAGGGCAGGAGGTGTAGCTCGGAGGTCAAATGCCCCTGGGTTCCATCCCCAAACCTGCGAAAGAAAGAGAGAAAGAAAGAAAGAAAGAAAGAAAGAAAGAAAGAAAGAAAGAGAGAGAGAGAGAGAGAGAGAAAGAAAGAAAGAAAGAAAGAAAGAAAGAAAGAAAGAAAGAAAGAAAGAAAAATAGATGCCAGGCGTGGTGGCGCACACTTGTAATCCCAGCATTCGGGAGGCTGAGGCAGGAGGATCGGGGTTCAAGGCCAGCCTCAGCTACTTAGCGAGGCCCTCTGCAACTCAGTGAGACCCTGTTTCAAAATAAAGAATAAAATATAGGGCTGGGGGTGGAGCTCGGAGGCAGAATGTCCCTGGGTTCCATGCCCAGTACCACCAAAAAAAAAAAAGAAAGAAAAGAAAATGGAAAGGTCTGGAGGTGGGGCTAGAGGTAGAAGGCCCCTGGGCTCCATCCCCAGTACACAGAAGAGGGGGCGGGCGAGCGGCTTCGGGGGCAAGGCGCAGGGGCCGGTGGCGCCCTCTGTCCCTGGGGGCATCCCAAGCTGAGCTGTATCCCCAACTTCCTCCTAAGCCTCGCACGCCGCCGCGCCAGCCTTCCACGGCTGCCTCCCCTGCCTCCGCCTCCGTCCTCAGCTCCAGGGACGGGTCGACGTCGAGGCCACGGCCGCAGGCGCTCGCCAGCGCCCACTGACCATTATATCAGACGCCTCAGGTGGCTCCAGCGGCCCAGTCCAAGGTCTGGGTCGGTTTGATTTTTCCCAACGTTATGAATGTGCTTCTTTTCCTAACATGTTTTTGTTGGACAGAGTTGCAGGTCCCCGCCACGGCCTTCCTGACTCGACAGCAATATAATGTAGCTCCTTGAAAAGCCGAGCCCGGCGGGTTTTAAAGGCCTGACAGGCGTCCATCTGCACCCAGGAAGGAAAGGAGACCCGCCATGTCCTTCCAGGGCGGTGGTGGAGCGGGCGGGGAGGGCCGCAGCAGGCGACAGTTCGCAGACGCCCGCCCCGTCGGGGCAGACCTCTTGTACGCTTGGACTGTCCATTCCATTCTCTGGATTGCAGGCATATTTTTTTTTCTCCCTGAGAAAATAGAAGAAGCTGGTCGTTGAGACTTTTCATTTTTCTTTCCCCGACACATAAACACGAAGAAATGTCTCTAAAAAGTGCTGCTAAATCAGGGTGGCCCCGGGCGGCTCACACGTCCGAAGAAAACGACTTTTCCCATGGCAACAGCAGAGAGATAGGGCAGCTTCCTTCTTTGGGGCAAAGGGACACTGTTTATCTTGAAATCGAACCAAGTTTCCTCCACTTTCCTCCCATCCACAATCTCCCCACGGTTGGCAGCTCCCCCCGGGGGCCCGTGAGGACACGCGGCCACCTTTCCTGGGGGATGGGAGCTCTCGGTATTGCCCACAGGAACGTCAGCCCTGGGCGCTTGTAAATTGTACTTAAACGTGGGTACGCAAGTCCAATTTCTCAGCGCCCAGAGCCACCTAAGCCTTTGGTCCATAGCATGGTTTACATTTTACTTCAGTGGCACTAGGCCGTTGAATCTCTGACTCAAATAGACTGGGCGTTCACAGCCAGCTTAGCCCTCATCCCAGACTTGCACGCGATGACACGCACACAGGCGCAAATACCTAGACACTCACATCTATTGCCTGTAGCAGGCTCTGGGTCTGTGGAGAGAAAGACTGGAAATGGGGAATTCTGCTGCCCATCGGGTAACCAAATTTATTTATTTATTTATTTATTTATTTATTTATTTATTTATTTATTTATTTATTGGTCGTACTGAGGTTCCTGGGAGCCCTTCTACCTCCCGGCTATACTCCCAGACCTATATTATATTTTTTTATTTATTTGGAAACAGGGTCCCTTAAGCCAGCGCGGCTGACTACGAACCTGCGCGATCCTCCTGTCTCCGCCTCCCAAGTGCAGGGATTACAGGCATGTGCCACCACGCCCGGCTTTTATTTATTTATTTATTTATCTATCTATTTATTTATTTATTCATTCATTGCTATACCAGGGAGAGAACCCAGGAGCATTGTACCTCCAGCTACACCTCCAGCCCTATTCTTTAGTCTTTTTACATTTTTTGTTTTTTGGGGGTTTTTTTGTTGTTGTTTTTGGTTTTTTTTTGTCTGTGTGTGCGTGTGTGGTACTGAGGATGGAATCCAGGGGCTCTCTACCTCTGGGCTACACTCCCAGACCTATTTTTTATACTTTATTTGGAAACAGGGTCTCACTAGGTTGCTGAGAGCCTCACTAAGTAGCTGAGGCTGGCTTCGAACCTGCGCGATCCTCCTGTCTCAGCCTCCCAAGTGCTGGTATTATAAGCGTGTGCCACCACGCCCGGCTACCAAATATCTTTAAAAAACTAATTTGGAAATATTTTCTCAGCCAAGCGTGGTGGCGCATGCTTGTCATCCCAGCATTCGGGAGGTTGAAACCAGAGGATTGTGGTTTGTGGACAGCCTTAGCTACTTAGTGAGGCCCCGTTTCAAAATAAAAAATAAAAAATAGCCGAGTGTGGTGGCGCACGCTTGTCATCCCCGCGCTTGGGAGGTGGAGACATGAGGATCGCACAGGTTTGAAGCCAGCCTTGCTGGCTTAAGAGACCCTGTTTCCAAATAAAAATACGAAAAAAAAAAAATAAGTCTGGGAGTGTAGCCCAGAGGTAGAAGGGTTCCAGGAACCCCAGTACCACCAAAATAAATAAATAAATAAATAAATAAATAAATAAATAAATAAGAATAAAAAGTAAGGCAGGGGGTGCAGCTTGGAGGTTGAATGCCCCTGGGTTCCATCCCCAGACCCTCAAAAAAAAAAAAAAAACCGAAATATTTTCTCAATGTTCCTTTGTCTTTGCTATTAAAGGTCTCTCTACACCTTTCCTTTTGTCTCTGTCTGTCTGTCTGTCTCTCTCTCTCTATCTCTTTCTCTTCTTCCCTCCCTCCCTCCCTCTCTCTTTTTCTTGGTACAGGGAATTGAACTCAAGGGCCTTCTACCTCTGAGTTATACCTCAGACCTCCTTTTTATTTTTTATTTTGAAACAGGGTCTCACTAAGTGGCAGAGGCTGGCCTCAAACCTGTAATCCTCCTCCCTCAGCCTCCCAAATACTGGGATTACCGGCATGCGCCACCACGCCTGGCTTCTCTCCTCTCTTGACCCCCAAACTGCTCTTCAATTGAAGTGAACCCTTTCTATCAGAGGTTCCAGTTCAGCTATCTCACACGAAATGAAAGCTAGGTCGCTATCTGAGAAGATTCATTGAAATAAGATCGCTAGGCAGACGCCAATGACCATCATCCCTTCCGAGTCCCAGTTCCAGAGGGGTAGACACTGTGCCCACCCCTCCCACCCCATACACTTTACACATACACCTGGCGCCGCAGGTCCGTGGACCCTTTCCTCTTCCTGGAATGCCCTTCCCACGTCACCGACATGACGCCTTTAAGGTTCCCAAGACCCAGGTCTAGAATCCCCACTTCTGAGAAATCTCAGGGATTTTAGCCAAAAATCCTCGTTCAGAGGGAAAAGAGACAGCCCAGGGCCACCCACCCTGGCGTGGCCCTGGTCACAACCTGGGCTCTGTACTTACTGACACCTGCCTTTGCCTGTGATGCTATCCTCCGTTCTTACAGGGACTGTCTGCCCGTCTTCAGCGGCAGAGGCCACCTGGGCGCAGAGCCTGGACACGGTATATGCTCGGTGAGCTCTGCCACGCACCCAGGAGGGGCAGCAGGTGTCGTACACCAGGGGGCATCGCTGCCTTCCCTCTCGGAGCCGCGGGGCATACTGAGCGTATGTCTGGGCCCTTGAAAGGACTCTGAGCGCCACAAGGTTCACGAGGTCAGAGAAAATTTCCCTCTTGCAGCTTATCTTACTCGAAAATACTTGCTGCCCACCCTGTAGCGCCCTTCCCTAGGGGACAGAGATCCTACATTGAAGCCTGACTCTGGGACTTGCTTTGTCTGATGAGAAATAGAAAAGACGGGTGTCATTTGTGAAGCTCTGAGGACCCGCATGTGCTCACCCTATCTCTTTTCCCTCTACCCTATAAGCAGCCTCTCCTCTGTCCCTGAGTCCTAGAGTAAAGATGATATATAAATGTCGCCTTGGTGCACAGGCGAGGAGCAAGCCTGGATTTTTGCAAGGCACTGAGATCAGGGGCTATTTGTTACCTCAGCACTATTTAGCCTAAACTGACTAATGAACTCCATCCACCTGGTTCTTTTTCAATGTCCCAGTGTCAGAGAAAGGTATGAACATTCACCTAGTCATAGAAGAGATGGATCCGGAGTGCACTTCCCAAATCTCCCTGGAATGAAATGTCTCCACTCTCTCCACATCAGAAACGCCACCATCCTGGGTCAAGGCTCCATCCCTCTTTCCCTCAGTGTCAAAGAAGAAAGGTCCTCTCTCCCCTGAGCCCCACTAATTCAGCTACTCTGATCTCTCTTCTATGACCCCAGGTTAGCCTTTGTGATGTGGTTCTGAAGAGAAACCAGGGCATTCTGCATCTGAGCCACACCCCCAGCCCTATTTTACTTTATTTTTGCAGGTCTGGGAATGAAACCCAGGGGCATTCGGCCTCCGAGCTACAGCCCCTGTCCTATTTTTATTCTTTATTTTTTGAAACAGGGTCTCACCGAGTTACGCAGGTACTCACTAAGTAGCTGAGGCTGTATGCGAACCGCGATCCTCTGGTCTCAGCCTCCCGAATGCTGGGATTACAAGCGTGCGCCACCACGACCGGTTCCTATTTTACTTTTTATTTGGAAACACGTCTCGCTAGGTTGCTGAGGTCCTCGCTGAGTTGCTGAGGCTGGCCTCGAGCCTGTGATCCTTCTGTTTCAGCCTCCCAAGTACTGGGATTACGGGTCTGCACCATTCGCCCCGGCTCAGATGCCCTTATTAAGTATCTCCATGGGGCCGGGCGTGGTGGCGCACGCTTGTAATCCCCGCGCTTGGGAGGCGGAGACAGGAGGATCGCGCAGGTTCGAAGCCAGCCGCGCTGGCGTAAGAGACCCTGTTTCAGAAATATAAAATAGGTCTGGGAGTGTAGCCCGGAGGTAGAAGGGCTTCCAGGAACCCCAGTACCACCAAAAAAAAAAAAAAGTATCTCCATGGGAACATGCATTTCTATTTTATAATATTTCTCATAGCTGCACTGTGAGATTTAGTATTGGTCTATTTAATCAATCCCTCAGCTCCATCAGAGCTTCCGGGGAACAGGTACCACGTCAGGTCCAACCTCTCACCTAAACACCCAACACTTGCTAAAACACAGCAGATACTCAAATAACATTTGACAAGTCAAGGAGGGAACAAATAAAAGATTAAGACCTTTTCCGTTTTTACCCACGAGGGCTCCTTGGAAAAGCTGGAAAAATAGACTGGCTGCCTGTTTCCATTAAGCACGAGTACAAGATAACCCTCCGGCTCCCGTTTACTGGATGAGAAAACCCCAGACGCCACGGTAGCGCCATCTCTGTCGGTGCTTAGAGAGTAGAACCAACCACTTGCGAGCGCGGCCCTGCACGCTTGGGTCAGAGCTGCTCAGAACACACACCCTGGACCCCGAGCCAGGGGGGTCGGCGAGCCCCAGCACGCACGCGGCTCGGCCAGCGAAGCCGACGGCTGGTCTTCTGGAATGTGGGCCGATGGAGGCCAGAAACAGAGAATGGGCTCAGAGGCCCTCTCGACGACCGCCAGGGCTCTGGGGATCCCAGGGCTTTGGTTTGAGCTGCTTAATATAAACAGCCCAGGGCCTATGGTGAGACCCTGTTTCAAAATAAAGGATTAAAAATGGGGCTGGGGTGTAGCTCGTAGGTAGAATGCCCCTGGGTTCCATCCCCAGTACCACAAAAGAAAGGGGCACTTAACCCAAAGGAGCCCCAGATGGCCCCGGTAGGGAGCAGGCACGGTCCCTCTGCCTGTGTCTGGGGGTCCATAGAGACCCTCACTGCCGGGCGTGGTGGCGCACGCCTGTCATCCCAGCATCCGGGAGGCTGAGACAGGAGGATCACGGTTCACGGACAGACTCAGCTACTTAGTGAGGCCCTCTGCAACTCAGTGAGACCCTGTTTCAAAATAAAGAATAAAAAACAGGGCTGGAGGTGGAGCTCAAAGGTAGACTGCCCCTGGCTTCCATCCCCAGTACCAAAAAACAAAAAAAGAATTACACAGAAACCCTCAGATCAGTGTTCCCTTCCGGCAGGAGCCCGGGCATCTCAGGGCATCTCAGGCACTTGGCCTCCTGGGAGCCGGTCCAGATCGAAGAGGCTCACCCTGTGGTCCCGGTTAAACTGGGACAAAATCCAAGAGAGAGTTTGAATTCCAGGCCCACCAAGCCCCGGGGTGAGTCGAAAGACACAGGAGTGACGGCCCACGGGACCGTTCGGGTTCCTCGCAAGTCATTAAGTGGAGTGTCTCGTGATGGCCGCTCCCAGGCACCAGACATGTTTTGGAATCATTAAGTACAAAGATATCAAACAGATACAAATAAGTAAACCGCGAGGGAACGGAGTCAGGAGCACCACGTTTTTCCAAGGAAACCATCTTCATACCGACCGATCATGGCATACCGCGGTTCCCACGGGGGCTGGGAATCGAACCGCCCGTCCAGCCTTGGGGCCAGCGTGCCTAAGTGGGTGTGTCCCAACCGCACACTGGATTCTGGAACCTTCTAGGAGCAAGAGAAGGGGCGCACAGGTCACGGTGCCACAGAGCAGGAGGAGAGAGGAATCCTCCGGGGGCCTGGGAGGGTTAGAGAATCAAGGGAGAGAAGACCAGCTCAGAGGTGTCACGAGGCAGGCGCAGTGGCACAACCTGTAATCTCAGCACTGGGAGGCTGAGACAGGAGGATCGCAGGTTCATGGACAGCCTCAGGTACTTAGTGAGGTCCTCTGCAACTCAGACTCTGTTTCAAAATAAAGAATAAAAAGTAGGGCTGGGAGTGTAGCTTGGAAGTAGAATGCCCCTGGGTTCCATCCCCAGTACTGAAAAAAAAAAAAAAAAGCATACTGCAGCTGGGTGTGGTGACACACGCTTGTCATTGCAAACTTGGGAAGCTGAGACAGGAGGATCGCAAGTTTGCGGCCAGCCTCAGCTACTTAAAGAGACCCTGTTTCAAACTAAAGAATAAAAAATAGGGCTGGGGCATAGCTCGGAGGTAGAATGTCCCTGGGTTCCAATCCCAGTACTGCCAGAAAGAAGAAAGAAAGAAAGAAAGAAAGAAAGAAAGAAAGAAAGAAAGAAAGAAAGAAAGAAAGAAAGAAAGGAAGGAAGGAAGGAAGGAAGGAAGGAAGAAGGAGGGAGGGAGGGAGGGAGGGAGGGAAGGAAGGAAGGAGAGCTAGGCATGGTGGCTCACTCCTCTCAGTACTTGGGAGTCTGAGGCAGGAAGATCACAGGTACAAATCCAGCTCCAACAACTTAGCAAGACCCTATTTCAAAATAAAAACTAAGCCAGGCGTGGTGGCGCACGCTTGGAATCCCCGCGCTTGGGAGGCGGAGACAGGAGGATCCCGCAGGTTCGAAGCCAGCCGCGCTGGCTTAAGAGACTCTGTTTCCAAATAAAAATATAAAAAATAGGTCTGAGAGTGTAGCCCAGAGGTAGAAGGGCTTCCAGAAACCCCAGTACCACCAAAAATTAAAAAAAAAAACTAAACAGTAGGGTCAGGAGTGTAGCCTGGAGGTAGAATAGCTCTGGGTCCCAATACCAAAAATAAATAAATAAAAAAGGCAGGGAAGAAAATCTATCATTTTACATATGAGAACATGAAGCCCAAAGATGTGGGGGACCGATGGGCTACTCTGAACCCACTCATGGAACAGCAGGACCCAGGGTTGGCCCGCACGCAGGTCCACACACCCCGCAGCTGGCATCTGAATTTACACTCAGTGGAAAGTGCAGTGGAGCAAATGTCCTAGGGCCTTCACCTCTAGGACACTCAGGTATCCCCACTGATAAAATGTAGATGTTAATTCCCTCTTAGAGTGGTAACGTGAACATATAAAGAATCTGATAGAAGCCGGGCGTGGTGGCGCACGCTTGTAATCCCCGCGCTTGGGAGGCAGAGACAGGAGGATCAAAGCCAGCCTCAGCTACTTAGTGAGGCTCTCAGCAACGTATTGAGACCCTGTTTCCAAATAAAATATAAAATAGGTCTGGTAGTATAGCTCGGAGGTAGAAAGCCACTGGGTTCCACCCCCAGTACGACCAAAAAATAATAATAATAATAATAATCTGATAGGTCGGGTCCTCCCTTTCCCCATGGGACCCCGCAGCGGGAACAGGAGGCGGAACGCCAGAAGCCAGAGCGGAGATATGGCGAGACCCAGGTGTCTCAAGACTCCAGACATTGCAGACAGACTCCAGGCATCGTGAGACTCCAGATGTCGCGAGAGAATTCACATTCTCACACTGCCAGCCACCCCCAGACCGCCCCCTCCTCTGCTTAAACATCAGTACTTCCGCTCTGCCGCGTGACTCTGCTGACCGCGAGGCTCATGGGTCCCTCCCCCACAGTCGGCAGACTCGCCCAAAGCACCCGTTGATTAGGCTGATTAAAGCCTCTTTTAATAACCTAGTTGACGTTCGCCTCCTTCGCGACTCCCCAGCCCAGTTTCAACGTTAAAGAATCCCTTTGCAAAAGTTAGTGAAATACGCTGGGCTTGATTACATGCCTGTAATCTTAGAACTTTGGAGGCTGAAACAGGAGGATCGCAGGATCAAGGCAGCCTTAGGAACTTAGCAAGGCTTTGTTTCAAATAAAATAATAAGCCAGGCGTGGTGGCGCGCGTTTCTAATCCCAGTATTTGGGAAGTGGAGAAAGGAGGATCGTGGTTCACTGTCGGCCTCAGCTACTTAGGCCCCTTTGCAACTCAGTGAGACCCTGTTTTAAAAAATAAAGAATAGCCGGGCGTGGTGGCGCACGCTTGTAATCCCCGCGCTTGGGAGGCGGAGACAGGAGGATCACGCAGGTTCGAAGCCAGCCGCGCGCGCTGGCTTAGGAGACCCTGTTTCCAAATAAAAATGTAAAAATAGGTCTGGGAGTGTAGCCCGGAGGTAGAAGGTCTTCCAGGAACCCCAGTACCACCAATAAATAAAGAAAGAAAGAAATAATAAAGAATAAAAAATAGGGCTGAAGGTGTAGCTCAAAGTTAGAATGCCCCTGGGCTCCATTCCCCAGTACTGCAAATAAATAAATAAATAAATAAATAAATAAATAAATAAATAAATAGGGCTGGGATGTAGAATCCCCAGGAAAATTAGTAAGTTCAAGCAATACAATGGGAAAAAGAGGGTAAAAGAAACAGCTCATTCACAAAAGAAGAATATAGCACCAAATATGTGCTTAATGGCATAGTCAAAGCTGGGTAGGGTGTTGCACGCCTGTAATCCCAGTATTTAGGAGGCTAAGACAGAAGTATCGCAGCCTCGAGGCCAGCCTCTGCAGTCTCAGGAAACCATTTAAAAATCGGGAGTATAAACTGGGCGTGGTGGCACATACTTGTAATCCTAGTACTTGGGAGGCTAAGCCAGGAGGATCCGGGTGATCAGCCAGCCTCAGCTACTTAGAGAGGCCCTTTGCAATTTAGCTAGACACTGTTTCCAAGTAAAGAATAAAAAATAGGCTGGGGGTGTAGCTCAGAGATAGAACGCCCCTGGGTTCCATCTCTAGTACAAAAAAAAAAAAAAAAAAAAAAAAAAAAAAAACATCAAAAACCAAACCTAGGGGTGCAGCCTGGAGGTAAAACACTTCTGGGTTTAATTCCCAGTAGAAAGGATGGAAAAGAGAGAAAAAGAAAAGCAAACCCTTTCCCCAGCCTCCCCCTCCCTGCGGCTACACCTACCGTGAGAACGGTTTCTCCTCACCCACTCGTGGGGCTGGCGTGTTTAAAGGCCAAGAGCTCCGTCTCCTCCCTCCTCCCCAGAGCCGTGGAGGCTGGCTGACAGCCCTGTTGGCCAGGCCTGGCCGCTGGCTCACCGGCAGGCTCCAGAAGCGAGTCGCCAGCCCTAAGAACAGGGCCCTGTTTCCCTTGGCAAATTGGCAAAGGCAGCGATATTTTGATATAAGAAGGTAAACAGCGGGCAGAGGGGATTAAGGGCCCAGTACAGGCCAGCGTTTGTACAGAAAGATGGGAGAAGAAGGGGTCCTCAGTCCTTCCCTTTCTGGGAAGAGGAGGCCAGCTGAGCCCATAAGCACCTCAGAGCAGAGTAGGGCAGAGAGGGCTTATGGACGTAGGCCCCTCCATTTGTACCCATAAAATAGAGGAAACCCCACAGCACAGGGGGCCGGGTAGGTGAGTACCTGATCAAGAAATCGGGACATGCCCAGCATGGTGCCACACGCTTGTAATCCCGGCATTCGGGAGGCTGAGACAGGAGGAGGGCGGTTCGCAGCCAGCCTCAGCTACTGAGTTAGTGAGACCCTGTTTCAAAATAAAGAATAAAAAATAGGGATAGGGGTGCAGCTCAGAAGGAGAATACCCCCGGGCTCAATCCCTAATAGCAAAAAAACAGAAAGGAAAAGAAAAATTGGGCATGGTGGAATTGCATTGTAGGTTTGAGGCCAGCCTCAGCAAGTAAGTGAGACTCAACAAGTTGGTGAGAACCTGTTTTAAAACAAAATAAGTAAATAAAATGGGGCAGGGGGTGTAGCTTAGAGGTAGAATGCTTTCTGGGTTTAATGAGGGGGGGAGGAAGAGAGAGAGAGAGAGAGAGAGAGAGAGAGAGAGAGAGAGAGAGAGAGAAGAACCAGGCATGATGGCCCACTTCTATAAGCCCAGTAACAGACTGGAGAATTACAGGTTCGAGGCCAGCCTCAGCAAGGTTTTCAGCAACTTACTGAGGCCCTGTTTCAAAGCAAAAAATAAAATAGGACTGGGGGTGTTGCTCAGAGGCAGAATGCTACTGGATTCAACCCCTGGTACTCCCACCCTAAAAAGAAAAGAAAAGAATAGCCATCCATGTCTTACGTTAAAGCACTCTCTGGCACATCCTGGACCTTGGCCCGGAGCTGGGGAAGAGGCGGATGAACTCTGAGACCGAAGCCCGAGGTTCGCACAGCTTGAGCGACAGCTCGGAGGATCTCTGGGTTCCCGGGAAAGCACGAGACACTGAAAGATGGCGAGCGCTCTTCCGGAATCCGCAAGGATCCCCCCAACACACACACACCTTCCTCCAGACCTGGGCTCCTGTGCGTGGCATGCCTGAATTCAGGCTGGGGCATGTAGTTTTGTTTTGTTTTGTTTTTCCCAGCACTGGGGATGAAACCCAGGGGCATACTACTTCCAAGCTACACCCCCAGCTCTGTTTTTGACTCTTTATTTTGAAATAGGGTCTCCCTAAGCTGTAGAGGACCTCACTAAGTAGCTACTGTTACGGTGAAACCATTCCGCGCCCCCGTTGGGCCCCGAAACTGTAACAGTGACCTGCAGCTGTGGCTTCTTGTTCTTAGCTATTTGTAGGAAACAACAGCCAGAACTCCTTTCTCCTAGAAGCTTAAGCGATTTTGTTAGTACAAAGACGGAAAGACAGGAGTAGATTAAGCGCTGCGTTAAAGGAATAAATCCAGCGAAGTAACTTCAAAATTAGTCACTAAGTTTTTGGACACGGACCGGTTTTATACCAATAATCTTCTGACCGACCAGCTCCGCCCCTTCTTGGGGCAGGCCTGTTGATGTGGGGATTCCTTCCCGTAGACCCGCCCTGTCTCTGGTTACGGGCCCCAAGCCCTTTGTTATCCCCCCAAATGTGTTCATTGATGATGGAGTCTGGGATCTCCTGAAGGCCCGTGGCATCCCCCCACATCCTTCAGGAATTTTGCTTGTGTTTCAAATGTAACAGCCGGGCACGCTTGTCATCCCCGCGCTGGGGAGGCGGAGACAGGAGGATGGCGCAGGTTCGAAGCCAGCCACGCGCGCTGGCTTAGGAGACCCTGTTTCCAAACAAAAATGTAAAAATAGGTCTGGGAGTGCAGCCCGGAGGTAGAAGGGCTTCCAGGAACCCCAGTGCCACCAAAAAAATAAATAAATAAAATAAAATGTAACAGACCCTGGGCTTCCTCTGTTTTCTTGCTCATCACCCTTGGTGCCTGGGACTCTGCAGGGTCTCTTCCCTGTGTGAATGCCTGCCCACACCCAGGCTCTGCTTTCTAATACCAAGGCTATTTTTAAATACATTTTGAAGCCTTTTTCCCAATACCAGCACAGCTGAGGCTGGCTGTGAACCCACGAGCCTCCTGTCTCAGCCTCCAAGTACCGGGATGACGCGTGTGTGCCGGCACAAGCAGAGATTTTTAAGAGTTTGTCCCACACCCTGACGGGAAGCCAGTCCCTAGGAAGGCAAAGAGCTGTGTGTGTTTCTTCCATGGCGACACGCCACTGTCTATGACCGGGTGACCCGTGCCAGGCACTTGGAGCGTGTTGGTGGAGCAGACGGATGACCCCACCCGGAGCCGGCAGATCTTTGGCTTTGAGAGACCCGAGGACCTCACCCAACAGGTGACAGAGGTGGCTGGACCCAGGGGCATCTTACCTCTGAGCTACACTCCCAGCCCCATTTTAGTTTCTTATCTTAAAACAGAGTCTTACTCGGTTGCTGAGAGCCTCACTGAGTTGCCGAGGTTGGCCTCAAACCTGCAATCCTCCTGCTTCAGCCTCCCAAGTACAGGGATTACAGGCGTGCACCACCAGGTCTGGCTCCATCTTTGGGTAGTGTGTGTGTGTGTGTGTGTGTGTGTGTGTGTGTGTTACCGGGGATGAAACCCAGAAGCATTCTACCTCTGAGCTACAACTCCAGCCCTATATTTTTATCCTTTATTTTGAAACAGGGTCTCACTGAGTTGCAGAGGGCCTCGCTAAGTAGCTGAGGCTGGCCTTGAACCCCGATCCTCCTGTCTCAGCCTCCCAAATGCTGGGATGACAAGTGTGCGCCACTGCGCCCGGATGCATCTTTGGGTATTTATCTGCATCGAGTTAAGGACTGTCCTCCAGAATTCTCTTAACAACACCACTGCTATTCTAATACAAGTCCCTGGATTTTTGATCAGACAGAACAACCCTGAATTGACCCCTGAGCCCCTACAGAAAAACCAAATGTGGAAAGTGTTCAGACCCAGCACCCTCCGGAGTCAGCCGGCCAGGGGGAAGGGACCGATGGGTCACAGGTCTGGAGAGCTGCGCATAGCCCTGATTGGCCGGCTGAGTCACGTGGCGGATCAGAGGCACCAATATTTATAGGCACGCCGATTCTCCCGCGACATCCAGAATCTCGCGATGTTTGGAGTCTCTGGGCACCTGGAATCTTGTCCCTTCCCCACGGCCGGCTGACTCTCCAGAGGGTACTGGGATTGGGGCCGAATAAAGCAGCGGTCTCTGATAACCCGGTTGGTATTTTTACCTCCCTCCTGAAACCCCGAACTCTATTTTCAACTGTTCAGAAAGCCTTTGGGGGGGGGGGTGTCCCAGGCTAGATCTATAAAAGGCTTCTGCACAGTGTGACCTCCGACCTTCCCGTGTTGTTGATATTAAAGTCTAATTGTGTCGCTGTCGTCCCCAAGGTCAACGGAGCTTCACGGAGAAATGTTTGGGTGCACAGACTCGGTTTTTGCTCCAAGTAGGGACAGAGGGCCGGAATAGTGTGTTTTCTGTCCGTTTCCTTTTAAAGGGCCCCCGATGAGCTAACGGAGTGGACAGCCCCAAGTACTACCACTGGTCAAACGTCAAAAATAGTCCCTGGCATCCGATCAATACTTCCTTCTCTGGTGGAATTGCACTCCGAGAAAAATGCTAAGAATTAGAGTTCAGTGAAGGCCCGGAGCCTGAGACTACGGGCCAAGAAAGGGGCGAAGGAGAAGAGGCATAAAGAGAGGATGGACGGATGGACGGACAGACGGACAGACGGTGACTGCTACTCTCAGCACCCGGCAGGCCCCAGTGCGGAGTTAAAAGTTCAAATACCCAGGCCGGGCGTGGTGGCGCACGCTTGTCATCCCCGCGCTGGGGAGGCGGAGACAGGAGGATCCTGCTGGTTCGGAGCCAGCCTCCCTAGCTTAAGAGACCCTGTTTCCACATAAAAAAAAAAAAAGTTAAAAAATAGGTCTGGGAGTGTAGCCCGTGGGAGTGTATCCCGGAGGTAGAAGGGCTTCTGGGAACCCCAGTACCACCAAAAAAAATAAGTTCAAATACCCAGCCAGGCCTGGTGGCGCACGCTTATAAACCCAGCATTCATTCAGGAGGCTGAGACTGGAGGATCTTGGTTCTGCAGACAGCCTCAGTGAGACCCTGTTTCAAAATAAAGAATAAAAAACAGGGCAGGGGGTATAGCTTGGAGGTCAAATGCCCCTGGGTTCCAGCCCCAGACCCACACACACAAAAAAAAGTTCAAATACCTAATCTCAAGGAGCCTTTCAGCAGCCCTGAGAGAAAAGTCTCATTTTTTCATTTTCCAGAGGAGAAAACTGTCCCAAGTCACATAAGTTAAGCTACGACCAGGCAAACGCCTGTGTTCTAGTTTTGTTTCCTTTTCTTTTACCAGGGATTGAACCCAGGAGCATTCTGCCTCTGAACTACACCCGCAGCCCTTTGTGTTTTTTATTTGGAACAGGGGCTTGCTAAATTGCCGAGGCCGGCCTCAAGCCTGCAGTTCTCCTGTCTCGGCCTCCCAAGTACTGGTCTGACAGAGATACACGAAGGCCTACATTTTTTTTTTTCAGTATTGGGGATAGAACTCAGGGGCATTCCACCTCCAAGCTACACCCCCAGCCCTATTTTTTGTTCTTAATTTGGAAACAGGGGCTCACTGAGTTGCAAAGGGCCTCACTAAGTAGTTGAGGCTGTCCTCAAACCGTGATCCTCCGGTGTCAGCTGATCCTGCCGGTCCTGAGCAAGAGGGCCGGTGGGAGATGGAAGTCGCCTGGCACGCTGGCAGAGCACGGCCTCCTGTGACCCAGTCCGGGCAGCGGTCTCTGTTGCCCTTGGCAGGGAGATGTCTTTGAGCTTGGCGGCTGGTTTAGGAAGGAAAAGACCCTGAGGACTAATGCCCCGCCCGGCTGTCACAGGGAGGGACCTGGCTGCCGGATGCCGCCTGCCCTTTGCCATCACAGCCAGCCCGACTTGGGCTCCTCCCGGGCACACGGGGTCGGGGAGCTCGGGAGGTGACCCCCCAGGGACCTTGCTGCTTTTCATGTGGTCCAGAGACCAGCGCTGAACCTGGGCTTCACCCAAGCCTGCAGCCTGGCCGGCTCCTAGACATTACTTTACTTTTTTTTTTTTTTTTTTTTTTTTTGTGGTGGTACTGGGGTTCCTAGAAGCCCTTCCACCTCCGGGCTACACTCCCAGACCTATTTTTACATTTTTATTTGGAAACAGGGTCTCCTAAGCCAGCGCACGCGGCTGGCTTCGAACCTGCGCGATCCTCCTGTCTCTGCCTCCCAAGCGCGGGGATGACAAGCGTGCGCCACCACGCCCGGCCTACTTATTTATTTTCTTGTCCTGGGGATTAAACGGATTCTACCTCTGAGCAACATCCCCCAAATATGTTTTGGTCTTTTCTGTGGTTCTGGCGAGGAAATCCAGGGGCATTTGACCTCCGAGCTAAACCCCCATCCTTATTTTTAATTCTTTATTTGGAAACAGGGTCTCACTGAGTTGCAAAAGGCCTAAGTACCTGAGGCTGGCTGCGAACCGCGATCTTCCAGTCTCAGCCTCCTGAATGCCAGGATTACAAGCATGCACCACCACGCCAGGCTCTAGTCTTATTATTATTTTTTAATTTATTTTTATTGGTGCATTGTAATCATACATCACATTGGAATATAAGACTTGAGAGGATATACAAGCACACATCATGCAATCAGCCCTCATCCAGTCCCCATCCCATTCCCTCCCACTCCCTCGATTCCATGCTTGTTTGGTGATTAACTTTGATACAGATGTTTATGTACCTCCTGCTTTTTAAAGAGGCTCCATCCTCCCCTATTCCATACCCTCTGATTGGTCACCTTAGTTGCTTCACTATAGGGCCCTTTCTATAGCTCAACCACTTCCTGTTGCCCCTTTCCTCCTAGTTATTGCTGATTAGGGGGAGCATCTGGTTTTAATTTTATGCGATATTTCTCTGTGCATGCCACATTGCAAATACAGATCCCACTCTTGACGGCCCCAGTTGTGGCCTGGCTACCCAGTGGACTGATCAGACCTCGCTGGCTCAAGCAGCGGCCTTGCCTTATGGGAGGCCCCGGTTCTGGCCTCACTGGCCCCGACACCGGCCTAACCCCTCAGCTGGCTCTGATCCCGGCCTCGGAGGCCCCAGCACTGCCCTTCCTCACGGCAGGCTCCGATGTTAGCCGATGGCCCCGGCATCGGCCTAACCCCTCGGCAGGCTCCGACCCAGGCCTCGGAGGCCTCAGTAGCAGCCTTGCCTCACGGAAGGCTCCGATGCCTGCCAGTGGCCCCAGCACCGGCCTAACCTCTCAGCAGGCTCTGATCCCAGCCTTGGAGGCCCCAGCACCGGCCTTGCCTCACGGCAGGCTCCGATCCCAGCCTCGCTGGCCCCAGCACCGGCCTAACCCCTCAGCAGGCTCTGATCCCAGCCTCAGAGACCCCAGCACCGGCCTAACCTCGCGACAGGCTCTGATCCCAGCCTCGCTGGCCCCAGCACCAGCCTGACCCCTTGGCAGGCTCCGATCCCGACCTCGGAGGCCCCAGCACCAGCCTTGCCTCACAGCGGGCTCCGATCCCAGCCTCACTGGCCCCAGCACTGGCCTAACCCCTCGGCAGGCTCCGATCCCGGCCTCAGAGACCTCAATAGCGGCCTTGCCTCACAAAAGGCTCCGATGCCAGCCAGTGGCCCTGGCACCGGCCTAACCTCTCAGTAGGCTCTGATCCCGGCCTCAGAGACCCCAGCACCGGCCTTGCCTCGCGGCAGGCTCCGATCCCAGCCTCGCTGGCCCCAGCACCGACCTAACCCCTCGGCAGGCTCCAATCCTGGCCTCGGAGGCCTCAATAACAGCCTTTCCTCATGGAAGGCTCTGATGCCAGCCATTGGCCCCGGCACTGGCCTAACCCCTCGGCAGGCTCCGATCCCGTCCTCGGAGGCCCCAGCACCGGCCTTGCCTCACGGCAGGCTCCGATCCCAGCCTCGCTGGCCCCAGCACCGGCCTAATCCCTTGGCAGGCTTCGATCCCAGCCTCGCTGGCCCCAGCACTGGCCTAACCCCTCGGCAGGCTCCGATCCCAGCCTCGGAGGCCCCAGCACCGGCCTTACCTCACGGCAGGCTCCGATCCCAGCCTCGCTGGCCCCAGTACCGGCCTAACCCCTCGGCGGGCTCCGATTCCGGCCTCAGAGGGCTCAATAGCGGCCTTGCCACACAGAAGGCTCCGATGCCGACCAGTGGCCCCGGCACTGGCCTAACCCCTCAGCAGGCTCTGATCCCGGCCTCGGAGGCCCCAGCACCAGCCTTGCCTCACGGCAGGCTTTGATCTCGGCCTTGCTGGTCCCAGCACCGGCCTAACCCCTTGGCAGGCTCTGATCCCGGCCTCGGAGGCCTCAATAATGGCCTTGCCTCACGGAAGGCTCCAATGCCAGCCGTTGGCCCCAGCCTAACCCCTCGGCAGACTCCAATCCCGGCCTCGGAGGCTCCAGCACCGACCTTGCCTCACGGCAGGCTCTGATCCCAGCTTTGCTGAGTCCGTCGCAGGCCTCACACCTCGGCAGGCTCTAATCCGAGCACCCTCTTCACCCAACTATCTGTCCCACATTCTCGAGGGTGCGTGGTGGTAGCATTCTGCCTCTGGGCTCATTACTTCAAAGGTTCCAGGTGTAATGCATCAGATCTCTGCCTCCTCTGAGTACTGGCCACTGCCATTGCTACTGCCTCCACCATTTCAAATCTTTCCCAAGCTCTCTTTTCACTCTGAATGTTGTCCAGTTTTCCTAAGCATGCGCAATGGTAGCATTCAACCTTTGGTGTAATTTCTCCAAAAAAAAAAAAAAATAAGGTTGGTAGGCTCCGATTTCTGCTCCTCCTGAATACAATTCTCCACCGCCAACGCGGAGACCGCTTTCAGCACCGCCTTTCTCCTTGGCCTCCGCTAAAGTCTCTCTCCTTACAGGTGATGTCCAAGATTCTTAACAATGTAGAGAAGAAGCAGTCCTCCTTAGCGGGGAATTTTTCCAATAATTCCTGTTCATTTGGATAAGTTTTGTCTGCATCTCCAGTATCCTGGCATCCGCCACCTCCTTGATCCCTCTCCGATATTTTCCTTTTTCTTTTTATTTTCCTTTTTTACAGGGTCCTTCCAGGTGGAGAGGGGGGTCGCCTAGGGGCGCCCCACCAGCGCCTGCCCACCCGCCCAGGGCCGGGGCCCAGGGGCCCAGACCACGGGGTCCTTCCGGTGGAGAGGGGGGTCGCCTAGGGGCGCCCCTAGTCTTATTATTTTGAAACAGGGTCTTGCTAAGTTGCTGAGGCTGGCCTCCGACCTGTGATCCTCCTGTCTCAGCCTCCCAAGTACTGGGCTTATAGGCGCACGCCACCACACCCAGCAATACTGTACCATTTTTAAACTCCATCTTCCATACGCCTGCTGGACGGAAGAGGGTCAGAGAAATTTCCCTGGAGAAGGCATGGAAAATAACCCCAGCTGATTCGTGCTCCTGCTACTTCTCAAAAAAGGACTTGGGGTGGCTTATCAGTAGGCCAGGGGACTGCTCAGGAGGAGAGGGTACGTTTTAGGGAAACTGCACTGTGCCTTAATCATGAGCATCCCTGTGCACCCGTGGGGCAGGACAGAGACTAAGACCTCACCGCCGTGCTCACTCTGGTTTTCTTCCAAAATTAGATTTTTTTCTGGAAGGAAAGGCACATGTCTCCTCTGACTAAGTTGTTGGAAACGAAACTGCTCCAGCCCTCTTTGGTCCTCTGTTTGTGTGTGTGTGTGTAGCACTGGGAATTGAACCTAGGGACATTCTACCTCTGAGTGGCACCCCCAGTCCTATTATATTTTTTATTTAAAAACAGGGTCTCTGGCTGGGCGTGGTGGCGCACGCTTGTCATCCCCGCGCTTGGGAGGCGGAGACGGGAGGATCGCGCAGGTTCGAGGCCAGCCGCGCTGGCTTAAGAGACCCTGTTTCCCAATAAAAAGTATAAAATAGGTCTGGGAGTGTAGCCCGGAGGTAGACGGGCTTCCAGGAACCCCAGTACCACCAAAAAATAAAAATAAAAAATAAATAAATAAAACCTTCACTATGGCTTATTTGGTCCCAAAAAAAGTCCAGCCGCTCTCTCCCGCTCTGACCCCATCTGGTTCTTTTAAGTACGCACCTGCCTCAGGGCCGTGATCCTTGTGCTTCCTGTGACTGGCATACGGCTACTCTTAGCCTCGTTCTCAGAAAGATAGAAAGAAAAAGAAAGACCTGGGCGTGGTGGCGCGTGCTCGTAATCCCAGCATTGGGGAGGCTGAGACGGGAGGTTGGCGGTCCGAGGCCAGCCTCGGCTATTTAGTGAGGCCCTTGGCAACTTAGTGAGACCCTGTTTCAAAATAAAGAATCAAAAATAGGGCTGGGGGTGTCGCTCTGAGGTGGAATGCCCCTGGGTTCCATCCCTAGTACCACAAAAAGAAAGGGAGGAAGGAAGGAATGAACGAACAAACGAAGGAAGTTGTATTTTCTCAAGAGCTGAGTAAATAAGATGGTAGTAAAAGTAGAAATAGCTTCATGTGTAGAAATTTATTGCAATTATTGACCTAGCTGAGCGTATACATAGAAGTTCTCTATACCTGGATAAACACATCGGTAGTAATCACGTGAACACAGACAGTGGGTGGGTCTGGGGAACTAACCCCACCAGTTCTGTTTGTCCAGGGCGTCTCCCTTAGCATTTCCCTCCTGCATCTCGTTACCATGACCACAAAATACCTGCCGGCCACGACTCAGAGGAAGACAGATGTGCTTGTTACTCAGGGCTCTGGGCGTTCAGAGGTTCCAGTCCACGTTGGGCCGGCGAAGTCTGCGGAGATCAGGGCGTGGCGTGGGAAGAGAGAAGAGAAAGGGGGCTCTGCGCTCACATCAGAGGCCAGGAAGGGAGAGAGAAAAGGAAACGCGCCGTCTATAGTCCCAAGGCCACACCCTGGGACCCCTCCCTAGCAGCCAAGCCCGCCCCCAGCATGGCTGCTTGTGCGGTCTGGGGGACATCGTAGATCCTGACCATAGCACGCTTAGACCCCAATAAACCGGGACAGCTGGTCGACCTCACGATAACTAAAAGGCATGTGCTGATACTTGAGGGACCCAGGGGAAAGGGACAGAGCAGAAGCCATGTGGTGTCTAAAAATATCAAAAGTCATAAATCAAGCTCATGTGGTACAGAATAAAAATATGCTCTACCCTCCTACCATACCACAAGTGTTCAAAACAACCTGGTCAGGCTTAAATTTTACACTCTTCCAGGCCTGGTGGCATATACCTATAGTCTCAGTACTCGGGAGGTTGAGACTGGAGGATGACAGGCTCGAGGCCAGCCTCATCTACTTGGCTAGACCCTGATTCAAAATAAAAAAAGTAAGCCGGGCGTGGTGGGCACGCTTGTCATCCCCGCGCTTGGGAGGCGGAGACAGGAGGATCGCACAGGTTCAAAGCCAGCCGCGCGCACTGGCTTAAGAGACCCTGTTTCCAAATAAAAATATAAAATAGGTCTGGGAGTGTATACCAGGGGTAGAAGGGCTTCCAGTACCACCAAAGAATAAAATAAAATAAAATAAATAAAAAGTAAGCGGGGCGTGGTGGCGCACGCTTGCAATCCCACCATTCGGGAGGCTGAGACAGGAGGCTCTGGGTTTTCAGACAGCCTCAGCTACTTAGTGAGGCCCTTTGCAACTCAGTGAGACCCTGTTTCAAAATAAAGAATAAAAATAGGGCTGGGGGTGTCACTCAGAGGTAGAAATGCCCTGAGTTCCATCTCCAGTACTGAAAAAAAAAAAAAAAAAAAAAAAAAAAAATATATATATATATATATATATATATATGAAAGAAAGAAAGAATAAAAGTAGGGCTGGGGGTGTGGCTCAGAGGTAGAATGCCCCTAGGTTCTATCACCAGTACTGCAAAAAAGTAAATAAGTCAGGCGTGGTGGCGCACGCTTGTAATCCCCGCGCTTGGGAGGCTGAGACAGGAGGATGGCGCGGGTTCGAAGCCAGCCTCAGCTACTTAGTGAGGCTCTCAGCAACTTAGTGAGACCGTGTTTCCAAATAAAATATAAAATAGGTCTGGGAGGATAGCCCAGAGGTAGAAAGCGCCTGGGTTCCACCCCCAGTACCACCAAAAAAAAAATTAAATCAATCAATCAATCAATCAAATTGGGCTGAGGGTAGAGCTCAGAGGTAGGAAGTCCCAGGACCCCTCCCAAAAGAGAGAGGAGAGAGACGTGGTGCTGGGAGTACTCTGAGTGGGCCTCTGAGGCGGTGTGTCCCGGGTCCCGCAAGGACAGAGTTTTACAGGCGACAGAGATGCTGGGTAGAGAAAGCGCTTTGGGGACAGAGCCGTGCGGGGACTAAGCCTGCGGCAACCGCAGAAAGACCAAGAACCGAGAGGCAGGCGGCGAACGGTGCCCGCCAGCAGAGGACCGCCGCACACTGGCGGGGACACCGAGCGCACTCAGGGTCACAGGGACCCACCTGAGTCGCCTCGGCCGCCCGGAGCATCTCAGATGACAGCGGGCAAGCCAGAACAGCCCAGTCACCGCCAGCTTCAGCCGCTGTCTGACGCTGGGCCCCCTTCTGTGAGATGAATCACTCTAAATCAAGCAGGGAGAGTTCCAGATTAGCTCAAAAGGTTCCCACATTTGGACGGCAGCTACACATTTCTGACTCTGGACAGGAGTTAGGGGGCAAATAGAAGGCCGACATTGGGCATGGTGGCGCATGCCTGTGGAGGCCGAGACAGGAGGATCCCAGGTTCGAGGCCAGCCTCAGGGAGTAGGGAGACTCTCATCAACCTAGTGAGGCCCTGTTTCAAAAATAAAAATAAGCCGGGCGCGGTGGGCACGCTTGTCATCCCCGCGCTTGGGAGGCTGAGACAGGAGGATGGCGCGGGTTCGAAGCCAGTCTCACTGGCTTAGGAGACCCTGTTTCCAAATAAAAATATAAAAATAGGGCTGGGAGTGTAGCCCGGAGGTAGAAGGGTTTCCAGGTATCCAAGTACCACCAAATAAATCCATAAATACATAAATAAAAGCCAGGCGTGGTGGCGCACGCTTGTCATCCCCGCGCTTGGGAGGCTGAGACAGGAGGACCGCGCAGATTCGAAGCCAGCCTCGGCTACTTAGTGAGGCTCTCGGCAACTTAGCGAGACCCTGTTCCCAAATAAAATACAAAATAGGTCTGGGAGGATAGCCCAGAGGTAGAAAGCCTCTGGGTTCCATCCCCAGCACCACACACACACACACACACACACACACACACACACGCACACACGCACACATGCCTGTGTTCTGAGAGGAAACCATTCATTTTCTTTCGAAATAAGGGACCTATTTTTATAAAAATGTCTGACTCATTTTTTTTTTTTAATCAGTGTAAAAGAAAGAGGGCTGCGTAACGGACGCTTTACAACCAAATAAAGATGTCACCGGGACGCTAGGCTTTCTAATCCCGTTTATGTGACTCGAGCCATATCTACCCGGCGCGGCTGAGCAGCGATGACTCATCTTGGAGCTCGGGGGCGGGGGATATTTTGTGGGTGACTTTCTCGAGCTTTCTGGAAGGCATGAGCGCAGCTCACCTCCCCCCAGCTCGCTGACCCCGGTCACCCCGAGTCCCTGCTCGCCTGCGCCCCTGGGCCCCTCGGGAGGAACCCCGGCCCCCCCAGGCCTGGGTTCTCGGTGCCCTTGGCCACGGTTGTCCACTTGCGGGGCTGGGCAGGGAAAGGCGCTCGTGCTCCTCCCCCAGCTCCACGCCGTGGTACCGACGTGATGGTACCACGATGGTACCACGATGGGTACCGTGGTCCCCAGCTCCACGCCATCGGCACCGACGTGATGGAGGCCTGGCTGCTGGTGCCGTCTGCGGGCCGCGAGTCTGTGAAATGGGGGCGCTCCGGGCGGCAGAGAGGATTCCTGTGACTTTCCTGGTAAAGGGCTGGGCTCAGCGCCCGGCCACTTGGCCAGCGCCCCATAACTCTCAGCTCTTACTTTTTGAGGCCGATTTGGAGAGATTTAGGCGGACCCCCCGGAAGCCTCTGGAATCTGAAGCTTTGGCGAATAGAAACTCTCAGCTCCACAGCTGTGTCCGGATGCTCGTTTACGACCTTTTAGCGCTTCTTTCTTTCGCGTGTGGCACTGGGGATGCTACGCGCCCAGCCCTATTTTCTTTTTTTTTTTTTATTCTTTATTTTGAAACAGGGTCTCATGAAGTCGCAGAGGGCCTCACTAAGTTGCTGCGGCTGGCTTTGAACCTGGGACCCTCCTCTCTTAGCCTCCAAGTGCTGGGATTACAGGAATGCACACCCCACCCAGCTAAGCCCTTTGTATTTTTCTATTCTTTTTTTTTTTTTAAATTGCAGAACTAGGGATGGAACCTGGAGGCATTCTACCTCCAAGCTACACCCCCAACTTGATTTTTTTATTCTTTTTTTTTTGTGTGTGTGTGTGTGTGTGGTACTGGGGTTCCTGGAAGCCCTTCTACCTCCGGGCTCCACTCCCAGACCTATTTTTACATTTTTATTTGGAAACAGGGTCTCCTAAGCCAGCGCGCGCGGCTGGCTTCGAACCCGCGCGATCCTCCTGTCTCCGCCTCCCCAGCGCGGGGATGACAAGTGTGCCCACCGCGCCCGGCTTTATTCTTACTTTGAAATAGGTTCTCACTAAGTTGCAGAGGGCCTCACTAAGTAGCCGAGGCTGGCCGCAAACCCAGATCCTCCTGTCTCAGCCTCCCAAGTACTGGGATTACAAGCATGTGCTACCATGCCCAGTTTTTGTAGGTTTCATTTTGAAACAGTGTGTCACTAAGTTGCTGAGGCTAGCCTCCAACCCATGTCCTCCTGTCTCAGCCTCCAACATACCGGGATTCCGGGTACGCACCATCACACCGGGGCCCCTTTCATCGTAATTACTCTTGAATGTGTATTCTCCACAGGAGAGCAGAACTCCTGCGTCGACCTCCTTTCAGTGTCTTGCCAATTCTGGGCAGAGTAGGGTGTCCAGAAAGAGATACCCGAGAGCCGCTTGTTGAACGACTTAGACTGACTCACTGACCAACGCGGATCAATAGACCGACATACGGAGCCACAGATCAAAGCGCAATAAATGAAAGGCCAACTCTGAATTTCAATCAATGAACGAATGACCTAAGCCGTTCAAACCGGTCCCTACTTCAACTGGATTATTTCAAAGTCCTTGGAAGTCGAGTCAAAAGGTGGTAACGGGGCGTCAGGTTGGCAGGGAATTGGGGCTCCTTTGGGGGAACACACACTGGGTTTTATTTATTTTTATTATTATTATTATTATTATTATTATTATTATTATTATTTATTTTTGGTGGTACTGGGGTTCCTGGAAGCCCTTCTACCTCTGGGCCACACTCCCAGACCTATTTTTTAGTTTTGGAAACAGGGTCTCTCGAGCCAGCGCGATCCTCCTGTCTCCGCCTCCCAAGCGCGGGATCACCAGTGCCCGGCACCTCACTGTGTTTTAATAGCTTCTGGAGCAGGGTCCTTTTTGCCCGTTCCCACCTGTCTGAAGCCGGGCCTGTTTGACAGCTCCTGGCCTGGGGCGGCTATTTGTGACGGGTGACATCACGGCCGAGCCATGTGTCTCGGGCTGTGACAGCTGGGGACGTGGTGGGGAGGCCCGGAGCACTGACTCCCTGGTTTTTTGATAACTAGGAATCTTTCCTGAAACACCCACCCACAACTTTCTGCTCGCTGACCTCATCTGGTCTTTCCAGAACGGCTTCTGCGTGGGACAGCCCGGCTGGGCCTCGTCAGGGGGACCTGGCGTTTCTAGACCTCTCTCAGCAGCAGACACCTGGAACTCAGCCCGGGGCTGTCTGGCCTCTCCGCCCCCCGCAGAGGCCTCTGAGGATCAGTGCAGTCGGTTTTTCCTTGAAGATCAGTCCTGTTTGCAAACCCCTTTGAACAAATGTACTCAAAAAGGCCAGTGGTCAGCCGGTGTGATGGTGCACATCCCAGAGCTTGGGAGGCTGAGACAGGAGGATCGCAGGTTCAAGGCTAGCCTCGGCTACTTAGTGAGGCCCTCAGCAACTTAGTTAGACCCTGTCTCCAAATAAAAAATAAAATAGGGGTGTAGCTAGGAGGCAGAATGCCCCTGGGTTCAGTCCCCAGCATCATACACACACACACACACACACAGGCCACCGATTGGTATGTCTGTTCCCTTGTTCACCCTAAAGAATTTGTGATGGTGCTGGGCGTGGTGGTGCACGCTTGTAACCCCAGCACTTGGGAGGCGGAGACAGGAGGATCGCGCAGGTTCGAAGCCAGCCTCAGCTACTTAGTGAGGCTCTCAGCAACTTAGTGAGACCCTGCTTCCAAATAAAGTATAAAATAGGTCTGGGAATATAGCTCAGAGGTAGAAAAGCCCCTGGGTTCCACCCCCAGTGCCACAAAAAAAAAAAAAAACACACAAAAACAAAAACTAAAAAGACTAAAACATAGGTTTGGGGGTATAGCTCGGAGGTAGAATGCCCCTGGGTTCCATCCCCGGTACTGCAAAAAATTTAATAAATTTTTAAAAAAGCAAACAGCACCTGTCCAGCAATTTTTTTTTTTTTTTTTTTTTGGTAGTAGTATTAGGGACAAAACCAGAGGAATTCTACCTCTGAGCTACACCCCCAGCCTGAGTTTATTCTTTTATCGTGAAGCAGGGTCTAAGTTGCAGAGGGCCTCACGAAGGAGCTGAGGCTGGCCGTGAACCTGCGGTCCTCCTGCCTCAGCCTCCCAAGCACTGGGATGACAAGCGTGCGCCAGTTAGCAGGTAATAATGGCAGGGCGCCCAGCCGTCTCTACCTTACAGACAGACAGATTCTCGGTAGGTCGCCAGCTATGGGTTTGCCACACATCTGTCTGATTCTACAGGTGGCACCGAAACCCACCAAGACAGGTAGAAGAGCCAAAGGCCAACAAAGTAGAACGTGCCGCAGGACTAAGTTTAGGTGAAATACGGTAATGCGAGGCCAGAGGTTAAGAGGGAAAAGACCACTGCTAAACAAGGAATTATGGTTTCTTTCTTTTTGGTACTGGGCTCAAGCCACCCCCAACCGTGTTTTATTTTATTTTATTTTATTTTATTTTATTTTATTTTATTTTGCTGGGGATGAAACCCAGAGGCCTTCTACATCTGAGCTATACTCCCAGACCTATTTTATATTTTATTTGGAAACAGAGTCTAAGTTGCAGAGGGCCTCACTCAGCAGCTGAGGCTGGCTTCGAACCCGTGCGATCCTCCTGTCTCAGCCTCCCAAGCGCGGGGATGACAAGCGTGCGCCTTGGATTACAAACGTGCGCCACCACGCCCATCTTAAAAGTATATTTTTAAAAAATACAGTGTGATAGTGTTTCAGGCTCTGGCACCACGCCCCTCTTAAAAGTATATATATATTTTTTATTTAATTATTTATTTATTTTGGTGGTACTGGGGTTCCTGGAAGCCCTTCTACTTCCGGGCTACACTCCCAGACCTATTTTATACCTTTTTATTTTGGAAACAGGGTCTCTTACGCCAGCATGGCTGGCTTCGAACCTGCTTGATCCTCCTGTCTCCACCTCCCAAGCGTGGGGATTACGGGGATTACAAGCGTGTGCCACCACACGCTTTTTAAAAGTATATATTTTTTATTTTTTTATTTTATTTTATTTATTTATTTATTTATTTATTTATTTATTTATTTATTTTGGTGGTACTGGGGTTCCTGGAAGCCCTTCTACCTCCGGGCTACACTCCCAGACCTATTTTATATTTTTGAAACAGGGTCTCTTACGCCAGTGCGTCTGGCTTCGAACCTGCGTCTGGCTTCGAACCTGCGTCTGGCTTCGAACCTGCGCGATCCTCCTGTCTCCGCCTCCCAAGTGCGGGGATTACAAGCGTGCGCCACCACGCCCGGCCTAAAAGTATATATTTTTTAAATACAGTGTGATACAGTGTTTCAGGATCCAGCACCACACCCCTCTTAAAAGTATATTTTAAAAAAATACTGTGTGATACATTGTTTCAGGCCGGTAGAGGGAAGGCTCTGTACAGCGCGATGGGGCGGAGCTGGCTGGGAAGGCGTGAGCTCAGAGATGGCGCTGGGTACCAACCTCTCTGAGAGGGTTGATGGAGGCGGGATGGTCCCCTCTGACAGACATCAAGGATCCCATGAGACTGCTCCTGAAGGAACCAGGGACAACAGCAGTGGACCCCTGGGATCCGGAACCCTGGGGAGGTTCCCACAGGTAGCCATCCTGACTGGGAAGGGGGCTGATGGAGAGGCTGTTTCCAGGGGAACAGGGTTCAGGACCTAGGGATGTAGGCAGCTGGGGACCAGCAGAGCCCAGAGCTCAAGGGCCCAGGGGCGGCGCTGTCACCAACATCAGACAGCTGTGGCTCCCAGACCCGCCAAGCCCAACAAGAGGAAGCAAGAAAAAAACATGGTAGCTCCAATCTCACACCACCGTCCCCATGACTGAGCCCCAAGGGAGGAGGGACAGAAAGCCTGGGAGCCCCTGGAGGACGGGCAGGCATCTGGAGAGCGCAGGAGATTCTAGAATGATTCCCACAGGCTGGGAGTCCAGGCTGAGCCCTCGCCTGGAGCCAAGGAGAACCGGTGATTCCTGGGATCCCAACAGGCTGGGAGGCCCAGGGCTCATTGACTCAGTCCAGCCTCAGTTTCTAGCGTTTTCTTTATTGTTGTTTGATTTTTGTGATACTGGGGACATATCCTGAGGGCTTTCTACTCTACCCAGCCCAAGAGAGAGAGAGAGAGAGAGAGAGAGAGAGAGTAATTGGGGATGGAATCCAGGGGCATTCTACCTCCAAGTTACACCCCCAGCCCTATATTTTATTCTTTATTTTGAAACAGGGTCTCCCTGAGTTACAAGGGCCTCGCTAAGTAGCTGAGGCTGTCCACGAACCACGATCCTCCTGTCTCAGCCTCCCGAATGCTGGGATTACAAGCGTGCGCCACCACGCCTGGCATACCCCAGGCCTGTTTTATTTTATTTCTTTATTTGGAACAAGGGTCTCACTAAGTTGAGGAGGGCCTCACTAACTTGCTGAAGCTGACCTCAAATCTGCAATCCTCCTGCCTCAGTCTCCCAAGTACTAGGATTACAGGTATACACCGCCACTCCTGGCTCATATTTTATTATTTTGAAACAGTCTTGCTCAATTGCTGAGGTTGGCCTTGAACCTGCAATTCTCCTGTCTCAGCCTCCCAGTGGGGTTACAGGCATGCACCACTACACGTGACTCAATCTCACCTTGGTAAAGAAAAAGAATCAATAAACGCACCGCGGCCTGCGGCCATCCCAGGAACCAACTCCTAAGAGCACTAATGTCCACAGGAGACATCTGTCCCCTCCTTCCAGCAGTCTCGAATGGGGCTCGCTCCAATTCTGCAGCTGGAAACCCCAGATAGGCTTGTGCGTGCACACACACACACACACACACACACACACACACACACACACACGATGAGAGGACAGAGGCTGCCCAACCTACACACCTAGTTAAATCTAATGTGCAATACAGTTGATCTCTCCCATGACTTAAGAGCAAATACCCGAGGCTCCGTGGAGAATGCTCGGACCACACGGGCAGCACCACACACCCGCACACCAGAGACACCAAAGCTTTCAACCGAGATTAAGTCCTTGGAACAGATACGGCAGAGATTACGTCCTTGGAACAGATCCGACGATGGTGGTTGATAGCGACTTGGTGTGCTAAGCTGGGTACTCACCGAGCATAAATTCCGCCACTTAAAGCAACACTCTTAAGTCATATACACATTGCTGAAGGCTCCAGGGCACTCAACCCAATAAGCCCACTGTAAGCTAAAATATTATAAGTCAAAAGTACACCAAAGGTACATACCAAACGCCACAGGTGGGTACCAGGGTGCAGGAAGGCCAGGCTGCTCACCTGCATGGTGATCCCGAAGCTGCCAACCACCGCTCATCGCCGCACGCATCCCACACTGCGGACATTAAAGACCTCGGCGCTGTCTCTACTGAATATCTGTCACTTCAAATTCTCGTAAAGTCAGAAGACCCCGAGTTGAAGGGTCCTGGGTGGAGAACCTCCAGGACCGGATGCAAGTCAGGGCGGCCTGGTGGGGTCCTCACGCCCAAGCGTGAGGAGACTCGATGCCAGCTGTCAGCTGGGCACGAGGTCCCCACCGTGGCTCCGGGCAGAATTTCTTCTATTGCAAGTGAAGGATTCGCAAAGATGGCTGCTTCTAAGCTATGGGGCAGGGGAGGCTCGGCGTCCATCTTCCAGAGCTTCTGGTAAACATGCTCACCCGACCTGCGCGTGCAGGTTCCGGAAAACCCGCCCTCTGACCGACTGATTAGGGACCTTAATTGCACCTGCGACGGCCCTTGGCCTTTGCAGGAAGATTCGACGGAATCCTGGGGTGATCCCCAGCGCTTCCACTGTGGTCTGTTGGTTCAAGCAAGACCGATGGTACCCAGAGTCGTGGGGAGGGGCCCTCACAAGGGCGGAGCCCCTGGGGGTCATTCTAGAACCTGCCTAAAGAGCATTATCCCCACCCCAAAGTATGCCGTGTGTCTGTGTGTCTGTGTGTGTGTCTGTGTGTGTGTGTGTGTGTGTGTGTGTGTGTGTGTGTTGGGGGTCACTGGGGACCGAACCCAGAGGCATTTTACCTCCAAGCTATACCCCTTGCCTTATTTGTGTGTGTGTGTGTGTGTGTGTGTGTGTGTGTGTGTGGTACTGGGTGTGAAACCCAGGGGCTTTCTACCTCCAGGCTATACCCCCAGACCTGTTTTATATTTTATTTGGAAATAGGGTCTCACTAAGTTGCCGAGAGCCTCACTCAGTAGCTGAGGCTGGCTTCGAACCCGCGCGATCCTCCTGTCTCAGCCTCCCAAGCGCAGGGATTACAAGCGTGCGCCGCCACGCCCGACTTTTTAAATTTTTATTTTGAAACACTCTCGCTAGGTTGATGAGTCTCACGACTTGCCGGCTCAGCCTCCCAAGTACCCATTAGGAGTGCGCCACCATGCCTGGCTTATTATCCCCATTTTAGGGGACTCCAGAGAGTCGCGCTAAGATCCTGTGGCAGACCCCAAGCGACACACAGACTTTAGATCCAAGCCTCGGGCCCTCTCCTCTCCTCTCCGTTGTTGAGCCAAGGAAATCTCGGTCACATCACTCGGGAGGCACATCTCACGCGCGGGACACATTTCCCACCCGTGACCAGCAAATGATGATAAATGCCAGACACAGCTGATGGTCAGCGACGCTGATCCTAGCAGAAGCGAAATCAATGCTCAGGGCTCCTGTCAGGCCTGGCGACACATCCCTGGAACCCCAATACTCAGGAGGCTGAGACGGGAGGATCGCAGGTTCCAGGTCAGCCTCTAAGGCCCTGTTTCAAAATACAAAAATAGCCGGGCATGGTGGCGCACGCTTGTCATCCCCACGCTTGGGAGGCTGAGACAGGAGGATAGCGCGGGTTCAAAGCCAGCCTCAGCTACTGAGTGAGGCTCTCGGCAACTTAGTGAGACCCTGTTTCCAAATAAAATATAAAATGGGTCTGGGAGTATAGCCCAGAGGTAGAAAGCCTCTGGGTTCCACCTCCAGTACCACAAAAAATAAATAAATAAATAAATAAATAAATACAAAAATTAAAAAGGGCTGGGAGTATAGCTTAGAGGTAGAATGCCCGTGGGTTCAATCCTCAGTGCCCAGGACCAAATCAAAACAACAAAAAATAAAATAAAATAGGGCTGGGGTAGAGCTCAGAGGTAGAATTTCCTGGGTCCCATTCTAGGTACTCCCCTGCCCCCTCCAAAAAAAAAAGCCAGGCCCCAAGTCCCACCCCATGGTTTGGTTTATAAGTGGAAGCTTCTCCTGTCATCTCTCCCAGCCCCTGTCAATGACTGTCTGGCAGCCATTGCTTGGATCCGACAGTCGTGTTTTGTTTTGTGTGTGTGTGTGTGTGGTTTTTTTTTCTTTTTTTTTTTTTTTTTTTTTTTTTTTTTTGGTGGTACTGGGGTTCCTGGAAGCCCTTCTACCTCCGGGCTACACTCCCAGACCTATTTTTACATTTTTATTTGGAAACAGGGTCTCCTAAGCCAGCGCGCTCGGCTGGCTTCGAACCTGCACGATCCTCCTGTCTCCGCCTCCCAAGCGCGGGGATGACAAGCGTGCGCCATCACGCCCGGCTCGTGTTTTGTTTTAATCCAGATGATTTGGCATCATAGACAAAGCCTGTCTGAGTCTAGAAGCCCATCCAAACATCTGGAGAAAATTAGATAGTTATTCTTTTTCATTCTTTTTTTCTTTTTTGGTGGTACTGAGAATTGAACTCAAGGGTGTACTAATCTCTGAGCTACATGCCCAGCCTGATTTTATATTTATTTATTTATTCATTTATTCATTTTTACCATACGGGGATGGAATCCAGAGGCATCTACCTCTGAGCTACACCCGCTACACCCCCTGCCCTAGTTTTTATTCTTTATTTTGAAACAGGGTCTCACTGAGTTGCAGAGGGCCTCACTAAGTAGCTGAGGCTGGCCGCGAACCGCGATCCTCCGGTCTCAGCCTCCCGAATGCTGGGATTACAAGCGTGCGCCACCAGGCCCGGCTTCTTTTTCTTTTGAATCAAGGTCTCATTAAGTCGCAGAGGGCCTGATGAGGTTGTAGACACCAGCCATGAACCTGTAATCCTCCTGTCTCAGCCTTCCAAGTACTGGGATTACAAAAGTGTGTCACCATGCCTGGCTTAGATAGTTATTCGAAAACTTCCAGCCGGGCGTGGTGGAGCGTGTTTCTAATCCCAGCATTTGGGAGGCTGAGATAGGAGGACCACAGGTTCACGGCCAGCCTCAGCTACTTAGCGAGGCCCTCCTCAACTCAGTGAGACCCTGTTTCAAAATAAAGAATAATAGCCGGGCGTGGTGGGCACGCTTGTCATCCCCGCGCTTGGGAGGCGGAGACAGAAGGATCGCACTGGTTCGGAGCCAGCCTCGCTGGCTTAAGAGACCTTGTTTCCACATAAAGTTAAAAAATAGGTCTGAGAGTGTAGCCCAGAGGTAGAAGGGCTTCCAGGAACCCCAGTACCACCAAAAAATAAAATAAAATAAAGAATAACAAATAGGGCAGGAGGTATAGCTCAGAGTCAAATGCCCTGGGGTTCCATCCCCAGACCCCCCAAAAATAAATAAATAAGTAAATAAATAAAATAGGGCAGTAAACAGCACTGCAAAAATAAATAAACTGAGCTAAATACCGTGCACAGATAGAATGGTTGGAGCAAAAATGGCACTGGCTTTAATCAAAGCAGCTCGATTGCACAGAACAAAGACCATTTGAGTTGGGGCTGGAAAGGCGCTTGGGAATGACTTCACTGGGAGCGGACGCCTGGGCCTGCTCTGACGGGGAGCGGGCTTGCTCTGTCTCAGTCCTGGCCTCTGTTCCCATCCTCGGAGACAGAGGGCGTCTGGCCGGCCCCTGCTCCAGGTCTACTACCGACAGGGCTCCCACTCGGAGCCCTCTCTTCCAGGTGGGGCTTCTGTGGCCGCTGTTTATTTATGCAGTGATTTAACACGCAGCCCACTTTGGAAGTCTGGACTCACCTGACCGGGTACGCCTTTATATCACATGTCCGTGTGCATGCGTGCGTGTGTGTGTGCATTTGTGTGTGGTCCTGGGCATTGAGCCCAGAAGCAGTCTACCTCCATGCTGCACCCCCTGCTCGATATTATGTTTTTACTTGAATCCCTGGTCAAGAGTTGCGATTACTGAGCTGGGCATGATGGCGCCCGCCTGTAACCCTGGGAAGGCTGGGGCGAGAGGATCACAGGTTCAGGGCCGGCCTCAGCAATTTAGCAAGACCTTGTCTCAATGTAAAAAAATAAAACAGGGCTGAGGCTGTAGCTCAGAGAGGTTCCATCCCCAGTGTCTGTCTGTCTGTCTGTCTGTCTGTCTGTCTCTCTCTCTCTCTCTCTCTCTCTCTCTCTCGCACACACACACACACACACACACACACACACACACACACTCAAATGACCAAAGAAAATGATTGGCTAAGAACTGTTATGCCAGGCGTGGTGGCACACACTTGTAATCCCAGCATTTGGGAGGCTCAGACAGGAGGATCATGGTCTGCAGCCAGCCTCCATTACTACTAATGTGAGGCCTTTTGCAACTCAGTGAGACCCTATAAAAAAAAAATAGGGCTAGGGGTGTAGCTCGGAGGTAGAACGCCCCTGGGTTCCATCCTCAAAAAAAAGAACTAAATTGTTGGGTTGCAGCTTTAAAGAAGAAAATTCCTCCCATAAGACAGCGAGCCCCAGGGTGGGACCTGCAGCCCCCAGACCCCCACATCAGGCCCCAGTGAAATCCTCAGAGACCCCTCAACACCGGGCTTTATTGTGGCCCGCTGGAGCTCTGATTTCCGGCAGGCAGTGCTTCCAGCTCAGACTCCGCGCCTACTGCTTCAGGAGACAAGAGTTACATTCTCTAGGATGAAAAGGGCTTCTGTCCAGCAGGGAAAATGCCTCTGGGAGTCGGCGTCTGCAGAGCTGGCTGCACACAGAGGCGTGCGTTTACAGGTAAGTTCCATGCATGGCGAGGGAAGCTTGGCCAGTTCTGCCTTACCAGAGTAGTCATGTAGCGGGGTGCGGGGCGCACTGCTGTCATCCCAGTACTTGGGAGGCGGGGACAGGAAAATCACAGGCTCCTGGTCAGCCTCAGCAACTCAGCAAGGCTCTGTTGCCAAATAAAATAAGCGAAGAAGAAGAAGAAGAAGAAGAAGAAGAAGAAGGAGGAGGAGGAGGAGGAGGAGGAGGAGGAGGAGGAGGAGGAGGAGGAGGAGGAGGGAGGAGGGAGAAAGAAAGAAAGAAAGAAAAGAAAGAAAGAAAGAAAGAAAGAAAGAGAGAAAGAAAGAAAGAAAGAAAGAAAGGAAAAGAAAAAGAAGAAGGAAGATTTGGGGGTATAGCTCAAAAGCAGAATGGCCCTGAGTCCTGAGATCAATTCCCAGTACCAAAAAAAAGAGGAATTATGCCGGGCGTGGTGGCGCACGCTTGTCATCCCCGCGCTTGGGAGGCAGAGACAGGAGGGTCACGCAGGTTCGAAGCCAGCCGCGCGCGCTGGCTTAGGAGACCCTGTTTCCAAATAAAAATGTAAAAATAGGTCTGGGAGTGGAGCCCGGAGGTAGAAGGGCTTCCAGGAACCCCAGTACCACCAAAAAAAAAAAAAAAAAGAGGAATTATGTTAGATGATGTAGATGATGTTAGGTGTTACAATACTCTTTTCCATGGACACCAAAAATCTAAAGTAATCTTACTAGCCCCAGCCTGCATGACCCAATTTGTCTAAAAATTACTAATAATTTCCCAAATTATGCGTGTGCATATACCAATACATAATGAGTCTTCCTATTGTGTATAATCATAATGTATCAATTAAAAATACTAGGGAAGCCGGGCGTGGTGGCGCGCGCTTGTCATCCCAGCATTCGGGAGGCTGAGACCGGAGGATCGCGGTCGGTGGACAGCCTCAGCTACTTAGTGAGGCCCTCTGCAACTCAGTGAGACCCGGTTTCAAAATAAAGAACAAAAAAATAGGGCTGGGGGTGTAGCTTGGAGGTCGAATGCCCCTGGGTTTCATCCCCTAGACCTGCAACAACAACAAAAAAAAAGAGAGAGAGAAATAAAAACTGCTAAACAAAAAATAAAAACAAAAATTACTACCTCATCTATTTGCAGTAATAATAAAGTAATTATAAGGCTATGACGAGAAAATGTGTTTCCGGGACTGTCTATAAAATGAGCGTGTTCTATTCTGTGTGTGTGTTTAGTATCAGGGTTGAACCCAGAGGCATTCTACCTCCAAACTACACCCGCAACCCTTTTAGGTTTTTACTTCTTTATTTCTGTGTGTGTTTTAGAAACGGGTTTTCGCTAAATTCCTCAGGGCCTCACTAAGTCGCCAAGGCTGGCCTGGAACCCGTGATCCCCCTGTCTCAGCCTTCCAAGAACTGGGATTGCAGGCGTGGGCAGCTAAGCCGGGCTTCTCCCCTGCATTTCCCGTCAAAGGAGTTATGGGAAAGCTGTTTAATACTGAACAAATGTTAAGTTAAAAAAAAAAAAGAAAGAAAGAAAGAAAGAAAAAAAAGTCACAGCTCGCGGGAATCGCATCTTCTCTCCGGGAACGGGAGAACCTGCCCAGGTTTGGGGAACGCGTAGCCAGGACGAGGGTGCGCACCCACCTGCACCCCGCCTGCACCCTTGGGCCCCCACCTGCACCCTGCACCCCGCCTGCACCCTTGGGCCCCCGCGGGAAGGCCGGCAAGCCCGGCACTGCTCTCCGCGCTTATTTTTAGGCCCCGGCTCACTACAAATACCTCCGCCTGGGATCTAGTTCGATCGCACCCCCTTCTGACCTGAATGGATCACCGCCCCGCCCTCCGCCGTGGTCCTTTAAAGGAGAAGGGCGTGGGGAGAGATTCCTGCGGCGACAGATGGAGCCGGTGGGCGTGGCCGCGCCGGTGTCAGCGCCGCGGGGGAGGGGCGAGGCCTCGCGCTCTGATTGGCTGGCCCGGCGAGCGCGGCCGCGCCGATTGGCTGGCGGGGTTCCAGCGGAGTCCCGCTCTCGGGTTAAAGCGGCGGCGCCGGCCCGCGGAGCGCAGAGCTCCCGCCCGGGGCCGGGAGGGAGACCGGGCCGCCCAGCCTCCGCCGCCCGGAGCCCCCCGGAGGATGGCACAGGGAGCCAAGGACCGCAGACCCGGCGTGCCGAAGGTGAGCTGACATCTGCCTTTCCGCGGCCCCTCTTTTCCTAAAGCTCGCGCTTCCCATTCGCGTGGCGATGGGAAGGACATTCCAAGACTTCACAGGAAACCAAAGCGCTGGAGTAAGGTTCGCGCTCACAGGCACACCCCCAAAGGCACCTTTAAACCACTGTTGTTGTTGTTTTTTTTTTTTTGGGGGGGTTGGAGATGGAACCCAGGGGCATTCGACCCCTGCCCTATTTTTATTCTTTATTTTGAAACCGGGTCTCACTGAGTTGCAGAGGGCCTCGCTAAGTAGCCGAGGCTGGCCGCGAACCGCGATCCTCCGGTCTCAGCCTCCCGAATGCCGGGATGAGGAGCGTGCGCCACCGCGCCCGGCTGCAAACCACTGTTATGTAAAGCCGTTGCAAAGGTCTTTGCTCCCCCAGGATGCTAATTTAGACCGCATTGAGGTAAAAATTGGGGTGGGGGAAGAGGGTCCTGCACTGGTGGCTGGTGAGGAAAGCCCCCAGCCGCTGAAGCGAGGGCCAGCGGGTGTGCAAGGTTTACCCACCAGGCATCCCCTCTTTTCCGACATCCTCGGGTTCTGTGTTCTTCCCTGAGCCCACACCCACCGGTACCCACAGTTTTAGCACAGAGAAGTCATTTCTGTCCCCGAGGTCTGCGCGATTCCTTTTTCAAGAAGGACTGGCCGGGAGCCCAGAAGGTCACGGGGAAATTGCTGCGGGAAGGCCTGCCTCTGTGCCCCGGCCGCTCTGATACCCACTGGTGCTTAGCAGACACCAACAGTGCCAGGCCAGCGTGGTGGTGCGCGCCTGTGATCCCACGACTTGGGAGGCTGAGGCAGGAGGATGGCGGGTGCGAGGACAGCCCCAGCAAGAAGTGAGTCTCCGTCAACTTAGTGAGACCCTGTTTCAAAATAAAAATAGAATAGGGCTGGGGGTGTAGCTTGGAGGTAGAATGCCCCCCGGGGTTCAGTTCCCAGTAACAGTAACACACACACACACACACACTAGAGAGAGAGAGAGAGAGAGAGAGAGAGAGAGGAGAGAGAGAGAGAGAGAGAGAGAGAGAGAGAGAGAGAGAGAGAGGAGAGAGAAGGACCACCTAGGCCTTACAAATGGAGAAACTGAGGCACTCTGTCACAGAATGTTGGTTCTGGCAGGCAGCCCAGTAGAAAAGCCTTGGGTATGCAAAGGGCAAAGGGCAAATGCCACCCCTGGCACTTTTAAGCTGCGCAGTGTTGACTAAGTCACTTTCCTGGGCCTCAGTTTCTGTCTGGAACATAGAGTGGAGAGACCCCACCTCCTCCTTTGCCATAACAGCTATGGTGCCGCTGCTGACACCCAAAGCAGGGGTCATTTAGCTCTGCTTTCAGAGAACTTGCAGGGCAGAGTTCTCCCTAGCTGTCGGCCGTTACCTGTGAGGTACAGAGGGAAAAGAAAAAGAAAAAGAAAAAAACAGCATAAAAATAAAAAAAAACGCAAGCCAATTACCTAAAGGCGCAACCTTCGCCGTCTTCGAAATTGTGCCCTTCTCTGAGAATTGTGACCTGCCCCAGACCCCACGTGAACCCTGAAGGCGTGCGCCACGTCGGGTTTCATCCGGGCATCTGTCTGCCATGCCCATGACCCACCCCACTTGCCAGACTATTTGCTGAAGGGCGTCATCTCTCCTACAAAACTCCCGTGACACTTAAGCCTTTGGAAGCTACCTACTGATGCCTGCCCGGTATTCAGGCAGGCGGGAGCTGCTCGAATTTCTCTCTACGTTTTCCTGGCCTCTAGGAGGGCATAACCTTCTTTCCCCATCTTGGCTCAGTCCGTGCAAAGCAACAGGCCACACGCACCAGAACTCGGAAAACAAGTGAAGCCGGGCATGGTGACACACACACACACACACACACACACACACACACACACCAGGAATCCCAGGACTTGGGAGACTGAGACAGGAGGATTATAGGTTCGAGGCCAGCCTCTGCAACTTAGTGAGACCCTGTTTCAAAATTCTGAAAACAGAGCTAGGGGTATCGCTCAGAGGTAGAATGCCCGTGGGTCCTACCAGCACCACAATGGAAAAAACAGCCAGTCACCAGCTAAGACCCCGTTGTTTACCTGTGTTTATCTTACCTGCACGTGCGCGTGATGTGTGTGATCTTGAACTGCCAGGTCGTAGATGAACTGCCAGGTCGTAGATGAATCCAGGGCGGAGGCGACAGAGCCTCCTCGTCCTCTGAGAAGCAGAAGAGTCCCTAGTTATATTGACGATGGGCCGGTGGACAGGCAGAGATCAAGGCGGGACCGTGGAAGCCCCTCGTCCCCCAGGCCCGGGGCACTGACCTGAGAAAACCTAGCTTGGCTTCTCCTCTGCACAGGAGCGCGATTACCCGGATTAGAGGCGGAACATGTCCTCCTTCTCGCCGCCCTTCGGCGCCACTTTCCCTGGCTCGCAAAGGGTTTATTTTCCATCGAGATCGAGTTACAGGCTTAGAGGAAGAACGCGGTCCGCAGAGATGAAAGGCTAGATGGATCTGTTTTGCCTCTTGTGATTTTGACAGTCAGGGGCGAGGTCCCCGATTTGTAGGTTATCCAAAGCCCTTGCCGAACTTTTCCCGTGGTGTTTAAGGACCGTGGCCCATCGACAGCATGCTGAAAAGATTTTATGGCTTATTTACTTTGAAAAATCGGTGGCAGAGGGGGGTTTATAACCTTTGGGCTTGGGATGCATAATAATGCTTCGGCGTTTTGGAACCATCTCATAGATTCTTGGAGCCGCAAGGGACCCATCTGCAATATGAGAAATAGCTTTAAAATGGCATAGCATGCTGTCTCCACTGCCTACCCCCCCACCCCCAGTGGCTGGGAGAGGTGGGAATCCCCAGCAGCTGAAAAGCTATAAAAATGTCTGCGAGAGAGAACAGAAAATCCCAAACTGGATTAGGTTTAGTGGTCATGTGACCAAGCCCAGACAGGCCGAGGAAGTCCCTGTGGGTCACGTATATGTGGAGACAGAGCCGCAAGTATCTCCTGAGCTGAGTCAAATCCTCCTGAAGATGACTGGACTGAGCAAGAGAAAGTTCCCAGCTGGGCATGGTGGTGCGTGCGTGTCATCCCAGCGCTTGGGAGGCTGAGACAGGAGGATCGTAAATTCGAGGCCAGCCTCAAAAAGAGTCAGACCCTCATCAACCTAGCCAGACCCTATTTAAAAAAAAAAAAAAAGTGTCTGGAGTGTAGCTCGGAAGTAGAACGGCCCCGGTCCCAATCCCCAGTAAAAACACACACACACCGGTGTTTAGTAGTAGAGGTGTTCGCCTTGGATCTGGGTTCAAATCCCAGCTCCACCCTTTCTCAGAGGTGCGCTCTTGGGTCAGCAAATTAACCTTTTGAGTTTGTGCTCTTGCCTCATTTGAAAATCGGGGAGACTGTAGCAGCACCTTCTTTTCCAGGAAGCCGTGATAATTCGACTCGATAACGTATAAAAAGGGCTCAGTACACAGCACCCGACTAAACCATTCTGGGTGCTGGCGATGGGGGCGCGGCCGTGGGCGTGCGGCCTGCTAGCGGGCGGCGGGTTCACGGTTGTGGGGACCCCCCGCTCTCAAAAGCAACGGGCCTCACTCAGCAGATGCCGGGGCGGTTTCTCGGCCTCGGCGGGCCGGGTAGCGGCCCACGAGGTCGCCTTTGCTGTTCGCAGCAAAAATCAACGTGCAGAAGCAAGTCCGAGTTTGGGGCCGGGCCGGGGGCATGGGGCTCATTTTTGCTCTTTTAGACAAGGAAACTGCAGCCCCGATGGTCAAATTTCCAGCCTGAGGCCGCCGAGAAGAAGTATGAAGCCCACTGGACATCACAAGTGCGTGATTTCTGGAACCATTATCGGAAATTTAGAAAGGATAAGGACAGAGACCCGAGCGCTGGCTGGCGCTGGCCTGGGTCCGTGCCCGGGCACTGATCCCGAATGCCCCTGCTTTTCACCCCTCAACACCATGCCCAAGGAGCGCTGAAGTTGCCACTTCTTTTTTGTTTTTGTTTTTGTTTTTGTTTTTTTGGTGGTCCTGGGGTTCCTGGAAGCCCTTCTACCTCTGGGCTACACTCCCAGACCCATTTTTATATTTTTATTTGGAAACAGGGTCTCCTAAGCCAGCGCGCGCGGCTGGCTTCGAACCTGCGCCATCCTCCTGTCTCCGCCTCCCCAGCGCGGGGATGACGAGCGTGCCCACCGCGCCCGGCTTTTATTCTTTATTTTGAAACAGGGTCTCACCGAGTTGCAAAGGGCCTCGCTAAGTAAGTAACTGAGGCTGTCAGCGAACCGCGATCCTCCGGTCTCGGCCTCCCGAGTCCTGGGATTATAAGTGTGCGCCACCACGCCCGGCTTCTATTTTTTTTTTTTTTCTTTTTCTTTTTTTGGTGGTACTGGGGTTCCTGGAAGCCCTTCTACCTCCGGGCTACACTCCCAGACCTCTTTTTACATTTTCATTTGGAAACAGGGTCTCCTAAGCCAGTGCGCGCAGCTGGCTTCGAACCCGCGCCATCCACCTGTCTCCGCCTCCCCAGCGCGGGGATGACGAGCGCGCCCACCGCGCCCGGCCTGAAGTTATCACCTCTAAGCTAGTCGCCAGGCTGGGCCGGGCGCCTCCCAACGCGTCCCCATCCTACGGCCCCCGTCCTCCAGGTAGGTCCTCCTCCCTGGCCGAGAAACTCTCCCCGCGTTCACCTCCCGTTCCTGCCGGGGGCAAAACTGTTGGCATGAGGCCCAGGGAGCCAGTCCAACATAAACACACCACTTCAAGAACCGCCCCTGCTCCCCTCGCCCTTAAAAACATATTAAGCTGTCATTTAAAGAGCTTAATAGCCAACACGTCGGGGAGAAGCCTCGTGGTGTTTAGGCCGCTTGGCCCCGAAGGGGAGCTGGGCGCGGTGGCTCGCGCCCGCAATCCCAGCGCCTGGGAGGCTGGCAAGGGGGCACCGTAGGTTTGCACGGCCACCTTTAGCAGTTTAGCAGAGATCAGTTTCAAAATCTAAAGAAAGAGCCGGGCGTGGTGGCGCACGCCTGTAATCTCGGCGTGCGGGAGGCTGGCACTGGAGGATCTCCGTTCGAGGCCAGCCTCGGCTACCGAGTGAGGCTCTCGGCAACTTAGCGAGACCCTGTTTCCAAATAAAATAGAAAATAGGTCTGGGAGGACAGCCCGGAGGTAGAAAGCCCCTGGGTTCCATCCCCAGGACCACCAAAAAGAAAAAGAAAAAACAAAAGAAGGAAGGAAGGAAGGAAGGAAGGACGGACTGTCAGGCAACTCCAGTGGGTGCGCTTTCCTTTGTGGTCCCTCTCCTGGCAATTTCCAGTTCCGACCACTTCCTCTTCCGGTGAAAAACTGGGTGCAACGCACTATAGATTCCCCCTGGCCCCAGAGGAGGCTTCGATTTGACCCTAGGAAACGGAATCCATCTTTTTTATTCTGACTCTCACGTTGAAGAGTCTGTATATGTTAAAGTGGAGATCTGTCATGATGACTAATATACGTGGATATTTACTTCAAGACCCGGCTTCACAGTGGCGCACGTCTGTACGCCTGGCACTCGGGAGGCTGAGACAGGAGGGTGCCAGATTGGAGGCTAGCTTCAGGAACCTGGTGAGTCTGAGCAGTGGTGGGGTGCAGCTCAGAGGTAGATGCCCCTGGGTTCAATCCCCAGCACCAAAAACAATAAAGAAAAAGAAAACCATTTTCTGGCCAGGGTGTTAAGGCATTACCATACTTATAGGCCTGAACTTTGCTGGTGGCCATAGGCTCCTTTCCTAGGAAGTGGCAGAACCCGGTGGCCATCCTTCTGCCTCCGAACACCGCCCCGTCCTTTAGACCAGTTCTCAGAGAACAAGCGTTTAGTGTAAAATAGACCGCAAGGTCCAGCCCACGGAAGGAGGATTACAGGGCAGCTTTTCAGGGCTTCCCAAAGAAGACCCAGCTCTTGCTCTTAAAATTACTTCCCCTGAAACATGCCTCTCCCTTTTTCTTTTCTTTTTTTTTTTTTTTTTTTTTGGTGGTCCCAGGGGTTTTTCTACCTCCGGGCTATCCTCCCAGACCTTTTTTATACTTTATTTGGAAACAGGGTCTCACTGAGTTGCCGAGGGCCTCACTAAGCAGCCGAGGCTGGCTTCGAACCTGCGCGATCCTCCTGTCTCAGCCTCCCCAGCGCGGGGATGACAAGCGTACGCCGCCACGCCCGGCTCGCCTCTCCCTTTTCTTTCTGTGTGTGTGTGGGGAGGGGTGCTGGGGATTGAAGAGGGGGGGTTCTGCCTCTGAGCCTTAACCCCAGCTCTTTTAATTTTATTTATTTATTTTGATATTAGGAATTGAATTCAGGGGCATGCTACTTCCAAGATCCAGCCCCAGCCCTATTTTATTTTGCATTTGGAAACAGGGCCCCACTCAGTGTTGGAGGGCCTGCCTTGCTGAGGTTGAGTGTGGACCTGCGGTCTTCCTGTCCCCGCCTCTCGGGTACGGGGATTATAGGCATTCACCGCCATACCTTGCCTGTTTTTATTTTATTTTGGAACAGTCTCCCTGAGTGGCCGAGGCTGACATTGAACTTGGAATTCTCCTATCTCGGCCTCCCAAGTACTAGGACCAGTGCACCACCGTGCCAGGGACTATGAAACCTTTATTAAGAGTGAGAAACTTTTATAAGAAGTTTCATGTATACACTGAGACTTTTATAGTAGCTGAAACATGTATTTGGTATCGTGTGTGCGTGTGTGTGTGTGTGTGTGTGTGTGTGTGTGTGTGTGTGTGTTACCGGGGATTGACTGCAGGGACATTCTACCTCTTATCCACCCCCACATCTTTGCTTTTATTTCAAAATACGGTCTCTTGAGCCGGGCGTGGTGGCGCACGCCTGTAATCCCCGCGCTTGGGAGGCTGAGACAGGAGGATCGCGCAGGTTCGAGGCCAGCCTCGGCTACTGAGTGAGGCTCTCGGCAACTCAGTGAGACCCTGTTTCCAAATAAAATAGAAAATAGGTCTGGGAGGATAGCCCGGGGGTAGAAAAGCCCCTGGATTCCATCCCCAGCACCACAAACAAAACAAAACAAAACAAAACAAAACAAAACAAAACAAAACAGGGTCTCTCTTGGTTGCTGAGAGTCCTGCTCTGTCGTTGAGGCCGGCCTCAAACCTGTGATCCTTCTGTCTTAACCTCTGAAGTACTGAGATTATAGGCCTATGGCACCGCACCCCGCATATTTGGTATTTAATATTTAAGCCTAAATATTTGATGCAGAAGTTATGTCTTAAAAAAAAGAAATGATGCGTGAGTAGGGCTTTGTAAAGACTCTCAAATCACCTCCCAGCTCCTGGGCCTGCGCTCTTACACAAGACACGAATCCTGGAACATCTATTTTTTTTTTTCTCAAAAAGAATGTGTTTGTTCTTACTTTTATCAAGTGTTTGGATTCCTGCCTCCCCAAGGACGTCTCTGTTCAGTGTGAAGACAGGCAAGTTTAAGGAAAAAAAAAAAAAATCTCTAGGGTACAAAGGAGCCTGGATATGAGTGCCCTCTGTTCTAATTTTTTTTTTGTGGTACTGGAAATTAAACCCAGGGGCATTCTACCTCCAAGCCCGACCTCCAGCCCTATTTTTTATTCTCTAAACAGGGTCTCACTAAGTAGCTGAGGCTGGCTGCGAACCTGCCATCCTCCTGTCTCAGCCTCCCAAATGCCAGGATGACGAGCCTGCGCCACCACTCCCGGCTCCCAGTATCCTTTTTATATACAAGTCAGTGAACACCAAGAAGCCTCACATGAGTCAGGCGTGGTGACGTATAACTGTAATCTTAGCGCTGAGGAGGCTGAGACCAGAGGATCCCCAGTTTGAGGCCACATTCAGCAACTTAGTGAGACTGTTAGCAACTTAGCAAGACCCTGTTTCAAAATAAAAAATATATATATAATAATAATAATAATAATAATAACAACAACAACAACAGCTGGGCACGCTGGCGCACGCTTGTCATCCCCGCGCTTGGGAGGCTGAGACAGGAGGGTCGTGCAGGTTCGAAGCCAGCCTCAGCTACTTATGAGGCTCTCAGCAACTTAGTGAGACCCTCTTTCCAAATAAAATATAAAATAGGTCTGGGAGTATAGCGCAGAGGTAGAAAGGTTTCCAGGAACCCCAGTACCACCAAAAATAATAATAATAATAATAATAATAATAATAATAATAATAATAATAAAATAATAATAATAATAACAACAACAGCATAATAAGGCTGGGGTTGGCCGGGCGTGGTGGGCACACCTTGTAATCCCCGCGCTTGGGAGGCGGAGACAGGAGGATGGCGCAGGTTCGAAGCCAGCCGCACGCGCTGGCTTAGGAGACCCTGTTTCCAAATTTAAAAATATATTAAAAAAATAGATCTGGGAGTGTAGCCCGGAGGTAGAAGGGCTTCCAGGAACCCCAGTACCAAAAATAAATAAATAAATAAAATAAGGCTGGGGTTGTAGTGTAGAGGCGGACTGCCCTAAGGATTGATGTCTAGTACCTCAATAAATAAGTAAATAATAAATTTTGAGGTTCCGCACCCACAGTCCAGGAGATCCCGGCGTGGGGCTTCACTTGGTCTAGGACTGCGCACCTCACCTGCCTGGTCAGCCGGAGTCACGGTCCACCAGAGAATACGTGACTCAGACGTGTGGACCCCAGGGCAGGCCGGCGCCAGGGTATAAACTGTCAAATGAAATAAAATGGCTGAAGTCGGGAGAACAAAGGCCCCGCGTGGCAAGTTATTCTTTTGAAAGGTAAACTAGTGTCCAGCCGCGGGTACTGTTTCCAATCCACGTGGTTGATACCTCCCCACCCCCAACACACACACACACACACACACACACACACACACACACACACACACTTACGGTTAGTCTCTCTCCAAGCTATAATCCCAGCCTTATTTTTCAATTTCAAAATAGAGTCTTGCTAAGTTGCCGAGGGCCTCGCTACACTGCCGAGGCTGGCCTCGAACCCCCCAATCCTCCTGTCTCAGCCTCCCAAGTACCGGGATGACAGGCGTACGCCGCCAGGCTTGCTTTATTTATTTATCCGGAGACCAGGGAGGGAACCCAGGAGCGCTCTACCCCTGAGCTACGCCAGAGCGCCCCCTGCGTTCAGTCCTCGGCACTGCGCCCACAAATGATAGTTTAATGAAGTGCCCAGACACAGAGTAGGTGCTAAGTATTTCTTCTGCTGTTATTAGCACGAATTTAAAATATCTCCTAGCACAAAGCAAGAAATCTTACAAGGTTGTTCTGTGCGGGAGACCGGGCCCAGCCTGCCTCCATCGCACGGGCCTTCTGAGGAATCGGATTACAGGAACTTCCGTGTGGGCTCAGCCCAACCTGGCCATAAATATCCTCATCATGCGAAACGGCAAGAATGGTAATAATTCATCCTGGGTGTCTCGTGGACGCCCTTTCAGAAGGAACCTTCGCCTTGTCCGGTGCTAGTGGGTGACCCCAGCTCGCTCAGCTTCTTTTTGGTGTGTGTGGGACTGGGGATCGAGCCCAGGGACATTCTATCTCTGAATGATTCCCCCGGCCCTTTTTTTTATTTCTTTTAATTTCAAAATAAAGTCTTGCTAAGTTGCTGAGGCTGGACTCCAACTTTCAACCCTCCTATCTCAGCCTCCCAAGTACTGGAATGATAGGCCTGGACCACCACACCAAGAACAATGATTTCTTTCTTCTTTCTTTCTTTCTTTCTTTCTTTCTTTCTGTACTGGGGATGGAACCCAGGGGCATTCTACTTCTGAGCTACACCCCCAGCCCTATTTTTCTATTCTTTATTTTGAAATAGGCTCTTACTAAGTTGCAGAGGGCCTCACTAAGTAGCTGAGGCTGGCCACGAACCGTGATCCTCCTGTCTCAGCTTCCTGAACGCAATGATTTATTTATATTTATATATATATATATATATATATATATATATATATATATATATATTTTTTTTTTTTTTTTTTTTTTTTTTTTGCGGTACTGGGGAAGGAACCCAGGGGCACTGCACCTCCAAGCTATACCCGTAGCCTTATTTTTCAGTCTTTTGATTTTTTGAAACAGGGTCTCACTGAGTTGCGAAGGGCCTCGCTAAGTAGCCGAGGCTGTCCACAAACCACGATCCTCCGGTCTCAGCCTCCCGAATGCCGGGATTACGAGCGAGCGCCACCACGCCCGGCACCATGATTTCTTTTTAATCAGGACCTTTGGGGAGTATCTGAGGCCCCGGGTGGGAGCGAGTCTGAGGCAACGGGGACTAGTGGTGCTTCTCGGGAGCCTGCGGTAGACCAGTTGCCCGGGCCTAGCCTGTGTCTTCAGGGCAGCCGGATTGCCTGGGCTGTATCTCCCATGATAACACAAAGCACACAGGCGGGGGACAGGGCTTCTTGCTGACTAATGTTCCCCTAAGAAACCTGTCTTGGAGAAGAAGGTCTGTTTGGGATCATGACTCAGTGGCGATTTTAGGTACTGATTCACGAGGCTGACCACTGAGGTCGCCGCACCGGGTCATCTGTTGGCTGAGAGGCGACGGGCAAGCAGATGCCAGTGTGTACAGCCTGCCAAGGCGCCTGTGCTGCCCAGGCTGCGGCTCTGTGGCCAGCCAGAGCCTTGCTGAGGGAATCTGGCTCTAATGGGAGCCTTTAAGGGGAGGATTAGGGCGCCAGCTCTGGGGTGTTCTACCTCTGAGGTTTTGTTTGGTTTTTTTTTTTTTTTTTTTTTTTGGTGGTCCTGGGGTTCCTGGAAGCCCTTCTACCCCCGGGCTACACTCCCAGACCTATTTTTACATTTTTATTTGGAAACAGGGTCTCCTAAGCCAGCGCGCGCGGCTGGCTTCGAACCCGCGCCGTCCTCCTGTCTCCGCCTCCCCAGCGCGGGGATGACGAGCGTGCCCACCGCGCCCGGCTACCTCTGAGTTTTATTTGGGGCTTTGAAATGGGGTCTCCCTCAGTTACCGAGGGTCTCGGTAAATTGCTGGTGCTAACCTTAAACCTGTGACCCTCCCAGCTCGGCCTCCCAAGTATCCCGGGCTCCAGGCCTCTTTTTGGGGGTGCACTCTGCCCAGGTGCAGCTGTGGTGGTCTGCGTCTCCTCCCCGGGTGCCCCTCTCTGTCAGGAGGGCTGGAGCTGTGCCCTCTACCCCCACACTTTCTTGCCCCGGTTTCCCACCTCTGTCCCCTTTTCGTTGAACCCTAACTACGCGCCGGGCTTTCGGGGAGCACTCGGCGGGCACGGCCTGCCCTCTGGCCTCGGGATCCTGCAGGTGAGATGGGCATCTAAAGCCGGACGCCAGGGCCAGTCACACGGCCAGGACGGCGACCCGATGCTCCGGGCCCTGCAGAAAGGCAAACGTGTGCTGGCCGGGAGGGTGCTCGCCTACCAGGCTGGGCGCGGGGGCACGGGCTCGTAACGTGTACAGGTGTTCCTTCTAGAAACTTCTCTCGGGTTATAGTGGGGCTGGGGGAGTAGGAGGCAAACACGCTGGTGATATTTTAAGAGAATCTGAAGATGGAGAGAAAATGAAGGAAGCTGGGCGTGGTGGTGCACGCCCGTGATCCCAGTACTGGGGAGGCTGAGACTGGAGGATGGCACAGGTTCGAAGCCAGCCTCGGCTACTTAGTGAGGCTCTCGGCAACTTAGTGAGACCCTGTTTCCAAATAAAATATAAAATAGGTCTGGGAGTGTAGCCAGGAGGTAGAAAGCCCCTGGGTCCCATCCCCAGGAACACACATAAAAATAAATAAGCCGGGCGTGGCGGCGCACGCTCGTCATCCCCGCGCTCGGGAGGCCGAGACGGGAGGATGGCGCGGGTTCGAAGCCAGCCTCGGCTACTGAGTGAGGCTCTCGGCAACCTAGTGAGACCCTGTTTCCAAATAAAGTATAAAATAAGTCTGGGAGTGTGGCCCGGAGGTAGAAAAGCCCCCGTTCTCCACCCCCAGTCCCACACACACAAATAAAATAAATAAACCTCGCTGTGACGTACAGTTACAACATACCAGACTACGAGTCAAGCAAACAAACCGGGCCTGCACACTTCACACACGCACGCCCGCTTTCTCCCCCTCTCCACCCAGGCGGGGGGAGGCTCGGCCGAGGGCTGGCAGGTGGGCCCGCCTCGACTCGGTTTCCTTTCTCCAGCTGCTAACCAGAGCGTTCCCCCAAGGCCCGGGCCGTCCCTCTGGCTGGACGCGCCAGTGGCCTCTGCGATCCGGGGCGCCGGCTGCAGCGACCTCCCCAAGCGCCCAAAAAGAGCCAGGGGGAGGCCGGGGCCAAACCACGCCTGGCCCAGCCCCATATCTACTGGAAGTTTCTAGCCCTTGATGAATATTTATACCAAAATAGGGCCAGTGGCAGTGTTTCATCTGGGTGGATCTTGCCAGTATTTGCTCTTTGAAGTATGAGAAATTCTCAGAAGGCCCAGGACCGTCTTATCCTGAACACAAGAACTGGCTTTCTCTTTGTCTCGCCCTCTGTCTCTCTCTCTCTTCCTCCCTTCCTCTCTCCTGTGATAAGGTATTCTACCTCCGAGCTCACCCCAGTACTTTTTATCTATTTATTTTAATTTTGAATTCGGGGTCTCAAATTGCTGAGGCTGGCCTCAAACCTGCAGTTCTCCCGTCTCGGCCTCCGAAGTACTGAGACCACGGGCATACGCCACCATGCCCGGCAACGTTTCCCTTTTTTAAATTTTTTTATGTTTTTGTGGTACTGGAGATGGAACCCAGGGGCTTTTCTACCTCCGGACTACACTCCCAGACCTATTTTCTATTTTGTTTGGAAACAGGGTCTCACTAAGTTGCCGAGAGCCTCACTCAGTAGCCGAGGCTGGCTTCGAACCCGCGCGATCCTCCTGTCTCGGCCTCCCGAGCGCGGGGATGACAAGCGTGCCCCCCACGCCCGGCTAGGATTTATTTTAAAGACAGGAAAAATTAGCCCGGCGTGGGGCGCACGCTCGTCATCCCCGCGCTTGGGAGGCCGAGACAGGAGGATCGCGCAGGTTCGAAGCCAGCCGCGCGCGCTGGCTTAGGAGACCGTTTCCAAATAAAAATGTAAAAATAGGTCTGGGAGTGTAGCCCGGAGGGAGAAGGGCTTCCAGGAACCCCAGTACCACCAAAAAAAAAAAAAAATCGGGCTGGGGGTAGAAAAGCCCCTGGGTTCCATCCCCAGGACCACAAAAATATATAAATAATTAAATACACCACATGCTGGCAAAGAGGAGGGGGAGAGAGAGGAGAGGGGACTTATTTATAAGAAGGGTGCCGCTTTCAAACCAGAAAGACATCTTGCTGTGTGTGTGTGTGTGTGACTAGGGATTGAACCCAGGGGCATTCTCCTCTTAGCTATACCCCCAGACCTTTTTATTTTTTATTTTGAAACAACGTCTCGCTAAGGTGCCGAGAGCCTCGCTAAGTAGCTGAGGCTGGCCTCCGACCTGAGATCCTCCTATCTCGGCCTCCCAACTACCGTGATTCCAGGCGTGTGCCACCCCCACCCCCCAGCCCCCGCTTCAGACTTTTTGAATCGCAGCGCGGTGCGTTTATCCAAGCACATTTCCTTTCAGGATGTTAAGATCCAGACAGCCAAGATTTGGTTCACCCAGTCTCCAGCTAGTTCCAAAATTAACTCCAACCAAAGTGTGTTATCCTTGGAAATATCAGAAACACGGCAAATTTAGAATTCACACACACACACACACACACACACACACACACACACACACCAAATTACATTCTTAGCATTTCCGGCTGCTAAAAGCAGAAATGTCTCATAAAATTGAGCGATCCGTATCACAGTCAAGTATTTGTTTATGAAGAGTCGGCACCTAAGAGCCAGGAGGCCAGTTAGATTTTAATTTCTAAGCATCACTCGAAGGCAGGAGGCCTGGGATCGCCCACAGCACGCTCGCACTGAGGAACCGGGGTCCCGGGGAATAAGGGATCCCGTGGGGACTTGGTTCGATGTTTTAGAAACAGGATTTTGCTCTCTATGGTACTTAGACTTCCACTAAGCAGCTGAGCCTGGCCTCGAAGCTGCGATCCTCCCGCCTCGGCCTCCCAAGTTCTGGGATGACAGGCGAGGACCTGGAGGCCCGCCGAGCCTGGCTGGTAGTGTCTGCATTGGTACAAATTTTCTGTGCACAGGAGCCTGGCTCTTGGCTTAAGTGTCAAAGTAAATATATCAGTTCAGCACATCAGCCTGGCCGCGTCTTTCAGATTTAAGATGCGCGCGCTTGCTTTGGACCCGGGGATTGTGTAAACACGGCCTGTCAGCAAGAGGCCGGCCGAGAGCTGTTTCCTCTCTCCCGGCTCCGCTTTTGCACGCCGACGTAGAATGGTAAACAAAAAACTGTGTCCAGACGGGAACTATCAGTGTCTTTTCCATTGCACAGATCGCTCCGTTGAGAATTTGTAACTTTTTTTTTTTAATTCATGGCGGCGCCGGTGATCAAACCCAGGGCCTCATGCATATGAGGCAAGCCCTCCACCACTGAGCCAAAAGCCCCTGGGTTCCACCCCCAGTACCACAAAAAAAAATAATAATAAAGATAAATAAAGAAAACAGGGCTGGGAGTGTAGCTCAGGGGTAGAATGCCCTTGGGTTCAATCCCCAGTAGCAAAAAATAAATTAATTAAATTTTTTTATTTATTTATTATTATTTTTTGTGTGTGTGTGTGGTACTGGGGTTCCTGGAAGCCCTTCTTCCTCCGGGCTACACTCCCAGACCTATTTTATATTTTTGAAACAGGGTCTCTACGCCAGCGCGGCTGGCTTCGAACCTGCGTGATCCTCCTGTCTCCGCCTCCCAAGCGTGCGCCACCGCGCCCGGCTTTAAATTAATTAAATTTAAAAATAAAAATCAGGAACACTAAGAGATGAACAGCAGTCGCTATAATAAAACTGAACAACCTACACAATGCACTATAATAAAACGGTCGGCATCACTCCTTTGGGGTTTTAGGTACGTTATCAAGTCATAGTAAAGGGACTGGCACACAAGCCCCTGACAGTCCGTGTTAAGCGCCATCGCTCCCAGTGACGGCCGGGAGGGTAGCGTCTGTGGGTGGATCCGCTGCGGCGCAGGGAAGTGCACATCTGGATGCAGCATCCTGCCACGCGGCGAAGCTTCCATCTCGGGACTCTGAGTGCCGATCCACTGGGCACCGAGGGGTTGTTTCTTTGCGGAATTTCCTGCTTAATATTTTTGAACTCGTTGGGCGTGGCAACGTGTGCCTGCGATCCCTGTACTTGGAAGGCTTGAGACAGGAGGATCGCAGGTTCGAGGCCAGAGCCTCAGACACTTAGTAAGACCCTATTTCGAAATAAAAAATAAATGCCAGGCGCGGTGGCGCGCGCTTGTCATCCCCGCGCTCGGGAGGCCGAGACAGGAGGATGGCGCGGGTTCGAGGCCAGCCTCGGCTACTGAGTGAGGCTCTCGGCAACTCAGTGAGACCCTGTTTCCAAATAAAATAGAAAAAAGGTCCGGGAGTGTAGCCCGGAGGTAGAAAGCCTCTGGGTTCCACCCCCAGGACCACCAAAAAATAAATAAATAAATAAAAACCAAAATAAAAAATAAATAAAGGTCGGGCATGGTGGCACACACCTGTAATCACAGTACTCTGGAGGCTGAGCCAGGGAGGTCACAGGTCAAAGCCAGTCCTAGCAACTTAGCGAGGCCCTCGGAAATTAGCAAGACACTTTTTTTTTCTAAATTAAAAAAGACCTGGAGGATACAGCTTAGAGGTAGAATGCCCCTGGGTTCAATTTCCAGCATCATACACGCACAACAAATAAATATAAATAAAAAGGGCTGGGGATACAGCTTAGTGGTAAAGCGTGCCTGACTTCCAAAATACCAATAATAATAATAATTACTATTATTTTATTATTATTATTATTATAATGATACTATTTTCAGACCATGGCAGACCATAGGTACTGAAACCATAGGAAGCAGACCCACAGATAGAGGAGACCGCTGTAACAAGTTATTATTATTTTTTGTTATTACTATTATTATTATTATTTATTTTTATTATTATTTATTTTTCATTATTATATTTTATTATTATTTATTATTATTTTATTTTATTATTATTTATTATATATTTTATTATTATATTATTATTTTTATTATTTTTATTATTATTTATTTTTCATTATATTTTATTATTATTTATTATTATTTTATTATTATTATATTTTATTATTATTATTTATATATTTTATTATTATATTATTATTTATTTTTATTATTATTTTTTATTATTATTATTTTTTGGAAAACTGGGGGTGAATCTCTTATGTTACGCAAAGCCTAAGCAAATACTCTGCCACTGAACTCTATCCCGCAGCTCTTTTCTTTTCTTTTCTCTCTTTTTTATTTCTTTTTAATTTTTGAGACAGGGTCTCACAGAGCTGCTGAGTCTTGCCAAGATGCTGAGGCTGGCCTTAAAACTTGGAATCCTCCTGTCTCGGCCTCCCCAGGCCTGGGCTTCCAGGTGTGCGCCGCTCTGCCTGCCTTAATCTTACCTATTACCCGTGACATGCTGAAAGAGAGCGTGACATATTTTGCTCCAAACCTGAATTTTACTAAAGTCGAGCCTGGACAGCTCATCTTTTTTGTACGTGCGTGTGTGAGGTTCTGGTGATTGAAACCTACAGATCCAGTCCTAGTTTATTTTTTTTTATTTGGAAACAGAGTCTCTCTAAACTTCTGAGAGCCTTGCTAAGTTCCCGAGGCTGGCCTCGAACCCGCGATCCTTATATCTCAGCCTCCCAAGTACTGGGACTGCAGGCGTCTGCCACTGCCCCCGGCTTGGACGAACCATTTTAAGAGACGAATTGAGTGGGCGAATGAAAAATATAGCCCTTAAAGGGAATACTACTTCTTTTAGGGGAAAATGTCTTGTTTTGTTTTGGGGTTTTTGTTTTTGTTTTTTTGTTTTGTAGTACGAGGGATGGAACCCGGGGGCATTCTACCTCTGAGCTGCACCCCAGCCCTATCTTTTTTTTTTATTATTATTCTTTCTTTTGAAACAGGGTCTCACTGAGTTGCAAAATGGCCTCACTGAGTAGCTAAAGCTGTCCTCGAACCCGCGATCCTCCCGTCTCGGCCTCCTGAATGCTGGGATTGCAACTCTGCCACCATGCCAGGCTAAAAAAGTGTATTCTTTTGTATAGCATTTGATACATTTGAGATGCCAGAAACTTCCTTCTCAGGAGAAGCACCCAGCTGCCTCTTTCAGCTGCAGCGTTCCCGAGAATAAATATCAAACACACAAATCCACTTACTGGGAATATGACCGACTCTCCAGAAGTCTGCCGGGCGCGGCGCCGCTGCCCCGGCTCCGGCCCCAACTGTAGTCCTATCTGTTACTTTAAATAGGTTGGGGTTTTTTTTTTTTTTTAAGTTTTCCATCCACAGAATTCTTAAGTATCCGACCAGGAAGGCTAACCTCCATTTGTTTAGTCTGTGTATTTTTATCTGCCTTAAACAATTCCAAAAGAAAAGAATGAAGTTAAAGAAATTCATTCACACCCATTCTGGGTCAGATGGGGGAATGAGAATGTCCATGGAGCTGCCCCAGGGACAAACCAGAGATCTGGGACACACTCACTCACACACACACACTAACACACACTCACATACACTCACACACACACTCACACACACTCACACACACTCACGCTCACACACACTCACACACACTCTCACACACACTCTCATACTCACACACACTCACACTCACACACACTCACACATACACACACACACACTCTCACACTCTCACACACACACTCACACACACACATTCACTCACTCACTCCTGGTCCTGGTGGGGAATGGTGGTGCACACCTGAAATCCCAGTACTTGGGAGGCTGAGAAAGGAGGACCGCGGTCCGAGGCCAGCCTCAGCTACTTGGTGAGGCCCTCTGCAACTCAGAGAGACCCTGTTTCCAAATAAAAAGAAAGAAAGAAAGAAAAAATAGGGGCAGAGAGGTTAGCTCGGAGGTAGAATGCCCCTGGGTTCAACCCCCAGTACAGAAAGAAAGAAAGAAAGAAAGAAAGAAAGAAAGAAAGCCAGCCAGCCACCCGGGCGCGGCGGGCGCGCTCGTCATCCCCGCGCTCGGGAGGCGGAGACAGGAGGATGGCGCGGGTTCGAAGCCTCGGCTACTGAGTGAGGCTTAGGAGACCCTGTTTCCAAATTAAAATATAAAAAATGGGTCTGGGAGCGGAGCCCGGAGGTAGAAGGGCTTCCAGGAACCCCAGGACCACCAAAAAAAAAAAAAAAAAAGCCCCTGGGTTCCATCCCCAGTGCCAATAAATAAATAAATAAATAAATAAATAAATAAATAAATATGAAAGCCAGTGCCCACCATAAATAAATAAATAAATAAATAAATATGAAAGCCAGTGCCCACCATAAATAAATAAATAAATAAATAAATATGAAAGCCAGTGCCCACCATAAATAAATAAATAAATAAATAAATATGAAAGCCAGTGCCCACCATAAATAAATAAATAAATAAATAAATAAATAAATATGAAAGCCAGTGCCCACCATAAATAAATAAATAAATAAATAAATATGAAAGCCAGTGCCCACCATAAATAAATAAATAAATAAATAAATAAATAAATATGAAAGCCAGTGCCCACCATAAATAAATAAATAAATAAATAAATAAATAAATATGAAAGCCAGTGCCCACCATAAATAAATAAATAAATAAATAAATAAATAAATAAATATGAAAGCCAGTGCCCACCATAAATAAATAAATAAATAAATAAATATGAAAGCCAGTGCCCACCCCAATCTGCACAGGCCCCCGCTGGGCTCCTCCCTGGAGCGGGCTCCTCACGGGGGGCTGGAGGCGCTGTGAGGACACCCGGCCTCGGGGATGGGGCGCCGGCGCCAGCGCACATGTGACGGAAACAATATGACGACCCAGGCCAGGCCCCTGCCGGCGGCCGCCGTGGAGGAAGGCGACCGGGCGCTCGGCCTCCGAGGGGACAGTCGCTCTTGTCTTCTCCAGGCATCGTTGAGAAAAATCTGAATGCGTTTAAGGTGCACGCGGTGACGTGTTGACGTCCATATGCAAGGCTTACTAATGGAACTGGTCAAGTACCCGTCATACAGACACGTCTGCTCTTGTAATGAGAACTTTTTATCTTTTTATTTATTTATTTATTTATTTTTGTGATACAGGGGGTGGAACCCAGGGGCCTTCTACCCCTGGGCTACACTCCCAGACCCATTTTCTATTTTATTTGGAAACAGGGTCTCACTGAGTTGCCGAGAGTCTCACTAAGTAGCTGAGGCTGGCTTCGAACCCGCGCGATCCTCCCGTCTCCGCCTCCCGAGCGCGGGGATGACAGGCGTGCGCCACCACGCCCGGTTCACTAGGACCTCTAACATAGACAAACTATGAAGAGTTGAGGGAAATATAATCAGAAATGACTTTCGTCTTGGTTTGTGGGGTTTGTTCTTATTTTATAAAGTAATGACAATCGTGGGGGGGGGGGGTACTGGGGATTGGATCCAGGGGCATTCTGCCTCTGAGCTCCACCCCCAGCCCTTTTTAGTTTTTGTTCTGAAACAGGGTCTTGTGAGGCTACTGAGAGTCTAAGTAGCAGAGGCTGGCCTCAAACTTCCAATCCTCCTGTCTCAGCCTCCCCAGTACTGGGATTCCAGGCACTCATCTCCACGCCCGGCTTTAAGCCACTGTCCGCGCGGTTTCCCCCGGGGTCCCTGCGCCCACGGCCCCAGGCGGCCTCTTTTCTGGTTCTAAGTCCTCTGAAGTCCCACATCCTGTCGCCTGAGTCCGAGAAACCCACCTGGACGTTCTGTTCCCCCCACTTAGGGGAAAGTCGAGCTATCTGCCGCATCGCCAGGCCGCCTCGTTCTCCGGGACGGTGTTGGGGTTTTTTATCTGTGCTAGTCTCCGCCGCTGGGCCACGGGGCGCTCGGAGCGCGGCCTCCCGATAAACAAGCCCATCGTTTGCTCTGTGCAAACACAGAGCAGCCCGTCTGGCTCCCGGACTGACAGCGCGCACAGAACAGATGGCTGTTTGGCGTGCCAAGAAGCCGCCGCGACAGCTCCTCTCCCCCCAGCGACTTCTGTCGCCATGGAAACCGTCCCCTTCGTGAGATGCTCTTCCTGTACCCGCATCTTTTTTTTTTTTTTTTTTTTTTTTGGTGGTCCTGGGGGTGGAACCCAGAGGCTTTCTACCTCCGGGCTATACTCCCAGACTTTTTTTTTTAATATAGATTTTATTTGGAAACAGGGTCTCACTAGGTTGCCGAGAGCCTCGCTAAGTAGCGGAGGCCGGCTTCGAACCCATGCGATCCTCCTGTCTCAGCCTCCCGAGCGCGGGGATGACAAGCGTGCGCCCCCACGCTCGGCTCCCAGCCCTATTTTTTATTCTTTATTTTGAAACAGGGTCTCACTGAGTTGCAGAGGGCCTCGCTAAGTAGCCGAGGCTGGCCTCGAACCCGTGCGATCCTCCTGTCTCAGCCTCCCAAGCGCGGGGATCACAAGCGTGCGCCCCCACACCCGGCTACCTGCATCATTTAAGGTTTTATTTGTCCTTTTTTTTTTTTTTTTTTGGTACTGGATATTGATTGAACCCAGGGGCAATCTACCTCTGAGCTGTATTCCCCAGCCCTATTTTATTTTATAATATTTGAAACAGGGTCTCGTTGAGTGGCACAGGGGTGCGGAGGCTGGCCTCCAACCTGTGGTTCTCCTGTCTCGGCCTCCCAAGCACTGGGATGAAGGCGTGCACGGCTGTGCCTGGCTCCCGGGCGCATTCTGCTGGGAGGACCTGCCAGTCGCGCTGCGGGCCCCGTGGCCCAGGCCCAGCCCGCCTCTCTGTTTTGGATCGACCGCGTTGGCTGCCCGTGAAACCCGCACCGGCTCTCCTGGGAAGGCAAACCCCTTTCTGTGTCCTTTTCCAGGTGTCCCTGGGTCAGCAGACAGCAGCACGGAGTGTGGCGTGTCTGAGGTGCAAGGGGACGTGTTTGGGCTTTGAGCCGCATTCATGGAGGTAACGAGTGGGTTTTGTCGAGGGATGGAGGCTCTGCTGGCCTCCTTTTCTTGGCTTCCTTCCGGGAGCCCTGGGCTTGCTTTCTGCTGGGGCTGCTCGGGACGCTTGCTCTGCCAGGGAGGGGAGGCTGTCCGGCCTGCCCCCGCTGGGGATCAAGAAAGAAGCCAAGCCAAGGCTGGTGGCTGGCACGGGTTTATAATCCCAGCACTCGGGAGGCTGAGACAGGAGGATCGCAGCCTCAGCTACTTAGTGAGGCTCTCTGCAACTTGGTGAGACTGTTTCAAAATTTAAAAATTTTTTTAAAAAAGGGCAGGGGGTGTAGCTCGGAGGCCAAATGCTCCTGGGTTCCATCCCCAGACCCACGGAAAAAAAAAGAAAAAAAAAAAAAAAGAAGAAGAAGAAGCCATTGAAGCTAGGCATGGTGACGCACAGCTGTCACCCAGTAGTTGGGAGGCGGAGACAGGAGGATTGTGGGCTTGAGGCCAGCCTCAGCAATGTGTCAAGACTCAGCAACTTAGCGAGACCCTGTTTCAATAAATAAATAAATAAACAAACAAACAAACGGGTAGGGGTGTAGCTTAGAGGTAGAGTGCCCCTGAGTTCAATCCCCAGTAACACACACACACACACACACACACACACGCACACACGCACACACGCACGCACACACACGGCAAAGACGAACATTTTAGTTAGAGGAAGGCTCCCAACCCAGCACTGTTGCTGTTCGGTCGTTCTGTGCCGTGGGAGGCTGTGCTGGGGACTGCAAGGTGATTCTCAGTGTAGGTGCAATAATATCGCTTCCTCCGGTATAATCCCAGCGCTTGGGAGGCCGAGGCAGGAGGATCGCAGGTTCTGCGTCAGCCTCGGCAACTCAGCGAGGCTCTGAGCAACTTAGTGAGACCCTGTTTCCCAACAAAAAAGAAAACAGGTAGGGCGAGGGTGTAGCTCAGACAGTGAACGCCCCTGGGTTCAATCCCTAGTTCAAAAACAGAGGGGCAGATACTAAATATTTTAGGCTCCGGGTCCACATAGTCTCAGCTATAACTACTCAAGTCTGCCACCGAAGCCTGGGAGCAGCCACAGACAAGCTGTAAAGGAGAGGACTGGGGCTGTGTGCCAATAAAACTTTATTTATAAACAGCAAGTGGCGGGCCGGGTTCCAGCCCCGGGGCCGCGGGTACTCCCGCTCTAGCGCAGCCGTGCTAAATGACTTGGCTGTTGGCACTGGCAACCATCAGGAGATGAGCAGCTATTCTAGTCACTGATGGCAAGCTCCTCCATGTTCACATCCCGCGAGCAGACGCGTTTCCCAAGCACCATCCAGGCCGGGCCGGGCTTGCCCACGCCCGCGCGGCGCCGGGAGCTCGCTTTCCTCGGGGCAGATACTTTCCCGGATGCCGAGCCCGCCTGACCCCGCTCTCTCCCCAACCCAGGAAATTATGCAAGTCGTGCAGATGCAGCCAGGAGGACCACTGCTTGACCTCAGACCTGGAAGACGACCGGAAAATCGGCCGCTTGCTGACAGACTCCAGATACGCCACGCTCACAGCCCGGGTCAAGGGCGGAGATGGCGTCCGGATCTACAAGAGGAACCGAATGATCATGACCAACCCCATCGCCACGGGCAAAGACCCCACCTTTAACACCATCACCTACGAGTGGGCTCCCCCCGGGGTCACCCAGAAGCTGGTGAGAAGGCTCTCCCGCCCGACCGAGGGGCCATCGCCCCTGTCCCTGTAATGGCGGCTTCCTGTATCTCAAAGACGAGGTCGTCATAAAATAGTAGGAGAGGCCTTGGTTTCGGCTCATGGTATTGAAGTAAAGACCGTCTGGGCCTCGGCAAAAATGATCTATTCAAAGCCGGGCGCGGTGGCGCACGCCCGTCATCCCAGCACTCGGGAGGCCCGAGACCGGAGGATCGCGGTTCGCGGCCGGCCTCGGCTACTTAGCGAGGCCCTCGGCAACTCAGCGAGACCCGGTTTCAAAATAAAGAATAAAAAATAGGGCAGGGGGTGGAGCTCAGAGATCGAATGTCCCTGGGTTCCATCCCCAGTACCACATATACACAGACATAGAACATTTTTAATAAATCCACCTATGAAAAAGTCTAGAAAAATAGACCCAGTGTTACCAAGTCCCCTCACACAGGTCAACAAGGTATCTATTTTAAAATGCTTTTCATTTACTAACTTCTTATTTTTTTTGCAGTAGTGACAATCAATCCCAGAGGTACCCTACCAGTGAAGCTCACCCCCTGCCCCTTTTACTTTCTATGTTATTTATTTATTCATTCATTTATTTATTTTTGCATTACTGGGGGATTGAAGCTAGAGACGTTCTAGCTCTGAGCTATACCTGCAGCCCTTTTTATTTATTTATTTATATTTTTATTTATTTATTTATTTTTGCAGTACTGGGGATGGAACCCAGGGTCATACTATCTCTGAGCTATACCCCAGCCCTATTTTTTTATTCTTTACTTGGAAACAGGGTCTCACTGAGTTGCGGAGGGCCTCACTAAGTAGTAGCCGAGGCTGGCCGCGAACCGCGATCCTCCCGTCTCAGCCTCCCGAGTCCTGGGATTACAAGTGTGCGCCACCAGGCCCGGCTTTCTTATCTATTTTTAAATTTTTTATTCTCTGTTTTTGCAACACTGGGGATGGAACCCAGGGGACTTTTCCCACTGAGCGACACTCCTGGCCCTTTTTCTTTTTTATTTATTTATTGTGTGCGACTGGGGATTGAACCCAGGGGTGCTCTACCACTGGGAGACACTCTCAGCCCTTTTTATTTGATTTTGAGATAGGGTCTTGCTAAGTTTCCGAGGCTGGCCTCGAGCCTATGATCCTCCTGCCTCAGCCTCCCAAGGGCCGGACTGACAGGCATGCCCCACTTTCATCCGCCTTTCCCTACCTGTGATCATGGACAGATACTATTGTTTTTGATGAGGAGGGAAAGAAAGCAATATTGAATTCACAAATAAGGACTCTGGCCATTTGGGTTGCTGGTAACCCCGAAGGGCGCCCGGGGTGCGCGCTGCAGGTGGGGTTCGGGGGGCCTCTTGGGCTGCGGGGCCGGCCCCGTGACCGGTGTCCTGCCCCCACCCCAGGGCCTGCAGTACATGGAGCTCATCCCGCAGGAGAAGCAGCCGGTGACGGGCACCGAGGGCGCCTTGTACCGCCGCCGCCAGCTCCTGCGCCAGCTGCCCATCTATGACCAGGACCCTGCGCGCTGCCGCGGCCTGGCCGACAGCGAGCGGGGCGCCATGGAGGAGTTCGTGAGGCGTTACAAGAGCGAGGCCATAGGGGTGGGCGAGGTGGCCCTCCCGGGCCAGGGCGGCCTGCCCAAGGACGAGGGCAAGCACCCCGAGCAGCCGGAGGGCGCAGAGACGACGGCCGCCGCGCCCAGCACCAATGGCAGCCTCGGGGACCCAGCCAAGGAGGCAGAATACGTAAGTGTCCCCACCTCTGCCCCGGCCCTCCGCGGCCCTCCTCCCACACGCGGCCATCCACCCATCCCTCCGTCCGTCCATCCACCATCCCTCCATCCGTTCCTCCATCCATCCATCCACCCATCCCTCCATCCATTCCTCCATCCATCCACCCATCCCTCCATCCATTCCTCCATCCATCCACCCATCCCTCCATCCATTTCTCCATCCCTCCATCCCTCCATCCATCCATCCACCCATCCCTCCATCCATCCATCCATTCCTCCATCCCTCTGTCCATCCATCCACCCATCCCTCCATCCATTCCTCCATCCATCCACCCATCCCTCCATCCATTCCTCCATCCCTCCATCCATCCACCGATGCATCCATCCCTCATCCATCGATCCATCCCTCTGTCCACTGATCCATCCCTCATCCCTCGAGCCGTTATTCCTCCTTCCACTCCTCCATCAGCATCCCTCCCTCCCTCCCTCCCTCCATCCCTCTGTCCACCCATTCATTCGGCGGCCATTCAGCAGGTAGCTGGTGCTCAGACACTCGGTCCCAGGTACTATCCCTGGAATACAAGGTCACCACTGGCAGAAGCTCGCGGTATAAGACAAGTCACAGAAAACTAAACCGTGCGCCTTAGAAAAAGGGCGCCCAGCCTGGGGGGCGTGGGGACTGCAAGATACTGGCCTGTAAAGAACAACTACGGCCCCCCGAGCCTTGAGGTTGGCGGGAGGGGGGTGCCGCTCCTTAAATAGATGTGAGCACGCCTGTCATTCTAGTTCATGGGAGGCTGAGACGGGAGGATTGCAGGTTGGAGGCCAGCCCCAGCCACTGAGCCAGCCAGGCCCTCAGCAACTCAGCAAGACCCTGCTTCAAAAGAAAAAAAGAAAAAGGGCTGGGGATTGCTCGGCTCCCGGCACGCTCCCCCCACCACCCCCCGGGAAAAATCGCCTTACACACGTACGCTCAGCCAAAATGATACCAGCAGCCTGGTCAACCGCGAGCGCCCAGGAAATGGCAGCCGCGTTTTCTAAAGTGATCCCCCCGGCTTTACGGCCGCTTCTGGTTTTGGTGGATTCCCCCAGGGGAACCTCCTTCGCGCCATCTGTGGGAAATGCTAGACAGACAGGCACAGAAGCCAGCTCACCCCAGCTGCGACCTCGACGCCTCCGGCTCAGCCTGAGGCCAGGAGCTGCTGCGGTCAGTGCAGCCTCCAGCTGGGGGCTCCAGGCCCCCCGCCCTGCTCCCCGCGAGGGAACCTCAGGAAACGCCAGAGGAAATTTAGCCTCCTCCTCTTGGCCTCAATTATCCAATGGAGGCCGACACAAGAGGCCCTGGGCAAAATATCTCCTAAAATGTTTGTGGCAACTGTAAAGGGGAATTGGGGTTCCGTTTTCTTTTTAGGGGGGGGAAATAGCAGGGATTGAACCCAGGGCCGTTCTACCTCCAAGCTACACCCTCTACCCTATGTTATTTAGAAACGGGGTCTCGTCAGGTGGCTGAGGCCGGTCTCAAAGCCTGCCATCCTCCTGTCTCAGCCTCCCAAGTACCGGTGTTACGGTGAAACCGTTCCGCGCCCCCGTTGGGCCCCGAAACTGTAACAGTGACCTGCAGCTGTGGGTTCTTGTTCTCAGCTCTTTGTAGGAAACAACGGCCAGAACTCCTTTCTCCTAGAAGCTTAAGCGATTTTGTTAGTACCAAGACAGAAAGACAGGAGTAGATTAAGCGCTGCGTTAAAGGAATAAATCCAGCGAAGTAACTTCAAAATTAGTCACTAAGTTTTTGGACACGGACCGGTTTTATACCAATAATCTTCTGGCCGACCAGCTCCGCCCCTTCTTGGGGCGCGCCTGTTGATGTGGGGATTCCTTCCCGTAGACCCGCCCTGTCTCTGGTTACGGGCCCCAAGCCTTTTGTTATCCCCCAAATGTGTTCATTGATGATGGAGTCTGGGACCTCCTGAAGGCCCGTGGCATCCCCCCACATCCTTGGGAAGTTTTGCTTGTCTTTCAAATGCAAAAGCTCCTCGGCCTCGCCGACCCCCTCGGTGCCTGGGATTGCGCGGGGTCCCTGCCCTGTCCGAGGCTGTCTCTGGCTCTCCAATACCAAAGCCATCTCCCAGTACCGGCGCGCTGGGATTACAGGTATATGCTACCATCGTGCCCGGCTTGGGGCATCCATTTTGCAGATGAGAAACCCAGGTCCCAGCCAGGCTCGCTGGGGAGGGGAGAGGGGTCCCCCGGGTCTTTCTGCTTCGGGAAGGGGCGGAGGCTAGCGGGGGTACGGGGTGAGTCCGCCAACAGGTCCCCGGGCCACAGGTTGGGGGGGGGTGTCTCTTGGAATCTTGGGAGCATCCGGGGCTCTGCAGCCGCAGAGATGCCAACCCTGCAGCCTGGACCATTTCTCACCATCTGCTCAGAGCCCTCCGCTCTCTGGTTTGGGGATGGATGGGCATCTGCACGATGTTGGACCACAATCTGTGTGTGTGTGTGTGGGGGGGGGTGCCTGGCACTGAACCCAGAAACATTATACCTCCGGGCTCCCGCCCCCTCCAGCCCTATTATTTTTTTTTTTTTAATTTTGAAACAGGGTCTTGCTGACACGCTGAAGGACCTTGCTAGGTTGCTGAGGCTGGCCTCCAACCTACGACCCTCCTGCCTCAGCCTCCCAGGTCCTGGGATTACAGGCACGCGCCTCCGTGCCTGGCTTCGACTGTAAGCTTTGCCGTTCTCTGACAGCTAACAGTTCGGTGAGCCTGCCGGCTGCATTCCAAGTGCTCGGAGGCCTGGAAGCTTTCTGGGAAATTAAATATGCAGATTTCCTGGGAGTGGTCTGGTCCTCCTGCCCGCGCGTTTCCGCCCTGCCCTTCCTGTGCTGGGGAAGCCAGCCAGAGCAGAGCTCTTGGGCATTTACCATTCCTTACAGGGCCCTCCCCCTTCTGCAGCACCCCCTTTCCCCTGCCAAGTGATCGCCCCAAGGAGGGTACACTGGGAGAAGTAGGGGTGCTTCTCATCCCGACTGGGAATGGGCTATGAATCCCTTTTACCTACCCCCACACAAACGCAAAGGCCGGCCCGGGGAGGGACATATTTGTGGGCAAAAAACTTCCAAGTCTTCCTCCCAAGCAGATGTTTGGCCTGTGGGCCGGGCGGGGCTTTTCCTGCCAATTACCACTTGGGAACTTGAAGTCGCCCCAGCCCTCCTGAGCCTCTGCTCACAGCCGAGGGAGGGCGGCGGGGCCAGAGGTGGGGGACAGACCTGGGTGCACAAAGCCAGAGGAGTCCCTGGCCCCATCACTTCCCCACCCCGGGGTGCGGCAGGAGGACCTGGGAGCAGCTGCTGAACACACCGACATTACTAGGTGCTTTCTCTTCCTAGTGGGGATATTTTAATGATATTTCAAGGAGGTCTTTTTTCCCAAAAAATTTTTCTTTTTTTTTTCTGGTACTGGGGATTGAACCCAAGGGCATTCTACCTCTGAGCTAAACCCCCAGCCCTTTTGATTTTTTTATTTTTTTGTTTCAAAACAGTCTATTAGGTTGCTGAGAGTTTTGCTAAATTGCTGAGGCCGGCCTCGAACCTGTGATCCTCCTGTCTCAGCCTCCCGAGTACTGGGATTACAGGTATGAGCCACCATGCCCGGCTTATCCCACTCGAAGTATTTTTCCATGTTGCCACCCGGCCTTTACAAGCAGTTTTTCTTCTTTTGAGAGGGTTGCATAACTCTCCACTGACTAAAACAGAGGTTGCAAAATTTTTCTGTAAAGGGTAAGCAGTGAATATATTTAAGTCACTCCAGCCCTGCGGCCTCTGTCGCCTCCATTCAACTCAGAATCTGTAGCACTGAAGCTGCCACATGCCGTATCTGAGCAGGTGACCGTGGCTGTGTGTCAGTAAAACTTTATTTACAAAAACAGATAGTGTGCTCGACTTGGTCCATGGACTCCTGAACGATAAGAATCCGACAAGATGATTTTAGCTTTTCACTAATGACTTTGTATCTGATTTAGTTTGCTTTCTAGTTTAAGTGATGATTATGGTAATGATGACGGTGGAGATGGTGATGATGATGTCAGTGATGATGATGGAGACGATGGTGCTGATGGTAGTCATGGTGATGATGGTGATGGAGGTGATGGTGCTGGTGGTAGTCATGGTGATGATGGTGATAAAGATGGAGATGATGGTGCTGGTGGTAGTCATGGTGATGATGATGATGAAGATGGAGATGATGGTGCTTGTAATCACCATCATGATGATGATGAAGATGGAGATGAATGTGCTGATGGTAGTCATGGTGATGATGGTGATGGAGGTGATGGTGCTGATGGTAGTCATGGTGATGATGGTGATGGAGGTGATGGTGCTGATGGTAGTCATGGTGATGATGGTGATGGAGGTGATGGTGCTGATGGTAGTCATGGTGATGATGGTGATGGAGGTGATAGTGCTGATGGTAGTCATGGTGATGATGGTGATGGAGGTGATGGTGCTGATGGTAGTCATGGTGATGATGGTGATGGAGGTGATGGTGCTGATGGTAGTCATGGTGATGATGATCATGATGGTAGTGATGATGATGGAGGAGATGGTGATGAAGATGGTAGTGATTGTGAGGATGATGGTGCTGGTGGTAGTCATGGTGATGATGATGATGAAGATGGAGATGATGGTGCTGGTGGTAGTCATGGTGATGATGATGATGAAGATGGAGATGAATGTGCTGATGGTAGTCATGGTGATGATGATGATGATAAAGATGGAGATGAATGTGCTGATGGTAGTCATGGTGATGATGGTGATGGAGGTGATGGTAGTCATGGTGATGATGGTGATGGAGGTGATGGTGCTGGTGGTAGTCATGGTAATGATGATGATGAAGATGGAGATGAATGTGCTGATGGTAGTCATGGTGATGATGATGGAGATGGTGATGATGGTCATGGTGAAGATGGTGATGGAGATGGTGATGATGGTTATGATGATGGTAGTCATGGTGATGACTGTAATGATGGTAGAAATGGAAATAATGACGGTGACGGCGGCGGTGGTGACGGCGGTGGTGACGATGGTTACAGTGTCAGTGACGATGCCGATGATGGTGACGCCACGGGTGATAGAGGTGATGTCATCATCTGCCTGTCATTACTATCTAGATTGCGCTGACCTCTGTGCCAAAGATTTTCCATCTTATTTTATTTGATCCTAAGAATTATCCTACAAAGTATTTTGGCTCCCTTTTTATAGAAAAGGAGATGGAGGAGCCAGGTATGGTGGCCCATGCCTGTAATCCCAGTACTTAGGAGGCTGAGAGGAGGATCACAGGTTCGAGGCCAGTCTCAGTAACTTAGAGAAGCCCTTGGCAACCTAGGGAGACCCTGTTTCAAAACAAAAAATAAAAAAGGCTGGGGGAGTAGCTCAGAGGTAGAATAGCCCTGGATTCGATCCCCAGTACCAAAAATAAATAAGTAAATGAATGAATGAAAGAAAGAAAAAGAAAGAAAATAGAGGCATTCCAAGCAAAGTTAAACGGTGCTTACAACCGTGAAGTTACCATCCCACAGTATACGGTACATCAGCGCAGTGGGTTACAACTGGAAAGTTGTCTTTATTTTTTTTAAAGAAGCCAGGAGTGGTGGCTTGTACCTGTGATCCCACGACTCCGGAGGCTGAGACAAAAGGGTCTCGGGTTTGAAGCCAGCCTCAACAACTCTTAGTTAGACCTTGTTGCAAAATAAAAAGTAAAAAAAGAGCAGGGGGTTTAGCTCGGTGGTAGAACGCCCCCGGGTTCAATCCCTAGTAACCACACACACACGCGCACACGCACACATTGTAATAAAGAAAGACTGTTTGGGAGGTAGCAAATATTTTTCTGGGAAATGCTTGTTTCAGGGCTGTATGTATGCATTCGATTAGGAAATAAAAATGTCTTTTGAGTCACAGACAAGAGCAAAAATTCCAGAAAGCCATAAAACCGTCTAGTCACCTCACGGCCCTGACCTGCCGCCCCAAGGCCACCCGGACGCCCAGTGACGCGCGGGCTGGTCCGAGCGCGTGGGGCTGCGGGCATCACAGGCCGTCAGCACGCGGAGGGAGGGACGCTCCGCGGCTCTGTGCATCCTCACCCTGGAGCTTGTGCCTGTCAAAGCTGGGTTTGAGAATCGCAGCACAGACGGGCGCCCAAAGCCGGTGACCTCGACCACATCACACCAAGCCTGCTTTACCTGCGCCATAAGGAGTCTCCGGAAGGCAGTGGCGCAGCGAACGGACTTAGGAGACTTAAAGCTACTGAAAAGCCGGCTCGGTGGCGCACGCCTGTCATCCCTGGAGTTGGGAGGCTGAGGCAGGAGGGCTGCAGGTTTGAGGCCAGCTTCAGCAACCTAGCGAGACCTTCTTTCAAAAAAGGGGGGAGGGCTGGAGTTGTAGCTTGGAGGTAGGCTGCCCCTGGGTTTAATCCCCAGTACAAACAAACACAAATAAGTAGTTGCAGAAATGATAGTAGGCCTGAAAAGGAAAAAGAGGAGGAAAAGGGGAAAGGAGAGGAGGAAGACGAGGAAAAGAACCACCCTCTGGGGTCCACCAAACAGCAACAGAGAGATGTAACCATAAGAGGCGATGGGAAACGCTGTTTATAAATAAGTTGCTGAATGTTTGCGCTGGGGAGAAGCCAGCGCCTGATGGGAGGCCCTTGTGCTAATATTTACTACACTGCCCTGGTGAGACCCTCTGGGTTTACACTGGGCAGAACGCGGCGAGGAGGCAAGATTCCTGGGAAGCCGGGAGAGATGCCCACTGGGCCCTGAGGGCCGTCCCTCTGAAGGCCAGCAGTGCCCGGCCTCACGGCCAGCGCAGTGCCACGCACCCCGGGCCACCATCCCCAATCCGCCGCCGCCTGTGACCCCCGGTGACGAGGTCGCTTGTGTCGCCGTGGTGGTCGCTATCGCGGGCATTTCCCACTGGACTTGCCCGAGGCGGAGGCAGAAAGAACTCCGAGGATGAAATGGCTTTTAAACAAGGGTTTGGCTCCCTCCCCACGGTGGCCCGGGTTTGTTTTTTGGTTTTTTTTGTTTTTTGTTTTTTGTTTTTTGTTTTTTTTTTTTTGGTGGTCCTGGGGTTCCTGGAAGCCCTTCTCCCTCCGGGCTACACTCCCAGACCTATTTTATATTTTTATTTGGAAACAGGGTCTCCTAAGCCAGCGCGCGCGGCGGGCTTCGAACCTGCGCCGTCCTCCTGTCTCCGCCTCCCCAGCGCGGGGATGACAAGCGTGCCCACCACGCCCGGCTAACGCTTTCAATTAAGAATCCGGCACCACTTGAACGCTGGCACAGAGGGCACCTTGAGCCATTCTACCCCCAGAGGATTGTTCCACACCTCTGCTGCCCAGGGAAGAAACAGCCTGCCAACTAGGTTCCTCGGAAAATGACAGAAACATTCTCACGAGCAAAGTTCAATTTAAGATAGTTGGGCTGGAGCCGGGCGCGGTGGCGCACGCTCGTCATCCCCGCGCTTCTGAGACAGGATCGCGCAGGTTCAAAGCCAGCGTCCGCTGGCTTAAGAGACCCTGTTTCCAAATAAAAAAATATAAAAAATAGGTCTGGGAGTGTAGCCCAGAGGTAGAAGGACCTGGGTTCCATCCGCAGTACCACCAAAAAAAGAGAGAGAGAGAGAGAGAGAGAGAGAGAGAGAGAGGTAGTTGGGCTGGGTGTTATAATATATGCCTGTAAGCCCAGCACTCTGAGGCTCAGACAGGAGGATCATCAGCTAGCCTCAACAACTAAAGAGAGACTGTTTCAAATTTTTTAAAAAGCTGGGCCTGGTGACCTTTGCCTGTAATCCTAGTACTTGGGAGGCTGAGACACAAGGGTCGCAGGTTCTCAGCCATCCTCAGTTACTTGGGCCTTCTGCAACTTAGTGAGACCCTGTTTCCAAGTAAAAAATAAAAAGTAGGACTGGGGATATAGCTGAGAGGTAGAATGCCCCTATGTTCAACACACACATACACACACATACACACACATACATACACATACACACACGCACACACATATACACATACATACACACACATACACATGCACACACATGCACACACACGCACACACATACACACACGCACACACATTCACACACGCGCACACACATACACACACACGCACGCACACATACATACACGCACGCACGCACACATACATACACGCACGCGCACACACATACACACACATACACACACGCATATACACACACACTTTGCCTCTACCCCAGTGCCAAAGAAACCCGCCTTGTCCGGGGACACCAGTCCTCAGAGTGATGAACCCTAAGAATGGCAAATTAGTGATACAACCCCAATAAGCAACTAAGTGCTTGGTGCGGGGCTTCCTCGGAACCGCAGCATGCCGGGAATTCCAACTGGTCTTTGCCTATCCAGGCCAACCCGGGGACACTGGTTTTGCTGTGCTTTGACACCAGCCATTTTCAGCCCTCTGCTGGGGCCCGCGCTTACCAGCCCCCCCCCCCCCCGCCGGCCTCCTGAGTCGGACCCTGTGTCGGCAAGTCCCCAGGGGTGGGGGGTCCAGTCGGGACCCGCCCAGCCAGGCGCCACGGGCTGGGTGTACGAGCAGTCGGACAAGGACTGCGCGTGCGCCCCTGTTCTGTGGCCGGGCACAGAGGAGAAATTTTACCGGGACAGAACACTGAGGCCCGGCGTGGTGGGCACGCTTGTCATCCCCGCGCTTGGGAGGCGGAGCCAGCCGCGCGCGCTGGCTTAAGAGACCCTGTTTCCAAATAAAAATGTAAAAATAGGTCTGGGAGTGTAGCCCGGAGGTAGAAGGGCTTCCAGGAACCCCAGTGCCACCAAAAAAAAACCAGAACACGGCCTTCAACTTGAGTGTGTTGTGTAGGAAGGTAATTAGCCTTGGCCCAGCCATGCCTTTGGGTCCTAGCCTAGGAGGAGGCCTGGGGTCAGGGTGACAGGTGATTACAATTCTTCATCATTATTTTGTGTGGCACCGGGGGTCTAACCTAGGGAGCACAAAATAACCTACGAGGGAGACAACATAATTTTCCTACCCTGCCAGTGATAGAACCGAGGAACAGAGAGGTTGGTTCACTTGCCCGAAGTTGCACAGGGAACGGCTGGGTTTGGAACCGGGTGCACCGTGCTCGCCTGACCGCCTTTCTCCCCCTGGCCCTCTCTGACCTTTCCAGGTCTGTGAGCTGTGCAAGGGGGCGGCCCCTGCCGACAGCCCCGTGGTCTACGCGGACAGGGCCGGCTACGACAAGCAGTGGCACCCGGCCTGCTTCGTGTGCGTCCAGTGCTCCGAGCCGCTGGTGGACCTCATCTACTTCTGGAAGGGTGGTGCTCCCTGGTGCGGGCGTCACTACTGCCAAAGCCTGCGGCCTCGCTGCTCCGGCTGCGACGAGGTGGGAGTCAGGGAGAGTGGGTCAGGTGCACGGTCACAGAGCCGGAACGTTAACTTCTACGTGAAAACGCATCTTGGTTGCTCTTTGACTCCAAAGTCCAAAGGTCTGCTTAACTGCGAAGCCTTCAAAAGTCCTGACAAGCCGGGCGTGGCAGTGCGCGCTAGTCATCCCAGCATTTGGGAGGCTGAGACCGGAGGATCCCGGTTCACGGCCAGCCTCAGCTGCTTAGTGAGGCCCTCCGCAACTCAGACCCGTTTTCAAAATAAAGAATAAAAAATAGGGCAGGGGGTGTAGCTCAGAGGTCGAATGCCCCTGGGTTCCCTCCCCAGACCTGCAAAACAAAACAAAACAAAAAAAGAACAGCCTCAGTTATTTAGTGAAGCCCTTTGTAACCTAGTGAGACCTGGTTTCAAAATAAAGAATTAAAAAAAAAATTGGAACCGGGCGTGGTGGCGCATGCCTGTAATCCCCGCGCTTGGGCAGCGGAGACAGGAGGATCGCACAGGTTCGAAGCCAGCCTCGGCTACTTAGGCTCTCAGCAACTTAGTGAGACCCTGTTTCCAAATAAAGTATAAAATAGGTCTGGGAAGATAGATAGGTCTCGGAGGTAGAAAGCCTCTGGGTTCCACCCCAGTACCACCAAAAATAATAATAATAATAAGTTAAAAAGTAATAGGGCTGGGGCTGTATAGCTCAGAGTTAGAATGGGTTCTATCCCCATTACCCGGTACCGGGGATGGAACCCAGTACCATCTGGGTTCCATCCCCGGTACCGGGGGGAAAAAAGAAAAAAAGTCCTACCAAGAACAGGACCACCGTGGCGTAGCCATGGCCCTCGACGTGGGGACAGAGTCTGAGACATGCTTTTCTCTGCTCCTCTGTTCCCAGATCATATTCTCCGAGGACTTCCAGCGTGTGGAGGACCTGGCCTGGCACCGGGAGCACTTTGTGTGTGAAGCCTGTGAGCAGCTGCTGAGCGGCCGGGCGTATATCGTCACCAAGGGTCATCTCCTGTGCCCCACCTGTAGCAAGTCCAGAAACTTCTGAAGGGCCGCCAGCCCGCCCGCTGCAGGAGCCCCGCAGGCCCGCAGGCCGGGGCCGCCCGGCAACATGCACAGGGATTTTATTTTCCAGCAAAAACGTATCTGTGTGTGTTGAGTCGTGGTGGGTCCCTGAGGGTCGGTAGTGTCAAAGCCAAGAATGTTCTAAGAAGTCTTAGGATAGATCTGCTTCTCTTGTTGGTTCCCAGCCGTGACCTACTCAAGGTACAAGTGGCGCCCGGCAAGAAGGAATTTCCCAGCATGCAATCTGGAGTGGCCCAATCACGGGATGCGCGTGCGGTGCGGGCCGCACCGGAGGGCTCCTCCCGGGCAGGCTGGGGAGGTGCAATTCAGATTTTAAATAAAGAATGGATTGGGGGGCAGAGGGGCATGGTCAACATATCAATAAAAGTTTCGTGAAGTCCACATACACCTTTACCTAATTATTGATGGGGGGCCGAGGGGAGGCGACCTTGCCGCATCCGGTTAAGCCCCGTCATCTGGACGGCGTTGGCCGCAGGAAAGTCCGAGTGCTGAGGGATGAGGGATGCTCCCTCCTCCCCTCGTCCACTCCTGCTTCCAACCCCGTGAAGTGGGAGCGAAGCGTAGGCTTGCCCTTGCTCTACTTCCTGCGGCTGCACCCTGAGATCCAGGGCCCCTGGCCTCAGAGGGACTGGACCCCCAAACCGTGAGCTAACACATCTTCCTCTGAGTTACGTGGTCAAATCTGTAGGTTACAGCCACAAGAAAGCTGAAGAATACGGCAACCAGCTGGAATCACGTGGGGTGCAGTGAGCACCGCGCTCGGCTCTTTAAAGATGTCCGCCGCACGCTTGTCATCCCGGTACTTGGGAGGCCGAGACAGGAGGATTGCAGGTTCATGGACAGCCTCAGCTACTTAGTGAGGCCCTCTGCAACTCAGTGAGACCCTGTTTCAAAATAAAGAGTAAAGCCGGGCGTGGTGGCGCACGCTTGTCATCCCCGCGCTCGGGAGGCCGAGACAGGAGGATCGCGCAGGTTCGAAGCCAGCCTCAGCTACTTAGTGAGGCTCTCGGCAACTTAGTGAGACCCTGTTTCCAAATAAAATTTAAAATAGGTCTGGGAGTGTAGTCCAGAGGTAGAAAGCCTCTGGGTTCCACCCCAAGTACTACCAAAATAAAAATAAAAATAAATAAAGAGTAAAAAAATCAGGCTGGGAATGTAGCTCAGAGGTAGAATGCCCCTGAGTTAAATCCCCAGTACTGCAAAAAAAAAAAAAAAAAAAGCAATTTTAAGCCAGGAATGGTGGCACACACTGTCCTCTCAGTACTTGGGAGGCTGAGACGGGAGAATCAAAGAATTCAAGGCCAGCCTCAGCAACTTAGAAAGAGGTGAAGACCCTGGGTTCCATCCCCAGTGCCCACACACACACACACAAAAAAAAAAACAAAGCATGGAATTTTTACAAGCTACTTCTTGATTTGCTGGGGATGGGACCAGGCTCACACGTGCTGGGCAAGTGCGCCATTTCCGAGCCGCATCCCCAGCCCCGGGAAACCTCCATTTTAAATCCTGCCAACTGAGCGTTGAATCAGCCAAACAGAAGAGACCTCCGGGCCACATTTTATCTCCCTTTTATGGTTAATATTTTCAGCCCTCAAATTTATTGCCTTCCCATAAAGAAAAAGAAACACTTTTTTTTTCTACTGAGGATAGGCAGATGATTAAGACCCAAATCCTAGGAGCTTGAAATCTGGTCATCAATGATATCTATCTCTCTTCTCTCTCTCTCTCTCTCTCTCTCTCTCTCTCTCTCTCTCTCTCTCTCTCTCTTTCTTCTTGGTACTGGGGATAACCCAGGGGCATTCTGCCTCTCAGCTACACTTTCAGTCCTTTTTTATTTGTTTTACTTTTAAAGAGGGTCTCACCAAGTTGCAGGGGAACTCGCTAAGCTGCTGGCCTTGAACCTGTGAGCCTCCTGCCTCAGCCTCCCGAGTCCTGGGATGACAAGCGTGCGCCACTACGCCCAGCATGCTGCTCTGGACTCTTATTGTAGACTCGAGAGTCAGACCTGGAGTTACTTTGCTTCTAAATGGTAGAGTCAACCCAAGCACATACACTGAGAACAAACAACTCCTCCTCCCCCTCCTCCTCTTCTTCTTCTTCCCCCTCCTCCCCCTCCTCCCCCTCCTCCTCCTCCTCCTCCTTTCTTTGTGGTACTAAGGATTGAACCTAGGAACATTCTATCACTAAGCTATATCTCCAACCCTTTTTTATTTTATTTATTTATTTATTTATTTGCGGTACTGGGGATGGAACCCAGGTTCGAAGCCAGCCTGTGTGATTCTCCCGTCTCCGCCTCCCAAGCGCGGCCACGCCCAGCTAACAAAGTAACTTTTACAAAGTAACTGTAAAGCCAGGGAAAATGGTTGCTTGCAAAGGCCTGAGCTTTATAACATACTGTGTAACAAAGTAACTACGAAAATGGCGATGCTTCTAAAAGTCTGAGCTTTTTGTAACTGTATCATGTCCTCCCATCCTGCGGAGACACCACCAGCGCTTTCAGATCGTCTCTTTCAGATCAAAGTTCCCGGCGGGACCCTCCTTATGGTTACATTCTACTTCACATGCTGGTCTGGGCAACTTGGCCCAGAGTTTTCACCTGTCTGTTTTCTCTTCTGGAAAATAGAGTCATATCATTTTCCTCCTGTGTTGATTTTCTCTCTCCTCTCCTCCTGATACACTCGTTCTTAGAGCCTCGTGGTTGTCGGGACAGGACCTTTGCACCTACAATGTGCCAAATTCATGTTTTTTCTATCAATGCTTGGTGCTAAATAAATACTGGCTCCAGGTTAACTGACCTAGCTGACTAATTTAGCAAACCTTGTAATTCAACAAAAAAAAAGTCATTTCCAGCTGGGCGCGGTGGCGCCCGCTTGTCATCCCAGCCTTGGGGAGGCTGAGACCTGGAGGATCGCGGTTCGAGGACAGCCTCAGCTACTTAGTGAGGTCCTTTGCAGCTCAGTGAGACCCGGTTTCAAAATAAATAATAAAAAATAGGACTGGGGGTGTAGTTTGGAGGGAGAACGCCCCTGGGTTCCATCCCCAGTACTGAAAAAAAAAGAAAAGTCATTTCCTGCTCAGCATCTTCCTCCCCAAATTCCTGTTCTCTTTCATGCAATCCTAGAGAAAACGAACTGAAAGCCATTTGACTATGAAAAAGCCATAAGCTAGAGGCTGAGGCAGGAGGATCGTAGGTTTGAGGCCAGCCTTGGCAACCTCATGAGACCCTGTCTCAAAATGAAAAAATGAATTTATTTAGGCCAGCCATAAAGTTAGAGGGTACCGTTCCCCCAACGGCCACTTTCCTTCCTGAGGCCAAACGTACACGTACTCAACCCTCAGATTCCATCATGTCCTAGAAGAACTCCAGACCTCGATGGAAGCCGTTCTGCCCACAGCCCAGCGTATCGCAGAGAACAGACGCAGGTTCGAGTCAGGGTGAGGATGTGCGTGAGGCGGGGCACAGGGCACGCCTCGGCATGGTGCTCCCCATGGACCTTGGCTGTGCTCAGTGGGTTTAGTGGGGCCCCACTGCAAGGGCTCGATGGGTGGGTGGGTGGGTGGGTGGATGGATGGATGGATGGATGGATGTGTGGATGGATGGATGGATGGATGGATGGATGGATGGATGTGTGGATGGATGGATGGATGTGTGGATGGATGGATGGATGTGTGGATGGATGAGTGGATGGATGGATGGATGGACGGATGGATGGATGAGCGGATGGATGGATGGATGGATGGATGGATGGATGGATGGATGGATATGTGAATGGATGGATGGATGGATGGGTAGGTGGGTGGATGTGTGGATGGATGGATGGATGGATGTGTGGGTGGATGATGGATGGATGGATGGATGGGTAGGTGGGTGGATGTGTGGATGGATGGATGGATGGATGGATGTGTGGGTGGATGGATGGATGGATAGATGTGTGGGTGGATGATGGATGGATGGATATGTGGGTGGATGGATAGATATGTGAATGGATGGATGGATGGATGGATGGATATGTGGATGGATGGATGGATGGATGGATGGATGTGTGGGTGGATGATGGATGGATGGATGGATGGACTGTTGGGTGGGTGAGTGGTGAATGGAAGAATACATAAGTGGGTGGGTAGCTGGACTGATGAATGGATGGATCGATATGTGGATGGGTAAGTAGACGGGTGGATGGATGAGCAGATGAGTAGATGGACAGATAGATTTCCCACAAGGCTGACATAGTCTCCACATCTGTTGCAAGTGCATGACCCAAATACCTACCTCAAATCACATCTTTGGTTTTTCTGGTGCGGTCAGACCCACCCAAGGCCACACTTGCTATCTGCCCAGACCTAAAGGCCTCCTGCCTGGAGCAGAAGGCAAGAGCCAGATGTCCTTTCAGGCAGTTACAATCTTCACTGCATCCCACAAACACACACATTATGTCTGTATTTACACCAACAACACAATGTGTATAAACACAGAAAAAAAAATCGGAACCAACCAAACCAAACCACTATCAGGTAGAACTGAAACACCATGGGCTGTTTACAACAGGTATGGGCAATGTCTGGCTGCTATGATCCAAAATGCCTGACCACAGAACGTACAGGAAGGAAGATATATTTGTGAGGCCGGGTCTGTGGATCTCAGGACAGGACAGCGGGAAGCACACGGGCCCTGCTCCTCACAGCACAGAGGCCAAAGCCAGAGAGCCAGCAATGGGGAGGAGATTCAGAGACAGAAGCACGATGGCTCAGGCCGCCCCACCAGAGGCCCGCTTCTCTAGCCACTGGCCTCAGTGACCACGCAGCGAATCTACTTCAATGGGTTTTTCTCCCGATGACAGCACAACCCCATAACTCAATGACACCAGCCCTGAGCCTTAGACATGAGCTCTTCGGGGGCGGGGGCGTTCTCTGGCTAACCATGACAAGATCCTTCCAATATTTATCGATTTTCATTTCCGACGAGGTTATGTTACCGCGCGTATCTCTGAGCCTTTGGAGAATAAAGAAAAAAGAAAGCACACACGGTAGCTGCCGCGGCGGTGCCAGGCCTGCACGGCGCCATGGTTCTATAAATAGGACGGACTCTGCCGACCGACCTGGTGTCCCAGGGCTGCGTGGCCGCGACGCAGGACGGTGGCGCTGGGAAATTCATAGGAATCAGCGCAAGGCTGGCTGGCGCTCAGGAGGAAGGAGAAGGAGGGAGACCTCGGTGGGAGGGAAATTATCATCAGACCAGGGTCAGGTTGGCCAGCAGCCAGATAGTAAAATAATCGCGCCAACCCTGTACCGAGTGCCTGGCGTGAAGTTCAGTCAGTGACGCCGGGGCAAGCCGGATGTCCTGCCCCGTTGGACAGATGTGGACGGCTGGGAAGCTTTAAGGCTCAGGACCACACAGCTGTCTGACATCAGTGTCTCCGCTCCCGCCAGAGGGTCCTGAGAACCCTGGCTCCTTCACGATCCCAGACCACAGCTGACCCGGCCCCCAATGTCACCTGGACCTCCGGTGGGGGAGGGTCCTGGGCGGGCACCGTCTCCAAATCCAAATGCATCCTGAATCTCAAAACCTGATTTGAGAAAAGGTGACTTTAAGGTCACCTTTGAGAAGGAGACATTTTCTCAACTGGAAAAAAAAAAAAAAAAAACGCCAGACAGAATGGTCATCTAAAAGAGTAAAAACACTAACGAATGCTGGCGAGGAGGTTGGGGAACGGGAACCCTTAGACGCTGTGGCTGGGCCTGCAAATGAGCACAGACACCATGGAAACCCAGGCAAAGGCTCCTCGTCGACTTGGGAATGGGAAGACCATACGATCCAGCCGTACCGCCCTCCGGTTCTTTCCAAAGGAACTGACGTTAGGATACTAGAGTGCAACATGCATACCTGTGTTTTGTTTTGTTTTGTTTTGTTTTGTGTGTGGTCCTGGGGGCGGAACCCAGGGGCTTTTCTACCTCCAGGCTACACTCCCAGACATATTTTATATTTATTTGGAAACAGGGTCTCACTGAGTTGCCGAGAGCCTCACTCAGTAGCCGAGGCTGGCCTCGAACCCGCGCGATCCTCCTGTCTCGGCCTCCCGAGCGCGGGGATGACAAGCGTGCGCCGCCACGCCCGGCTCATACCCAGGTTTATTGCAGCATAATTCATGATAGCCAAATCTATGGAGCCAGCCTCGGTGTCCATCCACAGACAAATCAATAACAAAAACATGTCTACACACAGTGTGTTTATATAGACACAGAATGGAATTTTACTCAAAATTTGAGCCAGGCGTGGTGGCGCGCGCTTGTCATCCCCGCGCTGGGGAGGCGGAGACAGGAGGATCGCGCAGGTTCGAGGCCAGCCTCAGCTACTTAGTGAGGCTCTCGGCAACTTAGTGAGACCCTGTTTCCAAATAAAGTAAAAAATAGGTCTGGGAGTATAGCCCGGAGGTAGAAAGCCTCTGGGTTCCACCCCCAGTACCACACACACACACACAAAGAACAAAATTTGTTATCACTTGCAGGAAAATGGGTGCAATTCGACAAAATGATGCTGAGAGCAGCCAGTCTCAGAGAGCCAGGCGTATGTTTTTCTTTCCTATGTCAAAGCTAAAGAGAAAACAGCAAAGAAAAAGAAACTTCAGATAAATGAGGAGAGAGACCAGGAGAAGAGTGTCAGAGGCTTGGGGAGGGGTGAGGGTAACGTGAGAATTAAGGAAAGAGACAGTTTAAATATTGTTCTATCTTTTCGCTTGGGAGGCGGAGACAGGAGGACCGCGCGGGTTCGAAGCCAGCAGTGCGCGCTGGCTTAGGAGACCCTGTTTCCAAATAAAAATGTAAAAATGGGTCTGGGGGTGTAGCCTGGAGGTAGAAGGGCTTCCAGGAACCCCAGTACCATCAAATAAATAAATAAAAATAAAAAATAAGAATAGGGCTGGGGTGTAGCTCAGAGGTAGAGTGCCCCTGGGTTCAATTCCCAGCACCAAAAAATAAAATAATAAACAATAAATATAAAATAAAATAAAAGCACGGAGTGTCTGCCAGGCAAAGCTGAGATGGCCGTGCGGGAAGGTCAGGGTAGAGCGAGCTCCACTCTCCTCTGCTCGGAGCAGGGCCCCGCCGGACAGTGAAAACTGGTCACCGAGGACCCCGGGGGCTCCCGTGTCCAAGACCCGCGTCCCCAGCAAGGCGCCTCCAACCTCCACGGCCCCGGCCGAGACACAGGAGCCCTCGCAACAGCTGCCGCCGCTGACTCTGCTGCTAAATCGGGCCCAGGGCGGGCGCCGGCCTCGGCTGCCGTTCTCCTGCCCACTTGGGCTCCTGTCCCCGCGCTCCGGCCAGCAAGACAGAAATAGAGCTGGGCTCCTGCACCCGGACGGACGGACGGACAGACGGACGGACGAAGGAGACACTCTCGGTCAAGGACGCGGCCAAGAGGCTCCGCCACCCCAGGCCTCCCGCAGGCCTTCCTCTTCCCCTTCTCCTCCTCCTCTTCCTCCTTCTTCCCTTCTTCCTCCTCCTCTTCCCCCTCCTCTCCCTCCTCCTCTCCCTCCTCCTCTTCGCCCTCCACCTTCTTCTCTTCTTGTTCCTCCTCTCCCTCCTCCTCCTCTCCCTCCTCCTCTTCGCCCTCCACCTTCTTCTCTTCTTGTTCCTCCTCTCCCTCCTCCTCCTCTCCCTCCTCCTCTTCGCCCTCCACCTTCTTCTCTTCTTGTTCCTCCTCTCCCTCCTCCTCCTCTCCCTCCTCCTCCTCTTCTTGTCACTCCTCCTCCCCCTCCTCCTCATTTTCCTCCTCCTTTTCCCCATCTTTTTTGGGGGAAGCGGGTCCTGGGGGTTGAAAGCAGGGGCTTTCCATCTCTGACCACACCCCAGCCCTATCCTGTTTTTTTATTTGAAACGGAGGGATGAATAGAGAGGGCTCTGCTCGAGTCGGGCTGAGAAGGGCCGCCGGCCTCCGCGGCCCCCACGCTCCTCCCTGCGGGCCTGTCCTCGGGTCTGCGGCAGTCGTCATGGAGGCCCGGCCTCTGGCGCAGCCTCACGCCCCAGAGCTACCCAGAGACTCAGCAACGCGGCCAGGCTGTTTCCAAATTAAAAAAGGGCTGCTAGGTAGAAAGCCCCAGCACAGCCTCCATTCGCCCCCAAAAGCATATCTAGAGATAAATACATGGCTACGTGTGTGTGTGTTCATGGGAATGGGACCTACGGGTGTTCTACCTCTGAGCCACACCTCCAGCCCTTTTTATTTTATTTTTATTCTTTATTTTTGTGCGGTAAGGGGGATGGAACCCAGGCAGGGGCATTCTACCTCCGAGCTCCACCCCCAGCCCTATTTTTTTATTCTTTATTTTGAAACAGGGTCTCACTGAATTGCAAAGGGGCCTCACTAAGTAGCCGAGGCTGGCCTCGAACCGCGCTCCTCCTGTCTCAGCCTCCCAAATGCTGGGATGACAAGTGTGCGCCACCACGCCTGGCCTATTTTTTATTCTTTAACTTGAAACAGGGTCTCACTAAATTGCTGAGGGCCTAAGTAGCTGAGGCTGGCCGCGAACCTTCGGTCCTCCTGCCTCGGTCTCCCAAGTAGTGGGATTACAACTGCGTGCCAGCACATGTGGCTTTTTTGTTGATTTTTGTTTCTGTGTTAAACAGGGTCTCTCTAAATTACCGAGGCTGTCCTTGAACCTGCGATCCTCCTGTCTCGGCCTCCCTGGCACGGGGATTACAGCCCGGCTGTGGTTGGCTTCTTGTGGGTTAAGCAGGCTTCGCTGTTAGGGCTCCGGGGATGCGATGGACCGATTTTTCTGGAAGGAGAGCCAGCCCCTGCGTGCGGCTGACAGCCAGGCCGCAGGGACCGTGGCGCGGACACCGACCGTGGCCTCACAAGATGGCGCAGCCGCAGCAGTAGCGCTCGGGGTAGTCCCCCACGTACACCTGGTGGTCTGTGCCATAGATATAGTAGACGTAAGCCTTCCCTTGGTAGCAGGAGCGGACTTCCGTGAGGGGGACCAGCTCGATGGTCTGGCGCTGAGAAAAGAAAGGGCCGCAATGCGTCAGGGCCGGGGGCAAGCCGCTGACCTGCTCCGAAGCCTTCAGGGGCTCCCTGTTGCCTGCGGAAGAAGGTCAAGTCTCCGGCTGGGTGCAGCTCATGGGGTTTCAGGAGTGGAAAGTTGCTGTTTCACCCCGTCTCCTCCCCATCACCGTATGCACTCAAATCCCCTCCCTGGCATCGACCTCTTTTTATTTTTATATTTATTTATTTATTTGTTGGTTGGTTGGTTGGTTGGTTGGTGGTGCTGGGGTTCCTGGAAGCCCTTCTACCTCCGGGTTACACTCCCAGACCTATTTTTACATTTTTATTTGGAAACAGGGTCTCCTAAGCCAGTGCATGGCTGGCTCCGAACCCGCGCCATCCTCCCGTCATCGCCTCCCGAGCGCGGGGATGACGAGCGCGCCCGCTGCGCCCGGCTCTACGGCCCCCTTTAGTGAGATCCCCCCACACACAGCAATTTAACAACACTGATTTCAAAATAAAAAATGCAAAGGGCTGGGGAGTAGCTGAGGGATAGAACACCCCTGGGTTCAACCCCCAGGACCACACAAGAAAAGAAAGATGTGCCAGGATTTGGAAGCTGAGACAGGAGGATCGCAGGTGCGAGGACAGCCTGGCGGTTAGTGAAACCTTGTTTCAAAAATAAAAATAAAGCCAGGTGTGGTGGCGCAGGCTTGTCATCCCAGCATGCCGGAGGCTGAGACCGGAGGAGCGCGGTTCCAGCCTCAGCTACTTAGTGAGGCGCTTTGCAACTCAGTGAGACCCTGTTTCACAAATTAAAAAGACTAAAAAATAGGGCTGGGGATGTAGTTCAGAGGTACAATGCCTCTAAATTATATCCCCGGTACCACCAAAAAATAAAAAATAAAAAATCTAGATGTGCAAAGATATATGAGGTGATACGCCCCCTGCGGGTAAAAATTCAGAGAAAACAAAGACTTTTTTGTGTGTGTGTGTGGTGGTGGTGGTACTGGGGTGGAACCCCGGGGCTTTTCTACCTCCGCGTTACACTCCCAGACCTATTTTTTTATACTTTATTTGGAAACAGGGTCTCACTAAGTTGCTGAGAGCCTCACCCGGCAGCAGAGGCTGGCCTTAAACCTGTGTGAGCCTCCTGTCTCAGCCTCCCAAGCGCGGGGATGCCCGGCCCACAGGGACACTTTTGAGAACCAGCTACCAAGGACTCTAAGAAGTATTTCCTCTCTACACAGCAACCTGGGAGAGGTGCAGGCGGGGCTGGGGACTGGAGAGAGAGTGACCCCGGGACCCCGACCCGCCCGGCCTGGGAGGGAGCACCACCCCAACCCCAGGAATCGCCGGGAGAGCGGCGGCCGACGGCGCCACCTCGTGGCCATAGGAAGCCATTGCCCAAACAGGAGAAGACGGGGCGGACGGGGGCTGGAGTTGCTGGGGTCCAGATGCTGGGGTGCAACCCGGCCGAGAACGAGGATCCCCAGCTTCTGTCCCTCTATCCGAATACCAGCGAGTCAGCCGGGCGTGGGGCGCACGCTCGTCATCCCCGCGCTTGGGAGGCTGAGACGGGAGGGTCGCGCGGGTTCGAGGCCAGCCTCAGCTACTGAGTGAGGCTCTCGGCAGCTCAGTGAGACCCTGTTTCCAAATAAAGTATAAAATAGGTCTGGGAGTGTATCCCGGAGGTAGAAAAGCCCCTGGGTTCCACCCCCAGTACCACCAAAAAAAAAAAAAAAAAAAAATACCAGTGAGTTAGGGTCAAAATCACTCCAGAGCCCGGTCATCCCAGTACTCGGGAGGCTAAGATAGGAGGATCCCAAGTTCAAGGAGAGCCTCACCACCTACGGAGACCCTGTTTTAAAACAAAAATAATTTTTTTAAGCTGGGTGTGGTGGCGCACGCCTGTAATCCCAGCATTCCAGAGGCTGAGACTGGAGGATGGCGGTTCAAGGACAGCCTCAGCTACTTAGCGAGGCCCTCTGCAACTCAGTGAGACCCTGTTTTAAAATTAAAAAAAAAAGGTGTATTCATTTCGAGTCGCCCCCTCATGCCATTTGGGCATGGGGCTGTATTTCTATTTTCTGTATTTCTATCTTTTAATAAATTTATTTAAAATAAATAAATAAATAAATAATAAAATAAATAAAAAGTAGGGCTTGGGGTATAGCTCAGAGGTACAGTGCCCCTGGGTTCCATCCTCAATACCATAAAATAAAAATAAAAAAAATTTTTTTTTAAAAAGGGCTGGGGGTATAGCTTGGAGGTAGAATGTCCCTGGGTTCAATCCCCAGTACCACAAAATATAAAAATAAAACCCCAGCCCTCTCCAGTATCCTGGGGCTCAGCCCTGACACTTCGGTCTTCCTCCGTCTTCCCGGTTGGGCCTTCCCTCCCTCGCCCAGACTCCAGGGAGAGAGGAGGGAGGGCTCAGGCTCCTTCTCCTGGCCCAGGAGCCTCCCCTCTCAACACCCCCTGGCCAGATCTCCAAAGCGTCAGCAGCCCCAAGAAGTGAGGTCAGGCCCCGGCCGCCTCCGGGCCTCTCCCTCACCCGGCCCGCCCAATGCTTTTACAAATAAAGTTTTATTGGCACACGGCCCCACCCTTGGGCCTGGTCCAGCTCACCTGCTGCAGGATGCGGGCGCGGGAGGCCAGGGCTGCGCTGTGCTCCGCGATGCCCCTCTGGGAGGCCAGAGAGATCTCTCTCAGGGGGAAGTCCACAATGGGGTACACCTGGGGGCAGAAACGCACGTCGTGTCCCTTCCTGGGACCCAGAGCCCCAGAAACTGGAAACAAGGTCTTTTATTTACGTTGCCGAGAGCCTCACTACGAGATTGCTAAGGCCGACTTGGACCCGCGATCCTCCTATCTCAGCCTCCCAAGTACTGGGATCACAGGCATGCGCGAGCCCACCCAGCTCTTTCTCTCTTTCTGGTACTGGGGATCGAACCTAGGGACCTTCTACCTCCAGGCCGCACGCTAGCTTGATTTTACTTTTTGTTTCTTTCGAAACGGAAGTCTTGCAAGTTGCTGAGGCTGGGCTGAGGCTGGTCTCCACCCCGCGATCCCCCACCTCGGCCACCCAAGCCCTGGGCTGACAGGCAGGCACCGCCATGCCCGGCTCTTAGTTTTGATTTCCAAACAAGGTCTCACAGCTGAGGGCGGTGGCCCATGCCCGTAATCCTAGCACTTAGGCTGAGGCGGGAGGACCATAGGTTTGCAGCCAGCCTCGGCCACTTAGTGAGGCCCTGTTTCCAAAAAAATAAAAAATAAAAAACAAAAAATAACAAGGGCTGAGAGTGTAGTTCGGTGGTTCAATCGGACGGAGGGAAGGAAGGCAGGCAGGCAGGCCTGTCAGTAAATTGCCAAGACTGGCCTCCGAACTGAGAGCCTCCTGCCTCCCCGAGGCCTCCCCGTTCTGCCCGGCCTTGCTGACTGATACCTTTTCTTCTGGCCCGCTGGACACTTTGCTCAGCACCCCTGGGCTCGGCACCGCTGCCCAGCCCGGGGCCGCCTCCCAGCGCACCCTTCGGCAGGCCGGAGCGCCCCGACGAGCAGGACAGGGGCTGCGCGGGGCGCCTGTCCCGGGCCGACCCGCCGCGGGGTCCTGCAGCCTCTCTCCTCGCCAGTGCAGCCCCCGCAGGCAGCGGAGACCCCGCCAGGGGCAGGGCCGGGGACCCCGCTTCTCTGGCCCCCTGGGTGGCAGAGCCCCCCACTCACAGCTGAGTCTTCGTCCCTGAAGAGGCTCTCTCCCCTGGCCTTGGTGAGAAGTTCCCCGGGGCAGCCGAGCTGGCACTCAGACACAAACTCGAACAGGCTGTTCTTCCTGGGGTGGGAGCGGGACAAACACGGGCCTGGGGCCGCCATCTTGGAATCTGATACACCTGGTGGAGGCCTAAGCGCTCACCTGTGAAGTGCGGCTCGGTCGTCTCTCTCTCTCTGAACTTGGGGGAGTCCAGGGGTGTTCTACCTCTGAGCTACACCCTCCCCCAGCCCTGTTTTATTTTCCATGTTGAACCAGGGTCTCACCGAGTTGCAGAGGGCCTCACTAAGCTGCTGAGGCTGGCCTCCAAGCCTGCGATCCTCCGGTCTCAGCCTCCCGAGTCCCCGATGACAGTCCCGCACCCCCACGCCCGGCTTAATGGTGGAGTTTGAACCCAGGTCTATTCTCAAGTCCGCCGCAAAGCTTGACCCCACGCCACCTCCCCCCGGGGGGGGGGATTCTGCCCCCTCTTCCGAGGCCTGGCCGTCCCCAAAGCCCCCTACACAAAGGTTTCTCTGCTGCCCTCCCTTCCCGGGGTCCCGGCGCCCAGGCTTGGCCTCTACCACATCACGACGAGCTGGGCAAAGTGCAGCAGCCTCTTCTCCCCGTTGCATGTGGTACACGTCTTGTTCCCGCTCCCCGAACACGTGCTGCACCTGCCGGGGCCACCCAGATGAGCCGGGCCCGGGGAGGCCTCAGCCCCGGCCGGCCTCGGATGGACGGGCGACCAGCGCCGGGCTCTGGCGCCACCGTCCACCTCCTCGCTCCCGCTGGGGCCAGCCCTTCCCCTGCGGCCCGCGAGGTCCAGTCGGGGCGCCTACCTGCGTCTGCCGGCGCCCGAGCACGTGGGGCACCTCCGGGGCCGCCTGGCTCGGCGCTTGGCCCCGCTGCAGGACGAGCACCGCACCTGGGGACGCCGCAGCTCAGCCCCGCGGCCCGGCACCCCGCGAGTGCCCGCCACCCGCGGACCCTCCATCCACCCAGGGAAGGGAGACCCAGGGCCCAGGAAGAGAGGGAGGGAGAGACGGACAGCCGGACGAGGCCTGAGCAGTGCGTCTGTCTCGGGAGCCTGAGATGGGAGGATTGCGGGCTAGAGGCCAGCCTCAGCAATTTGGGAGGGCCTCAGCAACTTAACGAGGCCCTGTTTCCAAAGAAAATGTTTAAAAAGGGCCCGAGGAGCCGGGCGCGGTGGCGCACGCCAGCATTCTGGAGGCTGAGACAGGAGGATCGCGGTTCGCGGGCAGCCTCGGCTACTTAGTGAGGCCCTCGGCAACTCAGTGAGGCCCGGTTTCAAAATAAAGAATAGAGCCAGGCGTGGTGGCGCGCGCTTGTCATCCCCGCGCTGGGGAGGCTGAGACAGGAGGATCGCGGGTTGGAGGCCAGCCTCAGCGTCTGAGTGAGGCTATCGGCAACTTAGCGAGACCCTGTTTCCAAATAAAATGTAAAATAGGTCTGGGAGAGTAGCCCGGAGGTAGAAAAGCCCCTGGATTTCATCCCCAGCACCACAATAAATAAATAAATAAATAAATAAATAAATAAATAAATAAATAAAATAAAATAAAAAATAGGACAGAGGGTGTAGCTCAGAGGTCGAATGCCCCTGGGTTCCATCCCCCAGACCCGCAAAAATTAATAAATAAAAATAAAAATAATTAAAAAGGGCCTGAGGGTGTGTTGCTCGGGGGTAGAACGCCCCTGGGTTCAACTCCTAGCACACACACACCCAAAATTAAATAAATGAAAAATAAAATTCAAGCAGGAACCAGAAGCCACACCGGATGGGGTCCCGGCAGCCCCTTCACCGCCCGGGCGGCTCTGTCCTCCCTCTCGCCCGTCTACAGATCCTAAGATCCAGCCGGGCATGGCGGTGCGCGCTGGTGATCCCAGGCTGAGCCGGGAGGATCACAGGCTTGAGGCCGGCCTCGGCGACTGAAAGGTCACAGATTTCTGTCATTTTGTTCGTTGGGTTCGATACTGGGCGTGGAACCCGGGGGTGTCCACCTCCAAGCTCACCTTCAGCCCTTTTGATTTTTTATTTTGAAACAGGGTCTCGCTAAGTTGCCGAGGCCGGCCTCGCACGTGGGGTCCTCTCGTCTCGGCCTCCCAAGTTCTGGGATAAGAGGTGCGCGCCATCGTACCCGATCGGCTTCTGTGGTTTTCAGCCGCCAGGACCCGGTGGAGACGGCCCAGCCTAACCCTCCCGTGTGATGGAAAGGAGGATGGCGGCCCAGGAGCGAGGCCAGGCCGCGGAGCCCCAGCCCGGCCACGCACACACACACACGCGTGCACACACACACACGCACACGCACACCCCCGGCAGGGACTCACCGTTCCAGGCCCGTGGCAGCTGCTGCACTTGTACCGTCCACGCCCGTGGCACTTGTAGCAATCCTGAAAGCCACGCGCGCCTGAGACCCCGCTGCCGAGCCCCACGGCGGCCGGGACGGGAGGAGACGACTGGGCCCTTCCCCGACCAGAGACAGCCCTGCGCCCCCGATGCCCGGCTAAGGCCCAGGCGCTTAGGAGCCAAGTGATGCCGGCGCGGCGGCGCGCCCGGCATCCCGGTACGGGGGAGGCCGAGACCGGAGGATCGCGGTTCACGGCCGGCCTCGGCTACTTAGCGAGGCCCTCGGCGACTCAGTGAGACCCGGTTTCCAGATAAAGAAGAAAACACGGGGCTGGGGGTGCAGGTGGGAGGTAGAATGACCCTGGGTTCCATCCCTAGTGCCGCAAAATAAATAAATAATTGAATAATAAAAACAGGGCTGGGGGTGCAGCTCGGAGATAAATGCCCCTGGGTTCCATCCCCGGTACCGCAAAAATAAACAAACAAATAAGTAAATAAATAAAAATAAGGAATAAAAAATAGGGCTGGGAGCATAGCTCGGAGGTAAAAATGCCCCTGGGTTCCATCCCCAGTACGTCAAAATAAATAAATTAATTAATTAATTAATAAATAGAGGATTCTATTTTCGTCAAATGGCCTGGTGACTTCCAAGGAACAGCCCAGCAACACGTGGGCGGTTTGTTTCATATTAATTTCACGCATTGTTCCAGTTATTTACTGTCAGGCGGAGAGAGAGAGAGAGAAACAGAGAGAGAGATAAAAATACCCTGGACCGTCCTAGTAACACCACTGCCCACTATTTAAAGCCGGGGACATTTGTAAACGGGATGGCCCCGTGCTCTCTGGACGCTGAATACTCGCTCCCTCATTTGTGTGGAATTTTCTGAGACCACATTCCAGGCGCTGTTTTCTAGTGAGGCTTATTTATACCCAAGGGAAGGGAACAAGCCACCAAGCTGAATTTGGATTTTTCTTTTTTTTTTTTTTTCCTGACCTATGCCCCCAGCCCTTTTTATTTTTTTATTTTACTTATTTATTTATTCTTAAATTTTTTTTATTGGTGCGTTATATTCACCCTCTTTATTTCTTATTCCAAAACAGGGTCTCGCTAAGTTGCCGGGGCTGGCCTCGAACCTGCGACCCTCCTATGTCTGCCTCCCAAAGTACTGAATTCTTTTCTAAAAAGAAGGTGTGAGGCTCCTTATCTAACAGGATAGAGATCAAAGGGTCAAAGAAAAAGACAGACGGGGCGGAGAGGATTACCTTGACCAGCGAGGAATGCGGGACTTGGAACTTCTTGGTGTCCTGCTGGAACATCGGGGGGACCTGCACCTCGAGGTCCCAAAGCCCGGGGCGGGCGCCTCTTTGGGGTCCGTCCACCGAGCGGCCTGACCCCGGAAAGAGCCATCGTGAGAGCCGCTCGGGACGGCAAGAAGAAACTTCCATTCAGTCAACAAGCAGCGCCGAGCCTGGGTTAGGCGCTCCGCCGCCGTCAGGGTGGGAAACGCCGCCTTGGCAGGCCTACTGTGATCCCAAGTACCTGGGAGGCTGAGACAGGAGGATCTCGGGAATAGAGGCCGGCCTCAGGTCCTCAGCCACCTGGCAAGATCCGATTCCCAAATAAAAAACATAAAACAGGGCTGGGGGTGTAGCTCAGAGGTGGAATGCGCCCGAGTTTAAATGCTCAGCAGAACACACACAAGAATTCAAGATAAAACGGGAAGCCGGGTGTGGTGGGCTCGCGATGAGCGGCTCACGACTTGCTGCGGCTGTCCTCGAACCGGCGGCCCGCCCGCCTCAGCCTCGAGGAGGATGCCGGCTGGCTTGCTTTTCCCTCTGTGGCTCTGTGCATGGGAGCCAGGCCTGTCCTACCTCTGCGCTGCACCGCAGCCCCTCCCCGTCTTTTGAGAACTTGCCGCCCAGGCTGGCCTCCAACCCGCGGCCTCCTGCCTCGGCCTCCCAAGCATGGATGGAGGGCGCGAGGCGGCTCTGAGGCCGCCTGGGCCCGTGCTGGCGGGCTGCCTGACGGACAGACGGACTTACTGCCGAAGGGCTGGGACGCCCACTCACTGGTCCTGGACTCGGCGAAGGTCTCCAGCCGGTACTGCGGAGGAGAGGGGACAGGGTCGGGCGGTGAGCCCCTGCCACCCCTGCCGGGCCTGGACTGCCGGCACAGGCCCACACGGGGAGGGGGGCTTTTATTCAGCCTTTTTAAGTTTTTTTATTTTTTATTATTTTTATTTTATTTATTTACTTATTTATTTACTTATTTATTTACTTGTTTATTTACCTGTTCATTTATTTATTTGCGGTACTGGGGATGGAGCCCAGGGGCATCCGACCTCCGAGCTCCACCCCCAGCCCTATTTTTTTATTCTTTACTTTGCAACCAGGTCTCCTTGAGTTGCAGGGGGCCCGCACCACGTGGCTGAGGCTGGCCTCCGCCCTCGGAGCCTCCGGCCTCAGCCTCCCGAGCCCCGGCAGGTGCCCGGCCCCTCACCCGGCACAGCGTCTGCTGCCGCAGCTCTCGGATGACCAGGCGGCCGGCGGCGGCGCGGCCATAGCAGCACCTGGAGCTCACGACGCGGAGCAGGGCCTCCCGGGCCAGCGCCTCGGTCACCGCGGGGACCCTGCGGCCAAGCTCGGCGTCGGCAGGGGCGCCGGGGAGGACGGGCGGGGAGGACGGCGAGGAGGGGGAGGACGGTGGGGAGGACGGTGGGGAGGACGGAGAGGAGGGGGAGGAGGGGGAGGACGGGGAGGACGGGGAGGAGGGGGAGGACGGCGGGGAGGACGACGGGGAGGACGGGGAGGAGGGGGAGGAGGGGGAGGAGGGGGGGAGGACTACGGGGAGGATGGAGAGGACGATGGGGAGGACGACGGGGAGGACGACGGGGAGGGCGACGGGGAGGACGGGAGGACGGGGAGGACGGGAGGATGGGGAGGACGGGGAGGAGGGCGAGGAGGGCGAGGAGGGGGAGGAGGGCGAGAACGAGGAGGAGGGAGAGGACGGGGAGGAGGGGGAGGATGACGGGGAGGACGAGGAGGAGGGGAGGACGACGGGGAGGACGGGGAGGACGGGAGGACGGGGAGGAGGGCGAGGAGGGGGAGGAGGGGGAGGAGGGGGAGGAGGGGGAGGAGGGGGAGGAGGGGGAGGACGGAGAGGACGGGGAGGAGGGCGAGGAGGGGGAGGAGGGGGAGGACGAGGAGGAGGGCGAGGAGGGTGCCCCGGGGCGGAGGCACTGTGAGCGTGGCGGGGGGCTGCGGCTCAAGAGGAGGCGGCGGAGGTGCCGCGTGCGGGCGGCTGTCACCCCAGGACTTGGGGGCTGAGACGGGGACCGCAGGTTCGCAGCCCGCCTCAGCTACCTAGCGAGGCCCCCGCCACTTAGTGGGGCCATGCTTCGAAATACAGAATAAAACCTAGGGCTGGAGGTGTAGCTCGGAGGTAGAGCGCCCTTGAGTTCAATCCCCGGTACCCCACACATTATAACAATATAATAATAATAATAATAATAATAATAATAATAATAATAATAATAATGATGATGATGTAGCAAATCCAGACCAGGTTCCCCGCCGTCCCTGCTCAGGGGCTGGGGTGCGAGCCGCCCTGGGCCCCGGGGCTCAGTCCTCACCTGTGCTCCAGCAAGGAGGACCAGGACGCCGGGCTGGCCAGCGCCTCCGGGGGCGGGGAGAAGGCTTGTCCTGGAGGAGGCGGGAGGGAGCGGGTCTGGGCCCAGAGGGGCAGAGATGGTGGGTGAAGGGGGAGAGGTGGCTGGGGGCCCCCCAGTGAGACGCCTGGGGAGGGCTTCAAAACAAACAAGTCGAGGAGGTGGGGTGGAGGCCGAGAGAAATGCCCCTAAGTGTCATCTCCAGTGCCAATAAAGGGGGAGGAGGGAGGAGGGAGGAGGGAGGAGGGAGGAGGAGGGGAGAGGAGGTGGAGGAGGGAGAGAGGAGGAGGGGAGAGGAGGAGGAGAAAGAGAGAATGGAGAGAGGAGGAGGAGGGAGAGAGGAGGAGGATGGAGAGAGGAGGAAGAAGAGAGGAGGGAGGCCGGCGTGGCGGCGCACGCTCGTCATCCCCGCGCTTGGGAGGCGGAGACGGGAGGATCGCGCAGGTTCGAAGCCAGCCGCGCTGGCTTAAGAGACCCTGTTTCCAAATTAAAAAAAAAAAAAATATATATATATATATATATATATTAGGTCTGGGAGCATAGCCCGGAGGTAGAAGGGCTTCCAGGAACCCCAGTGCCACCAGAAAAAAAATAAAAAAGACAAAATAAAAGAACAATAAATAGGGCAGGGGGTGTAGCTCGGAGGTCGAATGCCCCTGGGTTCCATGCCCAGACCCGCAAATAACAATAATAAATAATAATAATAATAATAATAATAATAATAATAAATGATAACAGCAACAACCATAACAGCAGCAGCAACACGCCGCGTGTACAGTCTCTAGCCGCGGGCCTGGCATATAATAAACGCTCAGTTAACGCGCTGGGGTCGGCAAGGTGGCTCTTCCTCTTTGTGTCCCTTCGAGATGGCCGAGAGGGCCCAGGCCTCCCCGGGGTGTCTGCTCGCAGGGACGGCAGCCCAGCCCCGACGTGGAGAGAATGGGAGGCGGGGGCTCCGTCCATCAGCGGGGCGGCCTGACCCCGGGAGCTGCGCCATTATGCCGAGGATAAAAATAGAGGAGTTTGGCTTGAGTTGGGGTGACAGGCCGTTTCCTGTGCAGACATGGGCAGGTCCAGCAGGGAGGTGGACGTCAACGGCCATTGTGCCCAGGGCCTCCTGCTGCGTCACTGTCTCTGAGGTCCCTGTGTGCGCACGTGTGTGTGCACGTGTGTGTGTGCACGTGTGCGCGGCCCCGGGAGTCGGACCCAGGGGTGTTCAACCTCTGAGCCACACCCCCAGCCCTATTTCATTTTTATTTTGGAACAAAGTCAATAGCAGAAAGCACACCCGTAACCCCGGTACTTGGAAGCTGAGATGGGAGGACCACACGTTTGAGGCTGGCCTCAGCAGCTTGATGGGCCCCTCAGCAACTCAGCAAGACTCTGTTTAAAAAATAATCAAAACGTAGGACTAATGCCGGGCGCGGCGGGCACGCTTGCCATCCCCGCGCTCGGGAGGAGGAGACAGGAGGATCGTGCAGGTTGGAAGCCAGCCGCGCTGGCTTAAGAGACCCTGTTTCCAAAAATAAAATAGGTCTGGGAGTGTAGCCCAGAGGTAGAAGGGCTTCCAGGAACCCCAGTACCAACCAAAAAAACAAGAAAAAAAAAACCAAAAAAAAAAAAAAGTAGGACTAAGAATGCAGCTCAGAGGAAGAATGTTCCATCCCCAGTACCACGATAAATAATAAATAGAAATTTTTTTAAAAAGTGATGGAGACAGGTTTGAGGCCTCAGCAACTTAGAGAGACGCTGTTGTTTCAGAATATTAAAAAAAAAAAGGAGGGTGTGGTTCAGAGGGAGAATACCCTGATTTCAATTCCCAGTACCACAAAACAAAAGGAGAAAAAAAATCCAGGCGTGGTGGCGCACACTCGTAATCCCAGTATTTGAGAGGCAGAGACAGGAGGACAGCAGGTTCGAGGCCAGCTTCAGCTACTTTGTAGGCCCTCCACACCTTAGCAAGACCCTGTTTCCAAATAAAGACAAAAAAATAGGGCTGGGGGTATAGCTCGGAGGTAGAATGCCCCTGGTTCAATCCCTAGTTCTTAAAAAAAAAGAAAGAAAGAAAGAAGAAAGAAAGAAAGAAAGAAAGAAAGAAAGAAAGAGAAAGGGGAGAAAGAAAAATAAGCCATGTGTAAACACTTTCACAACTATTCTACAAAATTAACCTCGTCTAGGCATGTAGGGGAGGCTCCGCTCGCGAGGTATAGATAGGTAGGAAGGAAGAGAGGGCGGGAGGGATGCCCTCAGCATCCCAGATGTTGACCTACGCAATGTGTTCAGGGCCAATGCAAGATGGCGCCCACACCACCCGGCCTCAACTTACTGTCGCCGTTGCTTGGGTCCCTGTCCATGGTCCGGCCAGGCAGTCAAGGAGCCAGGAGTCAAGGAGTCAAGGAGTCCGTCCCTGCGGTGGCTGCCGGGCTCTAAGGACCACTCTCAGGCCCTGCCCACAAGGGCCGGCCCATTCGCCCCTGATTTGCAGACAATAGGAGTCAAGCCCTCTGCACGGGCGCTGGAGCCGCCCCTCAGAAGCCCGCTGGCAGACCTCAGTCTGTGGATGCTTCCAGAAACCCGCGCCATCCTGGCAGCCCTGCCCCTGCCCGTGTTTCGGAGCTGGGATTCAAAGCCCCTGACTCTGAAGCCGGAGCACCGACCACTGTGCTCCCCCGCTTGGGAGGCTGAGACAGGAGGATCGCAGGTTCCAGGCCAGCCTCAGCTATTTAGTGAGATTCTCCGCAACTTAGGTAGACCCTGTTTCAAAATGGAAAATTAAAAAAAAAAAAAAAATAGGGCTGGGGGGCGCCAGGCGTGGTGGGCACGCTTGTCATCCCCGCGCTGGGGAGGCGGAGACAGGAGGATCGCGCTGGTTCGAAGCCAGCCGTGCTGGCTTACGAGACTCTGTTTCCAAATAAAAATATGAAATAGGTCTGGGAGTGTAGCCCAGAAGTAGAAGGGTTTCCAGGAACCCCAGTACTACCACCAAAAAAAAAAAAAAAATAGGGCTGGGGGTGTAGCTCAGAGATAGAATGCCTCTGGGTTCAATTCCCAGCACCACAAAAGTAAATAAATAAATAAATAAATAAAAACATAAAAAATAAAAAAATAAGAGCCGGGCATGGTGGCACACACTTGTAATCCCAGCATTCGGGAGGCTGAGACCGGAGGATGGCGGTTTGCAGACGGCCCCAACCACTTAGTGAGGCCTTTGGCAACTTGGTGAGACCCTGTTTCAAAATAAAGGATAAAAACAGGGCAGGGGGTGTAGCTCAGAGGTCTAATGCCCCTGGGTTCCATCCCCAGATCCACACACACACAAAAATTAAATTAAAATTAAAATTAAATAAATAAAATAAAATGCAAAGACCTGGGGGGTGTAGCTCGGAGGCAGAATGCCCCTGGCTTCCATCCCCGGCGCGGGGTGACTCACTGCACCGCAGAAGCCAGGCCGGGCCCACTCAGAGCCGGGACTCTTCCTCCTCCAGGGAGCCGGGCTGGGCCCATCTAACCCGGATCCACCCAGGACTACGGGAGCCAAGAATACCGGACACAGGAACTGAAGCCAGGCCTGGCACCCCGACAGCATTGTTGTGGCTTATCTGCAGGCTGGGTGGCTGCAGACCCAGGCTGGGTGCACGTGTGGGGGGGGGTCTGACACAAATAAGAATCTTGCCCAAGTGGGAGGTTCCCAGGGGCCAGGGAAGTGGCCCCTGACCACGGGCACAAGCCGCCGGCTCCTACCTGCCCAGACAGAAAGGGACGAGAGAGCTGCGGACTAGCTGAACTTTTCCAGGGAGAGGATTCCAGTACTCAAGAGTATCACGGTTTTATCACTTAAGTATATTAGAACTTGCTTGTTCTAATATACTTAATATATTATACTTAATATACTTAATATATAATATACCGGGCATGGTGCCACACGCCAGTCATCCCAGTCTGTGGGAGGCTGAGACCGGAGGATCACCGGCTCGAGGCCAGCCGCGCCAAGTAGTTAGGCTCTCACCAACCTAGTGAGACCCTGGTTTAAATTTTTTAAAAAATAGCCGGGCGCGGTGGCACGCGCTTGTAACCCCAGCATTCGGGAGGCTGAGACCGGAGGAGCGCGGTTCGCGGGCAGCCGAGGATGAATGAGTCCCCGGCTCCAGCCTGCCTCCCTCCCAGGCTCAGCCCTCGGCCACACAAACCCAAATGGGAAGCGCTGTTGGCCCCAATTCCTGCCTCCCCGCCGCGGCAGCCAATCCCCGGCCCGGCCCCCGTCTCCATGGCGACGCCTCCGCGGGGCTGGTCCTCTCCCGGCGCTGCCTCGCCTGCTCGCCAGGGGGCGCTGTTGTGACCCGCGAGGCGGTACCCAGGACGCTAGGCGCTAACTAGAGCATCCTCAGAAGGCCACTGGGGCGACCAGGCGGCCACCGGGTGAGGACGGCGGGGTCGCGGATGCGCAACGCCATTTCCTGCCGGGGCTGAAGCCGCCTCGGTGCTGCACTGCTGCCATCACCACAGCCCAGAGCCTCCGGGCTCTGTGAGCGGGAGGGCAGCCTCCACACCTGGCAGGGAAGTGGTTTCCCGGCTGTGTAGTCCTGGGAATAAAACTGCAAGCCCAGCTCACTTCTACGTGACTGACAGACCCACCTCCCACAGCCCGTAATAATAATTATCATTATTTCGAAATAATAATAATTAATAATAATAATAATAAGCTGGGCGTGGTGGCGCACACTGGTGATCCCAGCATTCGGGAGGCTGAGACCGGAGGATCGCGGTTTGTGAACAACCCCGGCTACTTAGTGAGGCCCTTTGCAGCTCAGTGAGACCCGGTTTCAAAATAAAAAATAAAAAATTGGGCAGTGGGTGGTGTTCGGAGGTCAAGTGCCTCTGGGTTCCATCCCCAGACCCGCAAAAAAAAAAAAAAAAAAAAAAAGAAGAAGGAAAAAAAAAAGTAGCAGCCATGGTGCCCACACTTGTAGTCCCCGTTTTCCGGAGACTGAGACAGGAGGATCATGGTTCGTGGACAGCCTCAGCTACTTAGTAGAGGCCCTTTGCAACTCAGTGAGACCCTGTTTCAAAATAAAGAATAAAAAATAACTAGGGCTGGGGTTGTAGCTCGGAGGTAGAATGCCCCTGGACTCCATCCCCAGTGCCCCCCGCCCAAGAGTGGAGGAGGAGGTATATCTGGGTCTTTCTGGGCCCCCTGCCCTCCCCCCAGCCTCCTGGCGCCTGCAGACAGCTCCCTGCCCAGGACGAGCGGCGGGGGGGCTCCGGGCGGGTGGGACCGGCTCCTGGGGACTCTGTGGTGCCTTCCTGGGCTCCTTTGTTTGACTGGAGACTTTCCACACTGGCCCGCTGGCCGCCTGCCTGGCCGGCTATTTCAGGCAATCAAAACAAGCCCCCGCCAGGCCCTGCAGGCCTCCAGGGAGCGGCACTGATTCTCCACAATCGCATTCTTTCAGGCCAGAGAAAGAATGAGAGATAACTGACCTGCGGCTGCCCCTCCAGTCCTTCTGCTATCTGCAGTCAGGGTCACCGACACCCCACACGGGCGAAGCTCAGAGCCGGCCCAGCCATGTTCCTGCCACAGAACAAAGCGCAGGGAGGCTGCGTGCCGCAGGGACCCCACGCGCCGCCACGGGGCTGCCTCCGATCTGCTGCTGCACCAGAGAACTGAGGTTCAGAGGGGACGGGACCTCCCGAAGGTCACAAAGTCAAAATGGAGCCAGGTGGCGCGGGCTTGTCATCCCCGCGCTCGGGAGGCTGAGACAGGAGGATCGCGCAGGTCTGAAGCCAGCCTCAGCTACTTAGTGAGGCTCTCAGCAGCTTAGCGAGACCCTGTTTCCAAATAAAATATAAAATGGGTCTGGGGGTGTAGCCCGGAGGTAGAAAAGCCCCTGGGTTCCACCCCCAGGACCACAAAAGAAAACCAAACATGAGCGGTCAGGTGTGATGGCGCATGCTTGTGATCCCAGTACTTGGGAGGCTGAGACAGGAGGATTGTAGGTTTGAGGTCAGCCTCAGCCACTTAGCAAGGCCTTTGGCAATTTATTGAGACCTTATTTCAAAATCAAGAATAAAAAATAGGGCTGGGGGTGTAGCTCAGAAGGAGAATGCCCCTAGATTCCATCCCCAGGGAAGGGGGGAGAGAGACAGAAAGAGGAGATCCTACCTGGCCCTCGCCAGACCCCAGGGACGGCTCTTACCAGGCTGTGACCATTTTAGAAGCAGAACAGCCGTGTGGAGCGCTCAGCCCAGCCTGCCTGAGCCCACCGCCCTCGCCCCCAGCCCCGCTCACAAAGGGGACTTCAAAACAACATGCCCGAGGGGGCAGGCACAGTGGTGCGGACCCGTAGTCCGGGTACCTGGGGGGCTGGCACAGGATTGAAGGCTCGAGGCCAGCCTCAGAAACTTAGTGAGGCGCTCTCCAACTTAGGGAAACCCTATTTCAAAATTAAAAAAAAAAAAAAATTTAGGCCTGGCGTGGTGGCGCACACCCGTCATCCCAGTACTTGGGAGGCTGAGACAGGAGGATGTCAGTCGAGGCCAGCCTCAGCAACATAGTGAGACTCTCATCAGCCTAGCAAGAACGTTTCCAAATAACAGACCCTGCTTCCAAATACAATCGGGCTGGGAATTTAGCTTCTGGACTCAATCCCCAGTACTATATAAAAAAAAAAAAAATTTTTTTTAAGAACTGGAGGTGTAGCTTGTTGGTCGAATGCCTTCAGGCTCAATTTCCAGTTTGGAAAAAAAAAAGTGAGGAGGAAATTGAGAAGCCGGGTGGGTGGGAGTGGGGTGGGGTGGGGACCACAGCCTGGGCGGAGGCGGAGCCTGGCGGGAAGGTTATCTCCCCCGTGAGCCAGATGGGAGGAGCGCGCGGTTACAGCGGCGGCCGCCAGGGGGCGCTGTGGGCGCATCAACTGATTCAGGACGCTCCAGCCCAGAACCTCCCGCGAAGATGCTCAGATTCCCGGCCGGCGTCCCAGGGGCACCGCGAGGACGCCCAGAGGGTGAAGTGAGGGCGCAGCTTCTAAAAATGGTCCTTTCTTTCCAAGCCGGGCGCGGTGGGCACGCTCGTCATCCCCGCGCTTGGGAGGCGGAGACAGGAGGATGGCGCAGGTTCGAAGCCGGCCTCGCCTACTGAGTGAGGCTCTCGGCAACTTAGTGAGACCCTGTTTCCAAATAAAATACAAAATGGGTCTGGGAGTATAGCCTAGAGGTAGAAAGTCTCTGGGTTCCGCCCCCAGTGCCACCAAAAAGAAGAAGAAGAAGAAGAAGAAGAAGAAGAAGAAGAAGAAGAAGAAGAAGAAGAAGAAGAAGAAGAAGAAGAAGAAGGAGGGGGAGGAGGAGGGGGAGGAGGAGGAGGAGGGGGGGAGGAGGAGGAGGAGGAGGGGGAGGAGGGGAGGAGGGGAGGAGGAGGAGGGGGAGGAGGAGGAGGAGGAGGAGGAGGAGGAGGAGGGGGAGGAGGAGGGGGAGGAGGAGGAGGAGGAGGAGAAGGAGGAGGGGGAGGAGGGGAGGAGGGGGAGGAGGAGGGGGAGGAGGAGGAGGGGGAGGAGGAGGAGGGGGAGGAGGAGGGGGAGGAGGAGGAGGAGGAGGAGGAAAGAAGAAGGGATGGATTAGAAAAATACAGCTAAAAAGCAGTCATTCATTTTCCCATCCTTAGGATCCAATAGCCAAAAAAAGATTATGTCCTTTAGCACCATCTACTGAAACCCATCTCTGTAGTAAAACTTTATTTATTTATTTATTTATTTACTTACTTACTTACTGGGGATTGGACTCAGGGGTATTCTACTTCTGAGCTATACCCCAGCCCAATTTATTATTATTTTTTTTTTTTTTTTTTTTTGCAGTACTGGGGATGGAACCCAGGGGCATCCTATCTCCAAGCCCCACCCCCAGCCCTATTTTTTATTCTTTATTTTGAAACAGGGTCTCACTGAGTTGCAAAGGGCCTCACTAAGTAGT